>NC_092014.1:27683422-28047589 GCF_042242105.1 Pempheris klunzingeri | reverse complement strand
TCTGGGACAACAGCCATTATAGGAGAGCTTGGATATGATACAAAAGTGTCTGGCAAAGCAATGGTGTGTCCCTACTACCTTCTCCTGTCGTCTAAAGGCTCTGATTAAAGAATACAAGCTAATGTTAAAAGTGGGGTATGCATCTTATTTTAGAAGCATTTTTTGTGATATTTGTTGAAATGTTCACTCCATCCTCTCACAATAGCAATCAGTGATTGAAATAGTTAGAAAAAAATAATCAGTAGCTGTGGCATTCACAGCACTGTAAGAAGATGTCCACTTTGCCTGTGTACCTTCTGTGCTTGCCTACTTACAGTCAGGTCTGTAGTGGCCAGTGTCATCTTCTTTGCCGTTGTGTGCTGGGGGGGTGGCATCGGGAGCGGTGGTACCAACAAACCCAACGAGCTTGTCAGGAAGGCCAGCTCTGTGGTGGGGATGGAAGTGGACAGCGTGGAGGCAGTGACAGACAAGAGGATGAGAGGAAAGCTGAAGGCGATCACGGACAGTCCCTCTCATCCCCTCCACGCCGAGCTGAGGAAACTCAGGAGCACGTTCAGCCACAGATTCCTCCAACCAAGAGCCTCAAAGCGACTGGGTGGCTCCTTCATACCATCAGCCGTCAGACTGCACAACACCGCAGCACCCAGCACCTCCCAACGGCAGAGACTGTCACCGTTTATCCACAATAGCTCATTTTGTAAATTTCCACTATTCACCTGTGTACATACATCAAGATTTGAACTATATTTTTTAATTTGCACTATATTTTATTCTTGTACATTCTTTTATTTTGTATTTTTTTGTACATTTGCATTATATTTTGTATATTGGTATTTATTTTATTTTTTTAACTTAATTTTTTTCATTTTCCTTTTTCTTTCACTGTAATTTTTTTCTGAATGGAGCTGTGTGTATATGTGAATTTCCCCTTTGGGTTATATTGTTATAAAGGTGCATCTTGAATCTTGAATCTTGAATCTTAGGTCCATAAATATTTGGACATTGACTAATTTTTCAGCATTTCAGCTCTGCACACCACCACAATGGATTTGAAATTAAACAATCAAGATGTGGTTTAAGTGCACACTTTCAGCTTTAATTTGAAATCCAAATCAGGTGAACAATGTAGGAATTACAACACATTTTGTATGTGCCCTCCACCTTTTTAAAGGGACCAAAAGTAATTGGACAAACCAACATAATCATAAATCAAGTTGTCACTTTTAATATTTGGTTGCAAATCCTTTGCAGTCAATGACAGCCTGAAGTCTCAAACCCATAGACGTCACCAGACGCTGGGTTTGGTCCCTGGTGATGCTCTGCCAGGCCTCTACTGCAGCTGTCTTGAAGTGCACGCTCAATTGGATTCAGATCAGGTGATTGACTTGGCCATTGCAGAACATTCCACTTCTTTGCCTTAAAAAACTGTTTGGTTGCTTTCGCAGTCTGCTTCGGGTCATTGTCCATCTGCACCGTGAAGCGCCGTCCAACTAGTTCTGAAGCATTTGGCTGAATATGAGCAGATAACATTGCTGGAAACACTTCAGAATTCATCCTCCTGCTTTTGTCAGCAAATTTGTCAACTCTAGACCTTTTATCTGCTTCTTGTGGATGACATAATGAGGGAATAACACACACCTGGTCATGGAACAGCTGAGCAGCCAATTGTCCAGTTACTTTTGGTGGAGGGCACATAATAAATGTGTTGTAATTCCTACACCGTTCACCTGATTTGGATGTAAATACCCTCAAATTAAAGCTGAAAGTGTGAATTGTTTCATTTCAATTCCATTGTGGTGGTGTACAGAGCCAAAATGCTGAAAATTGTGTCAATGTCCAAATATCTATGGACATGACTGTATGTGCGTGATCTTCCACTAGGTTAAAACGAAAGTGCAACCACAAATTGAGCTGTACCTTAGCAATGGACTCTTGCTGACTGACTTTATGCTGGGAGTTAACCAGTGAGCACCAGTCATTATTGCAATACGAACGCCGACAGGGCGATGCAGGGCCACAGTGTGAAGCAGAGTGGTCTTTCAGGGATTCGTTTTTCAATAATAGCCACGCTGTTCATTATCCCTTACATTTTTGATGTGTTGACATTATTAGCTTGCTAAAACATGCTATGAAACAGCATAAGGAGACACCACAGGAAAAAAACGATCAAATAGTTTATTTAAGTAAAGTGTACTTAAGTGCATGGAATTTAAAATGACGCATAAAACAGCCTTTCAATTAAATAGTTACGTCAAATTGCAAGAAATGTGCAATAAGCCAAGTTAAATTAATGTTTTCACAACACTTGGTGCATAAGAACAACACCAAACAAACACATAGCTTATTTCATTGAGAACTGTTAACAGTAGAAAAAGTAGAAGATCTCCAGAGCTGCATTTTAAGTGCATTAACATAACTTTTCAGATACGTGCATAAAAATGAATTAAGAAAACACAAGTGCATTTGAATTTTTTGAAATGTGAATAAAAGCAGAAAATAACTCCACAAAGGTATAGCTTGGTTTTAAAAAGAACACATATTAAGAGATTGTTTGTCTAAAACAGTAAGTCAAGTAAGACCAAGTGGTCCAAAGCCAATAGGCTGTGTGTGTGTGTGTGTGTGAAATATCCACCTTTGTGCTTATGTCCATTGTTGCCCTAGTGTAGCTGCCATGTTCAGCCTTGAAGGCCCTTATATAGCCCATCCAGGTGCTGTATGGCCAGTGAGGATGGTCAGATCCAATGAGAACAAATGGTTTTACTTTGTTGAGCTGAGGAAAGGGTAAGTCCTTGAGGTGAGGGTGGTGTAGCTGCAATGCAGCTGTTCAACAAGAACGCTCCATCAAAACTGAATGCAGTAGTCAGTGCCTTTGTGACTCTCTGTTGACAGGTCTTGTGATATTTGTAAACAATATACAATACAATATTTTTGTGCCTGGTCTTTCTCATGCTGTGGGGAAGAGAGTCAGGACATCCACGTTGGAGGCGATGGTTCTCTGCACGAAAATAGTAGATCGCCCCCTCTGGGTTGGGAGTGAGTTGCTGCCCTAAGTGAGGGAGTTCAAGTATCTCTGGGTCTTGTTTAGGAGTGAGGGTAAAACTGAGCAGGAGATAGACAGACAGGTTGTAGCAGCATCAGCAGTAATGCGGGCACTATACCAGACCATTGGTGGTGAAGAGGGAGTAGAGTCAGAAGGCAAATCTCTTCATTCACCAGTCGATCTGTGTTTCAACCCTCACATATGGTCATGACGTCTGACTAATGACCAAAAGAATGAGATTGTGGCTACAAGAGGCCAAAATGAATTTCCTACACAGCACACAGTTATCCATAGACCCGAAAAGTTCCAGTTTTGTTTCATCGCTCCACTGAACAGAATCCCAAAACTTCTGTGGCTTATTTATATGGTTTCGAGAATATTGGAGCCGACTTGTCTTATTCTTTTGGGTCAGTAGTGAGGTATGTCTTGGAGTTAGGGCATGGAGGCCTTCAGCAGTTAGGATGCATCTGACTGTAGAAACTGAAATTTCAGTGCTTACTGCACCAAGTCTTGCTGCAGGTCTTTTGCAGTCACTTGTGGGTTATTGACCACCCAGAAATCTGGTGGCAGTCGTTAATAGCTTCCTCTTTCTGCCACGTTCAGGTAATGTAGCCAGTGTGATGATCTCCTCTTTTTGGACAATTCTCGACACTAACATGAAACCAAATGTCACTGTGAACAAACCCCTTGCCAGTCTTTTATGTGTTCTATGTCAAGCTCACCTGATGCTACATATATATATATAATTTATACATACATGTTTTCTCACACACACACACAGTTGCAGTTACATATGTTTTACAGTTATAGTTATTATGAGTGATTTATACAATTTCTTATACAGCTCTGTTGAATACTCAATTCTGATTGGTCAATCACAGCATTCTACAGTCTGTTATTTTTGTATAGCACACCATTGCCATGTATAACAGACCGTTGCTATGGGAGCCGCTCTAACAGTGGAGGGAAGAAAATAATGTTTTCAATAAAATTTTAAACTAAAATTTAATAAAGTTTTTAAGTCCGTATTTTGCGTCAAGTCGTTGATTTCTTTGGTGCAAAGCCGTGTAATTAGCGGGATAATGTACAGTACCTTCTTATTTGAAAACGATGCATCTCTAGTGTCATTGATTGCCTTATCCTCATCACAGGCCATCGTAGACCTCTGTAGTGCATAGTTCAGTTCAAAAGACAAAAGCACCTCTTTTCTTCATTACAGCACTCATTTGTGGAAATGTCATGTGAAAATTATATCGTTGAATAGTCTTGAAAAGAAACATAAAGCATTGCAACAACTGCTACTGTAAAATCAATGTAATAGCAAAATAAAACTGGAGGAAGACTTGTGTAAAACAATCATTTATTTGTCTGTGGTGTGATTATGAAATATTTTTAAAAATCAAACACAACCTTACATTGTACATCAACAGCAACATATTGCCTATTCTTAAAGCTAGGTCAGTTAGTGATCGTAATGACCATTCATTAAAGTTTTATTTCCAGTAGCAATTCCAACTCTCTTTATTTAGATACAATCAACCATACAGTATATTTTTAACTTCATAATGCCACTCGGTTTGTCATCAAGTGACAAAAGAAGAAACCTGAACTGATTCTTACATGACAACTTGATCAAATTCCACATTAAAATATATCAAGATCCTGGATTTAATTGGAGAGTTTTGACTGAACAGCCACACAAAATATCTTTTTCAATAAATATGGTTTGAATCCCATAATTCAGTACTCTAGTCCTGTTTCCACACATTGCAGTTTATTGTCAATAGCGCATGTTGTACTCAGACTCACTGGCACTGCTGCTGTTGCTTCGTCTATTCCGCTGCCTTCCACCATCAGACTTCCAGCTGAGTTCTTTGGATGGGTTGAGGACCTCCATCCCAGTCTCTATTCCCAGGAGTTGCCTTTGCACCAGTTTATAGTACAGCCCCTCACTGGCCATCAACTGACTGTGACACCCCTGCTCAGCCACACAGCCCTTGTCGATTACAATGATGTTGTCTGCTTTCTCCACTGTGCTGAGCCGATGGGCAATCACCAGCACTGTATGTTCCTGCATGATGTTATTTAGAGCCTGCTGAACCTGCAGTATATACAACAGAGATGAACAAAAATGATCACAGAGATTAGTCAACACACATGTTAATGTTAGCCCTTTTTCAACCACTCAAAGCGATTTATCACAACATCCACACTCCATTCAGAGACTGATGGGACAATCCTGGCATCAGGAGGAAACTAATCATTCACACACCAAAGCTATGCTTCGAGAACAATTTGGGGTGAGCTGCTTTAACTCTGTGCCACAGTTTACTACTGTAGCGTGTATCTCGGGGCCATGTTACTAGAGCACTGTGTTTCTTTTTTCTGCCTCCTGTACATCAGATTTCATTAGGCATTAGTAAATGTAGGGCTGCACTTACGATGTGCTCACTCTCTGCGTCCAGAGCACTGGTTGCCTCATCTAGGATAAGAACAAGAGGGTTGCGGATGAGTGCTCTTGCAATGGCCACCCTTTGTTTCTGCCCACCTGACAACTGGGCACCTTTTTCTCCGACACCTAGGGAACATCAGGGAGCAATAATTCAGCTTCATGGCTGCATCTTTATGAAGGCCAGATATGTGTATGTATGATATGATATGTATGATAATATGTAGCTGCCCTTTAGGCCAATGCAAGCATGCAAATTCCACACAGAAAGACCCCAGGTTCAAACCTGAAACCGTCTTCCTGTGAGGCAACAATGCAAACCACTGCACCACCATGCTGCCCCTGATACTGATATTCTTAGATAAAATCAGCTGGATCCAATCCTAACCTTCTTTCTGTGAGGCTAACCACCATGCCACCCACACATGATGGTGTTGGAAAAACATAAATCAACCTCTCTCTAGCAAGCCCACTGATAATTATGTGTTAGTGTTTGCTTCCATCTTGATGACTGGGTGTCCTACAGTAGCTCATCAACCATTTCATTACTAATACATGAATGGGTGACTTTTAAATAGATGCATATACTAATTACTTGTCTCATAGCCTTTAGGGAGGGCAGTGATAAACTCGTGAGCATTAGCCCTGGAGGCAGCCTGCACCACAGCCTCCATGGGGATGTCAGTCAGGCCATAGGTGATGTTCTCTCTGACCGTCCGCGCAAACAGCACAGGCTCTTGGCCCACAAGAGCTATCTGCAGAAGTAAGACAGTAAATGCATGGCGTTATGAGTGAAAGACCTGCATCCTAGTGACAGTGTAGTACAGTCAGCTTAGATTTGACTGCCACAAACGGGGCAGGGTGGTACACACATTGTTAATTTTGATCTTTTGTTGAGATTTGTTGACAATAAGGCAAATAAAGAATAAAAGGACATGTTCTAGCCTGCCCCAAATGTTGAACTCTGTCAACTGACCTTGGAGTGGAGGTAGTCATGTTGGAAGGTGTGAACAGGTTTTCCATCCAGCAGCACTTGGCCGTGCTGAGGAAGGTAGAAGTTTTCCAGCAGACTCACACAGGAGCTCTTTCCACTCCCTGAAGGCCCCACAAGGGCGGTGACCTCCCCAGGCCGCAGAGTGAATGACACATCCTGCAAAACACAGTGATTAAGGACATTTGAACACATTTGCCATCATAAAAAGTTGATAAGTTGATATATTGGATTAAGGTTTATCAACACATTGTGGCAGCAAGATAACTCAAAACAAACCTTAAGAATATCAACCTCAGGGCGTGTTGGGTAGCCAAAAGTGACGTCTTTAAATTCAACTAGACCAACGCATGTGTCTGGAGCCTCTGTGCCATCAGCTGGGTGTTTGGGTTCCCTGTCCAGGTACTCAAAAACCTTCTCAGCAGCCCCCACTCCCTGCATGAGGCCCGTGTACACTGATGCAATACTCTGTAAGATACATACACACATGACATTGGGTAAATGGATCAATGTACTTTAAATGCTTTCATACACAACGCAATAATAAAAAAGTAATAAACAGCTGAAATACCTCAAGACATTCTCCAAGCTCGAGCACGTATATGAAAAAAGATATCAAGGCACCACTACTCATCTGACTTGTCACTACTAGGTGACCGCCATAGTAGAGGACTGCAACCTCTAAAGCAAGCTCTGAGATCTGGAAAAACAAACACCCCCACCCTATTAATGCCCAAACTGTAACCTATCAATAAATACATATTTTAAATCTTCATTCGGTGTGGCAACTGCTGATACCTACACAACTGGACCACATGTAGCAAGCATAGGCCAGTGCTTGTTTTTTGTTGAGCTGGAACATGACCAAAAGTTTGGCATAATAGGAGTTGACTTCCCCACACTCGTTGGCAAAGCTCCGTACTGTCCTCACAGCTGAAATGGTTTCTTCTGCCACTTTATTGGCCTCTGCAAGGGTTGTTTGCACCTCTTTGGCCAATTTCTGCAAAGAAAAATGCAAAGAAGTTAACTGAAGGTAATCTGCAAATGAAATGATCAACACAGACACAAAAAGCCTCTTTACCTTGTAGTATTCACCGTAAAGTTTAGAGACGAGGGCGATGAAGGGGAACCCCATGATGGACACCAGTGTGAGCTTCCAGGACATACTGAACATGAAGACGAAGAATCCAAAGCCCTTGATGACGCTCCGCAGGAAAATGTTGATATTCTGGGAGATGAGGTCACTCACCTGGGTGGTGTCAGCTGACAGACGTGAAATAATGTCACCTATAGGGTGTGATATAGGCATGTTATAACATTAGAAGGACTGCTCTTTGGTCAAAGAAGACCCACATACAGAGGGAGAAATCAATAATCCAGATAAAAGGGGTGAATGGATGTATAGTCTTCCTACATCACCTGTGTGGTTTTCATCAAAAAAGGCAATTTCTTGCCTCATCAGAGTTCTGAAGAGATGGTTCCTGAGTCGAAGGTTTAATCTTGCAAACGTCAGGGTGAAGACTCCTCCACGTATACCCATTGCAAGTGAACTAAAGAGAGAGTAAAGATGTCATTTAAGTCTGGCATTTCTCTGGTTTGGGACGTGACTCATGATGTTTGGCTTCAAATCTAGTCGAGCAGCTTTCACACATTAAGTCATTAAGTTATCACACTCTTCTACCTGATCCCTCCAAGCTCTGTTCAACAATGGCAAAATGTCAAAAAATAATAAACACTGTTACAATAAATATAACCTAGTGTACAACAGTCTCTAAACAAATGCCTTTGTCACCTTACATTGATCTGTAACTTGGCCAGTTATTTTATTTTGAAAATGCACACAGGATAACTCCACCTGTACTCACCTGATTAAGGCCAGCACTGACAGTGTGATCACAGGCTTAGCAAAGTACTCCATGCTCTGGTGAACCACAATGCTCTCTATTGCTTTCCCACAGTAGTAAGGTATGAAGGCCTCGCCTGCAGGTTAAAGACAGAGACTGGAACATTTTTGGGTCTTACTGCAAGTGATTTACCAACAAAAAAAATCAACATGCATGGTGAAAACGTGACCGTTAATGTCTCCAAAATAATTCTCCGTGTAAGTAATTTTGAGAGTTTCTGGTTCCACATTCTCAGTTGCGATCATTTTGATGGAAATGTTTCTTATTTTCAGATATTTCACAGACTGCTAATTATTTTCTCAATTTAACATCCAGACTACTCAGTAATAAAAATTAGCTGCAGCCCTTGTTAAGATGGTGAGGCATTTTTCCTTCAGTCTACTCTTTATGGAGCACTGATTTGAATGTGGAATATGTCCTGAAAAACACTGCGTCTTCGATAAGGTGCGGTACAGTCCATTAATGTCTGGGCATATATAAACACTACTCACTAAAAGTTAGGGATATTTGGCTTTCAGGTGAAATTTCAGGATGAACCTAAAATGCATTCTCACCTTTCCAGGTGAACTTAATGTGACCTTCTCTAAACCTTTGAATGCACATGTCCAACTGTTCAGTGTCTCAGTACTTTCTGCACCAGCTGCTGTTCTCTAACAAGAAGCTTAACAGCAACATTCACAACAGGTTTGATCCATGAATCCACCAATACATTTCCTGCTTCAGTTAGAATTGGTATTTAAACAGTCCTCCTCATCCTGCTGTTCACATTCTGACATCATGAGACCAAGACGACACCTAACAGTTGATCAGCAGCACCTCAACACTGGAGGCTTCAAACAGGAAGTCCTCAGACGGAGGTGTTCACTGAGCTTAGAGGGTCACAGAGTGTCATCAGGAGGTTGGAACAGTGATACAGAGACTGGAAGAGTCACAGAAAGGAGAGGAGTGGACGTCCTTTGGCCACGTCCCAATTTATTGAGACACTGAAATGTTTTGTTGTGGTATACCTACCACTGTTGGTAGATTTTCTTTCAATAAACTGTTTAAGATGAATAAAATGACCAGTGCATGCTTCTACTTAAATGTCCTACTTTCATGATATAATATCACTGTAGCATTCACTTTTTACATTTTCCATATATTTCACCTGAAAGTCGAATATCCCTAACTTTTTGTGAGTAGTGTGTATATATATATATATATATATATATATATATATATGTATGTATAAAATAAGGAGAAAAAAGACATTTGTGGTTTTTAATTTTAACATGTTTCATTTTAACATTGAGGTTAAGCTATTGTGACTTAACTGGTTTATATTACTATGTCAGGGAAACTCACATACAGCAGAGATGATGAGGAAAAGGATGGCTACAGACAGCAGCCCCCCGTCCTTTCTGCAGTAGCTTAGCAGACGTCCCAGTGTCGCCCCAGAGTTGGTCTTGTCCTTCTCCTGGCTTCTCTCCTCCTTCACCTTCCTCCTCTCACACCCGGCCTCCTGCTCCTCCTGATCAGCTGTCTCCAACAGCTTTTCAGTGTCCTCGGAGCCCCCTTCTCCTCCTCTGCTGCTGCAATTGTGACTGCGTGCATAGTTCGACTCCATCCCCAGCAGCCTCCATGACAGCACAAGACCCAGAGAGGAGGCACAAGTCCAGCACATCAGGCTCAGGACCCAGGGTTGGTGGGTCAGAGGCCAAATCTCAGACAGTATCAGTAGCTTGGCCAGGGTGAAGGTGATGATGATTAGGCAGATGAGGAGAATAAGTGTGTTGAGCTTAGTGACCCTCTGTGGACCGTCTTTCCTATTCCATGACACCCCGATGGAGGCTCCCAACAGGAGGGAGGCTCTGAGCAGTGCAGTGCCCCACAGGTCCAACACTGACTGGAGGATGTTAAAGTTTAGGGCATCCTTTGAGAATATGCTCAGGTGTGATCCGTGCGTGTATAGGACAGTTGTCACAGCCACGTCCAGCAGGCTGTACAACACAGAGCAGCTCACCGCTATTTTGATTCCCATGCTGAGTATTACGATAGAGTTGTACAGAGAGTTATGATGAGCACAACCAATGTTGCAACTGTCCCACATGAAAACAAAAGAAGGCGGTTAGTATCTAGATTAAAATGTAGGAAATCTGGTCGAAACTTAAAGCCATTACATTCATAGTCAGATTGATACATAGTGCAAAAATCATTCAAGGCTATCTATTAGTTCACTCAGAATTTAGCAGACATCATACAACCAAATACGAATATCTTAATTATTTCTTAAAACGTATGTTTACTTTGAAGGACTGCACTTCCTCTCCGGTAACATTACCTCAATGATGATGATGATTTTACATATGTGTGTGTATATATATATACACACACATATGTAAAATCATATATTATATATATATATATATATATATTTTTTTTTTCTTATTATTTTTATAGTCTTATATTTCTATTTATGTCTTGTGGTATGTTATATGGGAGAGGTCAGACGAAATCTCACTGTACTTTGCTGTATGATGACAATAACTCTGATCATCCAGTGAGGTTTCAACACATTATTACATTATTTAGTAGCTACGTCAGCTAGCTATTAGCAGGCGGTTAGCTGCGTTGCGTTGGGTTTCAAATAGCTCTATGTCATTAAATCCCTTACTGTTTGACCACTTGTCCATTCAATACACTGCAGTGTGTCTCTACTCAGCACACAGCAGCGTCAGTGTAGTACTTACACGTCTCACACCCTCACTCAAGTCAGCTTAGACAGAAATGATAGACTCCGCTGAACACCGGTATCAAAGGTCGTCTATTTTACAGTAGGTTTGGAATATGTCTCAACGGCACGTGACATGCGGAAGTCCACTTTGTGAACACCTAGTGTGACAAGTCCAGACTCTGGAGGACGCATGACGTCACCGTCCCAGCCCTTAATACGTATCCTGTCCGGTTACCGTCTCTGAAATATAAACACTTACAATTAAACGAAATATGAGATTAAACAAAACTCTGCATCGTTTGTTTCCGCTTTAAAAACCATTTAAAAAAAAATCCAAATGTTGTCAAATCGTCCATAGATTTGAAATTTAAAAACTATAAACTCGCTATAATAATATTATAATTATAGTATTATATGCTTTGTTATATTTCTGATTGTAAACTCAAAATGGTGCATTAGAAATAATATTTTAAATTCCTATAGGAGTTGCAGGGATTGATAATTCTAGTACTAATTGATTTAAGGTCTCAGAAAAATAGTACGATAGAAGTGAATATCTGGAATACCTAAAGTCACTATGAAAACTTAAGTAAGCCTTTGTTAAAACTGCAATAATAAATATATATAGTTCGTATCGACAGTGGATCAAAAGACTGAGAAATGTGAAAGGGGGTGTTTGTAGTGTGCAGTTCCCCTGAACTATAATATGATCAGATGACATTCTTTAATTATCTGGACAAGAACATTTGGTGTGTCTTTGCCTCCTGCTCTACATGACGGGGTCGCAGCACTGAGCCCTCTGCAGGTCTGCAGGTTGTCCACACGGAGACAGAAAAGACCAAGATGCACCTGGCGGGTGTAACGATGTGTAACTCAATGGCGCCGCCTTGTGACCACAACCAGTAATATCAGGTGACTGTGTGAGCCCGTTCACAGTCTGCTTCACCTTTGGATCAAATGTCTGAATAGATCGACCACCTGGTTACAGATCTATAGCTGATCAAACTCAGTGGGCAGGAGGCCGTCTGGACCAGGACTTTTCCCCACATTGAACTGTCTGATGACCTGAACCACCTCATCTTGACTTTATTGTCCAATAAGTGATGGAGACACTTTCTCTAAGAAGGAGCTTCACAGTAGCTGAGTGTGTTTGTAGTGTCTCATAAGCATGAGCACATGGTTCTTTAACCACAGCATCACTGCTTCTGAACAGAGTTCAGCATTTTACTTTGAACACGTTTTGGTTCAGATTTAAGAGCGTGGACCACATTTCCTCTGTTGTCTAATTGTTCATAATAAAAGTGATCTATTTGTGTTTTTATCTAAATTTGACAGTATCTTCTTCCAGTGTTTTTTATTTTAATAAACAGTTTCATGAATACATCAGAACTAGTGTGTGTTTTTAAGTTAAAGTCTTAAAGAAGTCTGTTATTCCATGTTTTGATGTTTCCCATAGTTTAATATCAGATTTAATGAGGATATCTGGTTACTATAAGTAGAATTAATTCTTTATCTCTTAAACTTTATTGAGGGTTCAGAGACACAGATGCTTTAACTAAAAGATGATCAGATCATCATTTGAAACTGGTCCATACCGGATCCATACCGGAAGTTTGTGGATTCTTTCGAATCTGGAGCAGAGTACACATTAATGATAAGATACCTTTGTCCTCTATTAAAACAGGCCAACATGAGCAGCCTGCAGTTTGGCTCCGCCCAGAGAAGGTGTCCTCTATCACGTCCGCAGTTACGATACAACCACCGCCGGTGAGCCGTCCGACAGCAGACTGTTTGTAGTCACCGCAGAGAGAAGAGACGCAGAAATGAGCGGAAGAGGCAAAGGAGGAAAAGGACTCGGTAAAGGAGGCGCCAAGCGGCACCGTAAAGTCCTCCGTGATAACATCCAGGGGATCACCAAGCCCGCTATCCGCCGTCTGGCTCGCCGCGGCGGAGTCAAGCGGATCTCCGGTCTGATCTACGAGGAGACCCGCGGTGTGCTCAAGGTCTTCCTGGAGAACGTCATCCGGGATGCCGTCACCTACACCGAGCACGCCAAGAGGAAGACCGTGACCGCCATGGATGTGGTGTACGCCCTCAAGAGGCAGGGCCGAACCCTCTACGGCTTCGGAGGTTAAACCCGCTCACCGACCGCCCGCTCAACCCAAAGGCTCTTTTCAGAGCCGCCCACCGAGTCCCACAGAGCTCCTGTCCTCCGTCTCACCGGTTACTCGCTCCTCACTCAAATGTCCTGGTCCCCTCACATTGTGCTGTCACATCATGTTAATGTAGTATAATAATGGTTAAGGTGTCATATGAGTTGATGTAGAACAGGAGTGTTGATCAAATACCATCATCAAACTAAACAAGAGATCACATTTTCTACTAAAGTGTCATTTAAAGCTGCAGTAAGAAGAAACCAGAGCTTCATGGTGGAAACTAGAGTGAACACCAAAGTCTCTGAACCCTGTTCAGACTCTTCAGGTCTTCATAGTGGAGCTGAGCTCCATCCAGTCTGCTCTCTGTGTGAGTGGAGGATGAGGAGCCTGCAGCTCATCAGCAGCTTCACACCCACACCAGGACAGGATCTTTGTGTCGGACCACTTCTACTGCTGAACACCTGAACCGACACCCCCTCAGTCCCCACACCTGTATGGAGAGCTGACTCCCTCTGATGTACTCAAGCACCTTTCTACACATCCCATCCACACTTCATCCATACAGGAGCAATAAAGGCTTGAGACCCTCCTTTCACACACTCAAGCTCTTTAGGACAAAGTTGGGCCTCAGTGTTTTGTCCAACCTGAGCCCACTGCTTCATGTATGAATCCCACTTCCTTCCTCTGTCTGCTGGATGCTTGGTTTCCCAGGTTGTCCATCTGATGTGGATCTGTGCCACATTTAGACCTGAATAAAAAGATCAGTGTTAGAAGAACATGTAAAAACATCCATAATAACTCTCTTGTCCTTTTTCCGTGTCTTATTGTCTCTGCAGTACTTCTGACTGGATGATGTGCTGCACAGCTGCTATTGTGACTCAAACCTCCAAGAGGAGACCTCCTCCACCCAGTGAGAGGCTCAACCAATCACAGGAGGGGGACCACACAGCCCTATTAGCAGCGGAGACTGGATAAGAAGAGCAGACATCCTCTGCACCACTCATCTGTTACTGTACAGTACCAGGAGAGAAACATGCCTGAACCCGCCAAGGCTGCACCCAAGAAGGGCTCGAAGAAGGCCGTGTCTAAGGCCACCAAGACCGGCAAGAAGAAGAGGAAGACCAGGAAGGAGAGCTACGCCATCTACGTGTACAAGGTCCTCAAGCAGGTCCACCCCGACACCGGCATCTCGTCCAAGGCCATGCTGATCATGAACTCGTTTGTCAGCGACATCTTTGAGCGCATCGCCGGTGAGGCCTCCCGTCTGGCTCACTACAACAAGCGCTCCACCATCACCTCCAGGGAGATCCAGACCGCCGTCCGCCTGCTGCTGCCCGGTGAGCTGGCCAAGCACGCCGTGTCCGAGGGCACCAAGGCTGTCACCAAGTACACCAGCTCCAAGTAAGCAGCTCAGCTGCTCCTCCAACCCAACGGCTCTTTTCAGAGCCACCCACTTCAAGTGAAGACCACAAACTACCTTCCTCTCTCCCTCCTCCATCTCCTTTCTGCTCTTTCACTTTGGCTGCTGTTTCTGTGCTCCACAAACAGAATCATAAATGATGAGCCCTCTTAGCCTGGAGCTTCCTTCCTCACTGGATCTTTCCGCCACCACAAACTCACTCCTGCTCCAATAAACCAAACAAGAAGCGCTCCGTGCCCACGCGCTGCGTCATGCGTAAAGACGCACCACAGAGCCCCGTGAGCGCGTCAAAGACTGTGTATAACCCTCCTTTCCCCGTTCCTATTTCCATATACATCCTGTGTCCATGTTTAGCCAGCAGAGGGCAGTATGAGCCAACACTGGTACTCTTACTCATACTGTGTTCATTTGGAGAGGTTGTACAGTGAATATAAAAAGTCACAGCCCTGTTAAAATGTCAGGTTTTTGTGATGAAAACAATTAGACCAAGACAAATCATTTCAGAAGTTGTTCCACTTTTTAATGTGACCTATAACTTGTACAACTCAATAGAAGAACACAAGTGTGCACACAACCTGGCACTTTAACAGGGTGTGTAGACTTTTTATATCCACTGTATATACTGTCAGTCAGTAACAAGTGTCCATTTTCTTTGAACAGAAACAGCCTTTTTGTCGCCACCAGACTCCACTGACAAAACAACAGTCATTTCCCCTCACAGAACACTGTCACCTAGAAATGACGTCTGTGTATTTCACCCAATTGTGGTCATTATCAGCCCGTGTTGTGTTGACAGACGACAACAGCGATGTAGAGAACACCTCTCCTGGTGTGGAGAGTGAATGAGACACTACATTCATGGAATACAACAGAATAGAATAAGAATCTGAACATTGCACAGTGGAAAAAACAGTTCAGTTCAAACTTGTTTCTGTGTCTAGTGCAGTTATGGCTTTGGCATAAAAACTGTTATTTAACCTGTTAGTCTGTGTTTTCAGTGACCCAAAGCGTCTGCCTGAGGGCAGCAGTTCAAAGAGTGGATTATCTGGGTGAGATGGGTCCTTGAAAATATTGTGTGCTTTCCTGAGACGGCAGGAACTGTACAGATCTTCTAGGGAGGGGAGAGGGCAGCCGATAATCCTTTGGGCTGTGGTGATGACCCTCTGGAGAGCTTCCCTGTCTGCTACAGCATCCTCCGTGGACACTGGTAAAGAGGGGCGATGGGTAAAGTGGGACAGTGCCCAGTTAAGCCCCATGCCCAGTACATGTGAACTTAAATGATGCCAACCAATCAGAGTGTTTTAAAAAGTTTCAAATGTCAGTCCAATAAGATGTGGGAGACACTATCAAGCATGATTTGAAAGCAGGACTTCCTTTTCTGACACATGATCACAGGAGCACATGGTGTGAGAAGGTAAGAATATTTGCCCTAGTAATATTTAAAATGACATACTGTAAATAAAAAATACGTGTGTGTGTGTATGAAGTTGTAGAGAGGTTTTATAAAGTATTTTATATTTTGCATGATCAGAAAATCAGTTTTTCTTTTCGTTGTCTCGGGGCAACGTTGTGCGAAAAGGGGTACTTCTTGAGGGAGACTTTGCTAACAGTGTGTTTGAATGTAATCAGATTTTATTTCATGTATTTGTGCTCAAGGTTTGAGCAGAACAGAAAAATAGGGTTTTAATGTCATAAAGCAGACATCACAGCTGTAGTTGTTCTGGTTGTATTTTCATTAGCATTGAGAGATACCAGTGACAGTGAAGATGAACAAGAAGATGACCAGTACCAGTATTTTAAAGCTCTTCTCTCTGACGACCTCCTTCAGCTAATTGTTCAAGAGTCCTGCACAGCATCCAGTGCAATCCTGGTAAACCGATCAACCTTACTGTTCAAGAACTTGACCTGTTCCTTGGCACTGTGCTGTGCATGTCATTCTTTAGTCTTCCAGCTGATGTGATTCGGCCTCCTAAATCACATCCTCATGAAGCTGAAACAGCTTCCTATGAAAGAGACATTGTGTGTGGATGAGGAGATGGTGCCATTTAAGGGCAAGAGCAAATTCAAGCAGTACCTACCCAGTAAACCAAGAAAACGGGGTTTCAAAATATTAGTCCTTGCTGGATCAGATGGCGTTCCACATCCACACAATTTTGAAGTTCACAAGGGGAAAGCAGTCCATCCAGCTGAGCTTCCAGATGTAGGGGCAAGTGAGAATGTGGTACTGCGCCTCGCAGAGCCAATACCGAAGAGCCAACATTTCAAGCTGTTCTTTGACAACTAGTTCAGCTCAGTCCCTCTGATGCTTGCACTGTCCCATCAAGGCATTCACTGTCTTGGTACAGTGCGCTCTAATCGCTTGCCAGGCAGTTCCATGATGTCAGATGCTGATCTGAAAAGATGTGGTCGTGGATCCTTCCAGGAAAAAACTGCCAATGTTGGAGATACGCAGCTGCATGCAGTAAAATGATGTGACAACAGGTCAGTCACCCTCCTCAGTAGCTACATAGGTGCTCACCCTGTGTCCCATGTGGACAGATGGGACTGAAGCCAAAAGACAACGATCAAGGTCCCATGTCCGGCAGCTGTATCTACGTGGGAGGTGTTGACTTGCTAGATTCACTGATTCCACTGTATCGCATCAAAGTCAGGTCAAAAAGTGGTACCACCGCCTTGTCTTCCAGAGTCCACAGGAGAGCTGCCTCCATCCTCCAGGACCCCACCCTCCCCCAGCACAGACTGTTCACACTTCTACCCTCAGGCTGGAGGTACAGAAGTGTGAAGTGTAGGACCTCTAGACTGAAGAACTCTTTCTTTCCCACTGTCATCAGACTCCTAAACAGATAACAGGAGTCTAGAATCAACCACTGACTACCTCAGATGTTACACACCCTTAGTTGCACATGTGTAATTGCACACTTTTTGCACTATTCATTTAGCTCACTTTAGATTATATGATATTTCTTTTCACATGCTGCCTTCTAAATTGCCTTTATTGCCTTTTATTTATTATTTATTTTATTTTTATTTTTTAAATTATTTTTTACTATTTATACTTAAATTGTTAGGCATTCATTGCAGACAGCAATGAAAGAATTCCATTGTACATGGAAACATGTTTCCCTACTGTACATATGACAATAAACACTTTGAATCTTGAATCTTGTCTTTCATTTGACAGACATGACAGTGGTGCCCTGCCGGCTGCTCTACAGACAGACGGGACAGCACTGAGGATGGGATGACAAAAAGCAACCACATGCACTTGTGCATTTAAATCCCAAATTGCACAAATCCAAAAAAGAAAGCAAGAAGAGAACCAGTGGTGGGATTTCCCAACAGTATGAGGTGAAGAGGAAGAAGCAGGGACCCACGGCTCCCATTCCAAATCAGGAATACATAACACTGGCCAACGATGTGTGACAACGAGGGAAGACGCGGGGTTCCTGGGTGCACAGGAACACCAAAAGTAAGTGATGTGTATATAAAGTGTAATGTGCACCTCTGTTTCACACTCAGAGTGACAGCAATGTCTCACAACATGATCAATCAATATGACATGACAGTGGACAATACAAACCTAAGCCTGTGTGGGGAATTTTATTGTTACTTTTGATCACTACTTATAAAAGGCCAATTATACAATACTGAGCCTCAAATTTGTACTAACTGCGCTAAATATATATGTAACAGAGTAAGTACTAACAACATCATATATAACCAATTACAGAACACTGGATTTGAATTAACACTATTAATGTATTGATTAACGTTACCACAAACTGTATCACCTTTATTTGAACTAACTACATGACCTGTGAGTGAACTAATAACACTATATAACCAACCATTAGAACCATTTGTGTTGCTAACATTGGAAGCTCAGTTCTTACTGACAATGTATGCTCTATGTTAATCAGCAGGGAGAGACTTATTAATGCAATGCACCGCCACAGGGAAGAGCCATACCCCATAGTTGCTAAAGAGGGGAACAAGCACTGGCCCCAGGTTCTGAAGGGTCAGACACATGACGATCAGGTGGGACATTTATGGCAAGAAAGCACAAGCACGCTTACATGCACCACTACACATCTCATAAACTACTTCACACCCAGTACTGGGAGCTCCAGGGACGAGGCTGGTGGGAGGCTGTTACTGGAACAGCAGGATGAGATAACTGCAGGGGAGGGATGCTCTCAGAATGACTCCATTGTAAGAAGCACACACACGATAGGGAAAGGTCACCAGGGAGGATACTTTGTTACAGGTACAGCTGCTGGATGAAGGTCGTGATGCCAAGAGGCTGGGACCAGCCTGTGCACCAACGAAGGGAGGGCCAAGCATAAATCCACGGCTACTCCCCACAGAGACAACCAATCAAAAATAATTGTATTCTTGCTGGAATGTATATACTGTTACTGCACATGTGTTTCGGGGCTCACTCTTTGACCTGTTGGCTGCAGACTAACAGCCTGCTGACTGTGGTTTTCAGAGCTCAGACTGAGTCCTTGATCAAGCTCAATACTTATTCACACAGAAAATAAAACACCTTAAATGAGAGAAGTTGCCTGTCCTTCATCGAAAAAAACGAACACGCTGACAGGAGTCATGAGAGGGATTACTGTTTGAAATTCACTATTTAGGTTGTAGTTAGACAATCCGGCAGCAGCCAACAAGCCGGCAGCAGCTAAGAAGTCCCCGACTGGGTTGATGAACGTGTGAGAGGTGAGCTAACATATCACCATGTTAACCTCCTTCATTACCATTAAATGGCCTTCTGAAAGTTTGTTTATGGGAAACGTTTTGGCCTTAAAAACTATGTGATGTAATTTATAGTTTTTACAGTGGATTTTAGTTCATATCGGTTGAAACATGAATAAATGTATTAGTTAAAATATACTGTATATTAAGCACTCTAATACAGAGATTGTCATTACTGAAGTGAAATAATCGTAAAGGCTTCAAGAATATATGTTTAATCAAGGTGTTTGTTTTATGTCTTTCACCAGCTCTTACGGTGTGTTCAAGTGCGTGAATGTGCCAATATGTCTTCACTAAAGGACACTGAATCATCAGTCAGAGAGCCAGACCGTTATTCAGCCGGGGCCTCTGCACAGACTGCTTGGCAGTCACTGAGGTCTGTGCTGGCTGTCCAGCTCTATTCATTTTGGATCTCACTGTCCATGAAGTGTCCTCTTGCTTTTCTCTGATCCTCCAACTTGTTGCTGTAGATGAGAAATTATCGCAACAAAATTATCCTGCAGCAAACTGATATCAGTGTATCCCAGCAACGCCTGTTGCTAGACAACAGCCATCGTGGCGTGGACACTCACAGGACTTCAGACCGGCTTAGACAAGGCCAGGTTTAAGTCTGGCAGGTTAAAGTCCAGTCTAAAGACTGGTCTGAACAAAGACCAACTTAGCAGTCACTTGCATGAATAGACACAGAGTTTCAGCCAGACTAGAGACACTTAGATTTACCTGTTGCAGTAAGTCATTTCCTATGAGGGTCAAATGTAAGACGTACCTGTCGCCCAATGCATTGTGGGTAAAGAGGGACACTTGACAGAAGAGAAGAAATGGCAGATACAACAGGAAGATCAACACCTTTTGTGTGTGTGTGTGTGTGTGTGTGTGTGTGTGTGTGTGTGGTCTTTTAATTGCTTCTTGTTTTTTGGCTTTGGACATCGACAGCGCTGACAGTGTCCCTGAAGGAGAGACAACTGAGTATTTTAACACCACATCTTCGTGTGTCATCAACGTCACGTTATTTCTTTATTTTCAAGCATCTGATTGATTTATTTCAGCTTTGGACAGCGAGGACAGCACCGACGGCGGCCCTAAAGGCGACACCATCCCCGGAGTCCCCACGGCCGAGGAAGCAACGGGAGCTGTCCGTGGTGCTAGAAAAGAGCCCCTGGCTTTGGTCCTGGAGCGGCACAACAGGGATCTGGATCTGGAGCATCGACAATTAAAGCTGAAATTGAGAAAATAGAATTAGTGAAAGAAAAACTGAATTCAGAGACTCGCTGTAATGAAAGAATAAAGTCAAACAATGAGGAGTTCAGCCTGAACTGATGTAAGAGCTCCACAGAGATTAAACTTACAACATGTCAGTGAATACACTGAACTCTGTGAGGACCTTTAAAGTTAGCTGGTACAAAGAAACACACTTCAAGTCGTTAGACACAAATAATCAATAGACCTTGTTGGCACTCCCACTGGAGCTAAACTCCCGTCATAGTTTACTCCTGCTGTTCATTCGGACTCTTTTAGTGACCAGTGGTGGGCCGTCAGGGCCAGCGAGGCCTTCTCTGCTGGCCTAAACTCAGAATCACTGATTTACGTTTTAATATTTTCCCATCAATCATTTTAGATTATTCCTAATAGTCTATGCTCATCATTTCATAGCGTGTCTCTGTGTCTCTGGGCTGGGGGGCTTCCAGCAGTGTATGTCTATATTAGAGCTTTTATCCAATCATATTTCAGTCATCATGTGTTGCCAGGGTCAAAGAAAGTGCAGGCGCCCATAGCTTAAAATACATCACAATGAAACTGTTGCTTTAACCAATCAGATTTCGAGTTGGTGACCCCAGGGCCTTCTAGCAGGCGTACGATGACGTCAGTATTTTCACGTCCTCTGATTGGCTGGTCAGAGAGCTTAGCCAAAGCTAGCGATTCTTATCTGTAGCAACCTGCACGAGCTAAAACTTTATCATCATCCTAAGTATTAATTATGGTGGCTGGGAGGTGCAAAACAATTTTAGTCAAGCGGTCTTTTGCCTGTTTTGTGGTGAACTGATTAACGCGGCACATTCCCTTTCCGGTTGAAAAAGTTTGTCTCGGCGTTTGTAAAAGTGTTTCACGTCTTGTAAATTTGTTTTCTCAAATGTAAATTTGTCTCAGGACTTGTAAATGTGTTATGGCAATGTAATTTTGTTTTCTGATTTGTAAAAATGTTTTCTAAAATGTAAATTTGTCTCCAGCTTTGTAAAAGTGTTTCTCGTATTGTAAAATTGTTTTGCACCTCCCGGCCACCGTAATTAATAGCAGTTTTTTTAACCCACAATGGCTGACGGAGGAGAAGATGTTAATTTGGTCGCAGATCTACTTAGAAATCCATTTTCAAGGCGGACTTTCCAAGAAAAGCTGGACATTCTGAGGAAATGCTGGCCCACCCCGAAGCTAGCGAGCCTGTCCCAGCCGGGAAAAGGGTTCGTCCGCCACTTTCAGGTCAGCAACTACGAGTGGTACCCTCAGCTTACAGGCCCAGAGGAGCAGATTGTGTTGCTGAGAACGCCTGGTGTTGGCAACTGATCGACTCTGTGTTTGGAGCCGAGTCGGTGGTTACAGTGTTTGGTGACTTGTTGAATTATTTTAATTGGGTTTCTTGCTTTAGTGATGTCATTCACTCTCGTAACATGAGATACCTGTCTGCGATGCAGCGTCCTGTTCTACTGCCTTTCTGTGAAATATTGATGGTTTCTATAGCCGTGACGTCACAATGATGGTATTAAGAGGTGGTTTGATTCAGGTAGGACGCCACTGAAGGCCCAGGTGTAAAATGAACGGCCCGCCACTGCTTTTTTTTTTTTTTTCAATGCTTTATTGAAAAAATACACAAATAAACAAGTATGGCAACTTGATTTAACAGACATTGTAACAATATAAAGAGATTACCAAGGGAACATTAACTTTTCTCAAAATATAATACATACATTTGGTGCTTCAACATAATAAATTCAGAGCAGATTGAGGTAGACGTAAGGTAAATAAATCTTAAAAAGACAAAATTAAAATAAAAAAGTAGATAAGATAATAATCATTGATATCATAAGGGGCAATTCCTACTAATTTCAGCTATCCAATTCAGTTGGGAAATGTTTTAAGATATCATATAATTTCTGTGCTTTTAGACCTTTAAGAAGGTTTAAAGATTTCATATATGTTTTATATGTTTCAGGAAAATAATAATTTGGGGGGATGTTTTCAGTACTCTGTTCTTAAGAATTTTGCTAGACAGAATTACATTACAGCACAGTTCATCATTTTTGTTTTGCAAGATCAAACCAAAGGTTATATCGTCTCTAGAGATAGAAGCTGGATGCAATGGAATTTTTTGTTTGATCCATTTGTGCATGTTAAGCCAAAACGTTTGTATTATACCACATGAGAAAAATATATGGTCCGTAGTTTCAATATCATTTTTACAAAATGTGCATATATTATCATCAATATTAAAGCGTAGTCTGAGTAATTCTTTAGATGGATAAATATTGTTCATAATTTTAAAGTGTGTTTCTTTGGTTTTGGGGGGTAAAGGGAATGTCAGGTACATTGTTCTTAGTTTAACAATTAATTCTTTATCAAATTTGTGCAGAATGTCATTTTTGTTTTGTCTTCCAGGGAATAATTTTTCAGTGAGGCAGTTTCTTATAAAGTTATTGTTACATGTTTTGTCCAGAATTAAAATCCCCTGTATTGATAGAGGGGCGAGCTGTGGCACTATAGGTTGGTGTGTCAGTATGTTTTTCGTTAAAAATATAAATTCTTGAGGAAGTGCTTTGTGTAAATTAATAAAGTCTAATTTTGAAGGGTTGAATTTATGTTGCATGCAAAATTGTTGATAATCCAAGATATTACCACTGGCATCCATTAATTCAGCTGTGGACCATATATTTCTCTCTCTCTCTCTTTCGGTATAATACATATCTATTATTCCAAAGCATAGTAGTATGGGGTGAAAAATTATGCACATATAACATTCTCCAATATAATATAATCTGTTTATGGAACTGTGACAATGAGATAGGTAGTTTATCGATATTAAAGTCCGCCATGAGAAGACACTTCAATCCTCCAATCTTATTAAATAGGGAATTTGGGATACAGTACCAGAATGAGCTGCTATGTTTGATCCAAGATTTCAGCCAGTTAATCTTTAAAGTTCCGTTAATCAATCAAAGTCAATAACTTTCAGGCCACCATCCTTCAATGAATAAATATGGTGAAATGGGACAACCCTGTGGAATCCCTACATTAACATTAAAGCTGGTGCCACCTGGTAGTACGACACAGCTGCTGATATTCTGATACAGACCACCAACTAAATTCCTAATTCTGACTCCAAAACCTAATTGTTCAAGACCTTGGAAGATAAATGAGTGCTCTACAGAGTCAAATGCCTTATAGAAATCTAAGAAGAGAAGGAAACCATCATCTCTATGTTCAATAATGTCCATTACCAGTCTTATATTATTATGGATCGAGCTCCCTCTTAAGAAACCAGACTGTGTTTCTGAGATAAGATTTGAAATCCTTGTCTGAAGACGAATGGTGAAAATGTAGGTGAGCAGTTTATAATCAGAGTTTCTAAGAGTAATAGGCCTTCTGTTTTCAATCAATCTGGGGTCTTTGCCTGGTTTAGGAATTGAAATGATGAGCCCATGTCTCATTGTGGGTGGAAGTGAGCAGGTTTCAAATACTTCCAGAAAGACTTGATGTAGCAGTTCTTTTAAATCTTCCCAGAAATGTCTGTAAAAGTGTCCTGTGAGGCCGTCTGATCAGGTGCCTTGTTAAGAGAGAGGTGGCCAATCACTCCGTCCAGTTCTGCCATTGTTATTTCATTATCACATGTTTGTTTGAAGCCATCTTCAACTTTGGGAATATATTTTTCTATGTCCTTTAAAAATGCATGGCAGTCTTCATTAGAAAATTTAGAGCTATAAAGTTGTTTATAGAATTTAAAGATTCCTGAGGAGATCACTTTTGGATCTGTGGTTTCTTTATGATCAACTATCAAGGAACTGATGTTATTTTTCCCTTGTCTTCTTTTCCCCCCCTCCTCTATCCATTTAGCCCTTGATCTAATAAAGGCTCCTTGTGCTCTTTTTATATATATTTCATCCAATTTAGGGTTAAATTTATTGCAGTAAACATTTAATTGTTGGATAATGTCTAATTCCTTCTTCTCAAAATCTTTTTAAATTTTCTTACTGAATGAAATAGTAAACTGGCGTATTTTATATTTAAGAAATTCCCATTTTTTGACAGGTGTTGCTAATTCTTCTAAGTTTATAATTTCTGTAATTAGTGATTTAATTTTTTTACAATATTCATCATTCTTAATTAGGCTAGCGTTAAACTTCCAATATTTGTTTGAATATGTTCTGCTGTTGTTAGGTTTCATGTGTAGAGAGATAACACTATGATCAGTTAGTGGAGCAGCAGAGATATCAGAGCTGAGGTCAGAGCATAGCAAGTGGTTTGCAATTAACCAGTAGTCAATTCTGGATTTAGATTTGGAGTTGAACCATGAGAACTGAAATATTCCTGGGTTTAGATGTCTCCAAACATCAGTTAGGCTTTGGTCATTAAAAAAGGTAGTAGAAGTACTGTTTGGATGACTTGCTGAGAATCTGGAAGGAAATTTATCATAAAATTCATCATGGACTAGATTAAGATCACCACCAATTATAACATTATCAGTGGAGTGTATTGATTTAATGTTATCTAGGTGTAGGCCAATTTGTTCCATCAGGTTTTTGTTTTCAGTGGTCCTGTTGTAACCATAGATGTTGACAAAAATGAATTTGAAGTCATCAAGGGTCATGATAAGTATCAGCCAGTGACCATTATCATCTGCCATAATATGAGAAATAACCTGACCCTTAAAGTTTGTCAGGAGGATGGTGACCCCTGCTGATCTTGAAGTACCGTGGCTGAAATAAACTTCATCACCCCACGGTTTAGACCAGAAAGTGACATCTTCAACTTTAGAATGAGAAAAACTATATTAAAATGTTTCCCTTTAGAAAACAGAAAAAAGTTTTTCCTCTTGGTTATGTTTACTATGCAGCTGTGCACATTGTGTAAGTACAAGGTAACAGGTAGTGGTGAGAGCTTGTTATCGTGGGAGCAAATGTCTCTGCTCTCTCTCATTCCTCCTGTCACATAAATATTACTGTGTTACAGTAGGTTTAGTCTCACTCTCTGTTCTGATTGTCTGAGCGTCTTCACAGGGAATAAAACTGAGAAAGGCCTTCTGTATCACAGTCTTTATTTCAGTTCTCACCAATAGAAGAATTCCCTCAACAACCAAAATGATATTGTAACATAAAGAAGTAGAAAAACCAAATATATCAGTCACTGATGAACGTGTGCTTTGTTGTTAGTGCATCTGTGGGCCTTTAGGTTGGAGTTGAAATATGAGAAATATTAACATGGATGTAGTTGATTGTGGAAGACTAGTCAGAAGTTAAGTTTATCCAGCTGAGTAAAGTGTTACTGATGGGGGGGTGACTTGTGGTGGACTGTGAGCAGTAAACGGGTCCCAGAGTGAGTGAAGAGGAGCAGCAGAGGAAGAAGCTCTTGAGCAGAGAGTGAGGAGGCTCTTAAAAGAGCCGTTGTGGTTTGTGGAGCAGCAGCAGCAGCAGCAGCAGCAGCAGCAGAGAGTCTAAGCTCTCTCTCCGCGGATGCGGCGGGCCAGCTGGATGTCCTTGGGCATGATGGTGACCCTCTTGGCGTGGATGGCGCACAGGTTGGTGTCCTCGAAGAGGCCGACCAGGTAAGCCTCGCTGGCCTCCTGCAGAGCCATGACGGCGGAGCTCTGGAAGCGCAGGTCGGTCTTGAAGTCCTGAGCGATCTCACGGACCAGGCGCTGGAAGGGCAGCTTGCGGATGAGCAGCTCGGTGGATTTCTGGTAGCGACGGATCTCTCTCAGAGCCACGGTACCGGGCCTGTAACGGTGGGGCTTCTTGACGCCGCCGGTGGCCGGGGCGCTCTTGCGGGCGGCCTTGGTGGCCAGCTGCTTCCTGGGGGCTTTGCCTCCGGTGGACTTGCGAGCGGTCTGCTTGGTTCTTGCCATTATTTGTGTACTTCGTCTCGGTCAGAGGAGCAGAAGGAGGAGGAGAAGAAGAGTGCGGCCCAGAGAGGAGACTCGCTGCTCTTAAGCTGTGAAACGGTGACGCTGCTCCAGAGCTCCGGCTCCTGATTGGTGAGGGGCTCCTCCTGGAGCTCAGCACCGCCCTGAGGAGGGAGACACCGCCCGGGTGCCCGCTGCTCATTGGACAGAAAGTCTTTGAAAGAGTCCGCCAAAAGTGTCCCGGGAGGCCGCCCTCCTTGGGGCGGGCATATAACGAAGGGCTGTGTGTGCCGGGGCCACAGTTTCTGTGAGTCCCGACTCTAGAAAGCAGTGAATCATGAGTGGACGCGGTAAAACCGGCGGAAAAGCCCGAGCAAAGGCAAAGACCCGCTCCTCCCGTGCCGGGCTCCAGTTCCCAGTCGGCCGCGTTCACAGGCTGCTGCGCAAAGGCAACTATGCGGAGCGTGTGGGTGCCGGAGCCCCCGTCTACCTGGCGGCTGTGCTGGAGTACCTGACCGCTGAGATCCTGGAGCTGGCTGGAAACGCCGCCCGCGACAACAAGAAGACCCGGATCATCCCCCGTCACCTGCAGCTGGCCGTCCGCAACGACGAGGAGCTCAACAAGCTGCTGGGCGGAGTGACCATCGCTCAGGGCGGCGTGCTGCCCAACATCCAGGCGGTCCTGCTGCCCAAGAAGACCGAGAAGCCCGCCAAGAAGTAAGCAGGATCTGGACCCAGACCCAGACCCACACCCGGATCTGGACCCACACAACGGCTCTTTTAAGAGCCACACACACCTCTCACCAAAGAGCCTCTCCTGCAGCAGCCTCCACATTATTACTTTACAACCACCTGCACTCAATCAATCAATGAATCAATGTTAAACAGGAGCCCAAATCCTAATGTCTTCCTACTTGTGCAGCCTACAAGTGAAACAGTCTGAGGTGGAACATCATCTTTGTGTCCAGCTTCAACACACATTATTTTGGTAAAGTGCAGGATGTCCACATGAACCACTGACACAAGTGGCATCAGTCCTGTTTGAACTCAAAGTCTTCAAATGTCTCTCTCAGTATAAACTCTGCAGTATTCAGCACTCTGTCCTCTGGATCAGACATCACACTGAGTCTCTCATCTGGTAAACGAGGACAAAGTGGATAACTGTTGAGCACTGGTGTAGAAAACTAAAGTTAAGCAGCAGGAGAGGAAAACAATTCATGAGTTTGTTGTTTGTGAGCAGGTTGGACAGTGACAGATATAGTGACACTGACTATCATCAGGGACTCTTCAGCAAACTCATACAAACGTTTCCCTGTTAGTTGGATCCTCTACACTTCTTTTGGGAGAATCCTGGCCAAAGGCACAAGGTCCACAGTTTCCAGGCTATTTAGTTTAGCGGCCTCGTCCGCCATGACGGTCACTAACAATACAGAGGTGACAGAATGAGAAGGAGCACGTGCTGGACCCTCAGTGCTGGATGCTGAGGAACTTTTACAGTCTTTCACAACTCTCACCTCTTTCTAGGAATCATAAAGGTTATTATTCTGCTGCTTCCTTCCAAGTGAATCACTGCTTTTCATTTCTTTTAATAAAGCAAACAGCATGTTTTAATCTTGGTCTAATGCTGGTAAGTTTTCTGTGTTCAGGCAATGAGCCCTTTGTAGGCCTTGGTGACTCTGACCACAGTTTAAAAGCTTCTCTATCTGCAGCCTGTTCCTCAAGCAGAAAGAGAAAAGAACATCCAGGTTTAATGTTCTGCACCTTGTCCTTATGTTTCCAAAGGAGCTTACTTCAATCAATCAATCAATCAATCAATCTTTACTTATATAGCACCAATTCAAAACAGTGTAGCGCTCGCTGCCACTTGTTTGTGTCACACTTTGTAGTTACAGTCAGTGTTGATGAGCAAACACACTGAGCAGTAGATGACAGCAGCTGTCTGTGGCAGCCTAGTAGATGCTTTGTGTTCTGCAGTGCTCACAGTGAGGATCTGGACTTGAGAGATCTCAGAGTAACGCAGCACTTCAGGTCCTACAGAGCTCAGATCAACTATCTGGCTTTGTTCTGACAGCTTTGTGGAAGCAGTGGGATCAAAAAGGACCTCCAGCTCCTGATGGAGCTGATCATGAAAACCACTGGTCAGGAGGGCCGCTTCTGTCCAGAGGAGGAGGTTAATGAAACTCCAATCCATCGTGGACGACCCCTCTCACCCTCTGCATGAGACTGTGGGGCCCTCAGCAGCTCCTTCAGCAGCAGGCGGAGGCCCCCACCCTGCAAGAAGGAGGAGCAGGTCATTCCTCCCATCAGCCATCAGACTCTTTAACAGCAGCATCACTGGCTGATGTTAATGTGCAATAATCACTTATTTATTTTTGTAGTAAGTTATATACCTCATAGGAGGGCACCAATAAATGTAGGGAAGTATAGGTGCTTCACAACGCGGGCACCAAAATATGTAGGAGATATTATAGGCCTCTCACTGGGGCACCATAATAAAGGTAGCAGGTTGACTACCATTTAATTAATTAATTAAAAGCTGTCGTATCAATAGGGGCACCACCCGTCATTGGACGGGAAATTCAACTTATTATTTTCTTAGCACAGATGGCTTCAGGTCTTTAACCTTAAGAATTTAGCATTAAACATTAAACAGTCTCAGTTCTAAATGTGTAAGTTCTCAGTGGCATTGATCCTCTTAGACCTTGTTATGAAGAAATATCCAGGCAGCGAAGTGGTGGTTAATACACCTTTTTATTAATAAATGCTAAATATCAACATAGAACACTAATGACTGTAAAGGTGGATGAGACAGAAATGACTCTAGACAGACAACAATCAGGACAGAAGACTAACATTGCTGATAAACCTTTGGATTAGTGATAGTGTAATGAAACTGAATACAGATTGTACCGGAGGACGAGGGGAACCTGTCTGACTTTAAGAACGTTGTAGTTAGAACCACAGAGGATCCACTGACTACTCTCCCTGCAGATTTAGATAGATCTCAGAGCTACACTGACACCACATGTGAACTAACACCAGCTGTTATACTTCACGTGGGCCTTTGGTCCAGCAGCGATGCATCCAGCGGTGGTCCGCAGTCACACAGGCACAAAGATTATAAGTAACAAAGTAAAACTTAAAAGGGAAAAATAAAAATAAAATAAAAATAAAACGTCAAAGCAGAAAAGAAGGGCTAAGCAATGACAGAAGGGAAGACATCTTAGGGGCCTGTTCTCCTCTGACAGAGGGACGCCTGTGTCATCACTAAAAGTTTAGACGTACTAAATTAGATTTCTGTTTCATATTCACTATGTTCCAAATCCATTTTCATTCCTAACACTGCATGGTATACAGAATCAAGATATTTCATTTCCAATACATATATTCATTAAGTCTTTACCAAATAACTTCCTGAATGGCATGACACACAAGGACCTAATCTTTACATTCTCAAGTTTGTATTAACTTCCATTACTCTTGTTGTCACATTACACAGATTAAACAGACCTGGATTGAATATACTGTTGGTTAGTTTCTAACTTATTAGACACAGATTATTAATTATATGGACTTCCTGAGTCTTCTCACTCATTGGTGAATTGCAGTGTTATCACAGGATTTGAAGCAGCATCCTCAAAAGTTGTACTTGGTTAGTTGGTCATCCTTGGATGTTCATGAACATGTGGGCTACACCATTAGACAAAAGAACACATTAATTAGTATTAACTGATCTGTGGGCACTTTGGACAGTTCCTTTAACCACATTTAAACTTATAGCAGAAATGGAAGAATGTTGATACAGACTTCACTCATTCCTCTCCCTGATCAGTCTGGCCTCAGGGGTCCACGAGTGAAGGAGAGACCACGGGGTCGCTCGGACAGGACCCTTCTGTCCTAATCACTGGTTCATAGAGCGTTCAGAACGTATATGTCGATAGAAGCTCTGTGCTAATTTTTGTGGCAGTCACTGTGAGGCCTTTTACACAACACCTACCCAGAGGCAGGCTTTGGGTTCCATCACTTCATCATTGTCACTTATCAGTCTTTTTAGTGTTCATCACGTTATCATCCAGAACTCTCATACACTGGCTTCCTGTTTTGGATAAGTCAGTTCAGGGTTAACTCACAGTACACTGTTAAAGCATGGGTTTGTGGCAAACCCCCCCTTTCCTCTGTCACAGGACAGTCCAGGAGGTCATAGGGAAAGTGAGTCAGCCACACTACTGGTTCGGTTCGACGGGCTACATTTTCAACTCACCTTCCTCATAGTACTGTATCTTTCTTTTTTGTACTAATGTCCTCTTGTTTTAAAGGGGTACATAGTGTAGATATTAATTATTGTTATAGTGTATTTTTCAGTCTTATTTTTGTCCTGTTTTCACACTATTGCTTATTGTTCCTATTTAAGCCTATCTTGCTGCTGCCTCTGTTGCTGCTGTAATAAATACAATAATAATAATAACAAAAAATAGTCCAGACATGATTGCAGTTGATGCTCACTGAGAGTCCAAGTCCTTTTCAGATGGTCCACGTCTCTTGTGATCTCCAGCAGTCCTTCAGCAGCTGTTGTTGTCTCTCATCACCATGACAGTTAACAACTGAACATCTTTGTAGTTTTGACATCCAGCAGAGGAATTTCATCCTCCAGCTTTGTATGGAGGGACGACAGAGGAAGACGTCTGCACTGCTGCTTCCTGGTCTTCTCCCTGCTCTCTGACTGGTTGACTAGTTGTATTCCTCTTTATCTTCTCTCCGTCTCCTCTCTCCCAGCAGGAGGCTTTCTGTGTCCCCAACCTTCATCCCATCACAGAGGCTGCTGCACCTTCTTGTTTGCTGTGTTTGGAGCCTTTGTGTGCGTTAAAGCTGGTGAGCTGCAGCTATGTGTGTCTGTCCTCAGTCAGAAGGTACGGGCGTCCCGTGATGGTGAATAACGGTTGTCTGCACTGGTCAGAGTATCGTCCAGTGCTTCATTTCCTTTTTATGGACATGTGAAATAATGAAGAGCTGCTGAAACAATCAAAGACAGGTTGGATATACAACCTCTCCAAATGAACCCAGTATAAATGAATGTCCCATTGTTGGCTCATACTGCCCTCTGCTGGCTAAACATGGACACAGGATGTATATATGGAAAATAGAAACGGGGAAAGGTTCTACAGTCTTTAGCGCGCTCACGGGGCTCTGTGGTGCGTCTTTACGCATGACGCAGCGCGTGGGCACGGAGCGCTTCTTGTTTGGTTTATTGGAGCAGGAGTGAGTCTGTGGTGGCGGAAAGAAGCTTCAGGCTAAGAGGGCTTATCATTTATGTCGTGAAAAATATGGTTTTAAGAGGCGACTGCCCGCTCAGTGTACTTTTTTAGCACATGGAGAAGGAGGAGCTTCCACACCTGCTTCGGTTTGTGGAGCACAGAAACAGCAATCAGAGTGAAAGAGCAAAAAAGAGATGGAGGAGGGAGAGAGGAAGGTAGTTTGTAGTCTTTACTTGAAGTGGGTGGCTCTGAAAAGAGCCGTTGGGTTGGAGGAGCAGCTGAGCTGCTTACTTGGAGCTGGTGTACTTGGTGACAGCCTTGGTGCCCTCGGACACGGCGTGCTTGGCCAGCTCACCGGGCAGCAGCAGGCGGACGGCGGTCTGGATCTCCCTGGAGGTGATGGTGGAGCGCTTGTTGTAGTGAGCCAGACGGGAGGCCTCACCGGCGATGCGCTCAAAGATGTCGCTGACGAACGAGTTCATGATCAGCATGGCCTTGGACGAGATGCCGGTGTCGGGGTGGACCTGCTTGAGGACCTTGTACACGTAGATGGCGTAGCTCTCCTTCCTGGTCTTCCTCTTCTTCTTGCCGGTCTTGGTGGCCTTAGACACGGCCTTCTTGGAGCCCTTCTTGGGTGCAGCCTTGGCGGGTTCAGGCATGTTTCTCTCCTGGTTCTGTACAGTAACAGATGAGTGGTGCAGAGGATGGCTGCTCTTCTTATCCAGTCTCCGCTGCTAATAGGGCTGTGTGGTCCCCCTCCTGTGATTGGTTGAGCCTCTCACTGGGTGGAGGAGGTCTCCTCTTGGAGGTTTGAGTCACAATAGCAGCTGTGCAGCACATCATCCAGTCAGAAGTACTGCAGAGTAGAGATGTTCGTTCAAACGACTGAGCCGTTCAAAACTATGCAGGCTGCAGATAACTTCCATGCAAAATAACTTTAGTGTGAAATTTTCCACATATGAACATTTTAACAATACAGAAATAAAATGAAAATAATAAATAAGTGTGTAATATAATAATAAAAAATAAAACTAGAATAGAAATTAGGACATGATACAAATGTGAGTGCCTAATTGTACTAAACTACCTGGTGTGTGTTCACCTGAACTACTTTACAAACAGGAACTCAGCTCCTTGACTGGAATCCACATCAGAACAATGGAAACAATAACAAATAACTTTTCTTCAGTCGTTAATATCTCCTGCTCCCTGAATGTAAATCTCTTCAGTCCAGTCGGGCGGCGCTCACTAATATCTCCTCCCCTAATGCTGTGCATCTGTAGCTGCATTTGCGTGAATGCAGCGTGCTGTGGACGACTCAAACTTGATGTCATGAGTCGTTCAGGTGAAGGCAGCGAGGAGAGCTCAGACTGTCGGGCAATCTGCGTATAAGAACGGTTCGCAACTGCGATAACACTGATCTTTTTATTCAGGTCTAAATGTGGCACAGATCCACATCAGATGGACAACCTGGGAAACCAAGCATCCAGCAGACAGAGGAAGGAAGTGGGATTCATACATGAAGCAGTGGACTCAGGTTGGACAAAACACTGAGGCCCAACTTTGTCCTAAAGAGCTTGAGTGTGTGAAAGGAGGGTCTCAGGCCTTTATTGCTCCTGTATGAATGAAGTGTGGATGGGATGTGTAGAAAGGTGCTTGAGTATATCAGAGGGAGTCAGCTCTCCATACAGGTGTGGGGACTGAGGGGGTGTCGGTTCAGGTGTTCAGCAGTAGAAGTGGTCCGACACAAAGATCCTGTCCTGGTGTGGGTGTGAAGCTGCTGATGAGCTGCAGGCTCCTCATCCTCCACTCACACAGAGAGCAGACTGGATGGAGCTCAGCTCCACTATGAAGACCTGAAGAGTCTGAACAGGGTTCAGAGACTTTGGTGTTCACTCTAGTTTCCACCATGAAGCTCTGGTTTCTTCTTACTGCAGCTTGAAATGACACTTTAGTACAAAATGTGATCTGTTGTTTAGTTTGATGATGGTATTTGATCAACACTCCTGTTCTACATGCAGTCATATGACACCTTAACCATTATTATACTACATTAACATGATGTGACAGCACAATGTGAGGGGACCAAGACATCTGAGTGAGGAGCGAGTAACCGGTGAGACGGAGGACATGAGCTCTGTGGGACTCGGTGGGCGGCTCTGAAAAGAGCCTTTGGGTTGAGCGGGCGGTCGGTGAGCGGGTTTAACCTCCGAAGCCGTAGAGGGTTCGGCCCTGCCTCTTGAGGGCGTACACCACATCCATGGCGGTCACGGTCTTCCTCTTGGCGTGCTCGGTGTAGGTGACGGCATCCCGGATGACGTTCTCCAGGAAGACCTTGAGCACACCGCGGGTCTCCTCGTAGATCAGACCGGAGATCCGCTTGACTCCGCCGCGGCGAGCCAGACGGCGGATAGCGGGCTTGGTGATCCCCTGGATGTTATCACGGAGGACTTTACGGTGCCGCTTGGCGCCTCCTTTACCGAGTCCTTTTCCTCCTTTGCCTCTTCCGCTCATTTCTGCGTCTCTTCTCTCTGCGGTGACTACAAACAGTCTGCTGTCGGACGGCTCACCGGCGGTGGGTGTATCGTAACTGCGGACGTGATAGAGGACACCTTCTCTGGGCGGAGCCAACCTCAGCGGCCCCTCGTCCTTCTGCACTTTGAGCAGCTCCGAGTCAAAAGTCTTCCTCTGGTTTGTCTCGCTTTGAAACGGTTTCCTACATTTTCTGACAAGAAGAAAGACAGAAAACACAGAAGCAGCAGTGAATCAGCTGGAAGCTGCATCAAGTCACACACATCTGCAGCATCAGCACCTTTTCATCACTGATGATAATAAAGGGTGAACTGTTCCCAGGCTTTGTCTTCACTTGGTTTTTAATGTCTCCTTTATCTTCTCTGTTCACACTGAAATGGAAACATGTTCACATTTTCTGTATTTTTTAGTTCCGGGCTTCATTTCAAGTTTTCATTTCAACAGCCACATCAGATCGATAACAACATTTGGATTCTATGATCTGAAAAAAGAAAATGTTTTAGGACCAAATCACATCTCTGACTGTGAGGATGTTAGTCTGTGTTTTCTTCCATGGTTACTGAGTGTGACTGCTGTTTTGTGTCCAGACTGGGATCCTTCATGCTCCATCACAGTTGTGGAAATGGTTCTTTCATGTTTTCATCAAACCTGAACAGAAACTGGTCTTTGCAGGTTTCTGCAGCCTCGGAGCTCAAGGAAAACATGAATACTGTTGAATTTGAATCGTGGCGTCACTTGTCTGTACAGATCAGAACTCTCAGGATGAAGCAGTGACACCAGCGTCCAGGTCTGTTCATTCAGACCTGACCAAAGGCCTCAAACTAGACATTTCATTTGTTTCCGGTGGTGTATTTATGCTCACACCATCTTTTAGTTTTCTTATCCAATATAGAAACATTTAGAGGGACAAGCAAGGCAACACTTTACATACAGCAGGCCATGTGTTGTTAATCCTCGTTTGTTTTATCTGTCTTTAAACTGGAGAGATCCGTTTACAGTGTCCTAATAGGACTGACTGAACCAGCTTAATAGTACAGACATGTGTTCAGAACAGAAGAGCTGTGTTCCCTCACCTGGAATGGGAGCCACCGCCCTGCAGGCCCACCGCTCATAGGACTGTCACAGGGTTCAGGTGCTCTGTGAACTGGCCAACAAGCAAAGGTGGGGTCCAGGGCGTGCAGAACATCCACATCACAGACCTCTATGCGCAGTGCTGTTTCTGGAACCAAACTCCTGAAGTGGAGCTGGACTCCTTTTCCAGAGTTGCCCATGGTGAGAGGAGCAGGGTGGATGTGGGGGATACCCACAAGCCCCCAGCTGAGCACCACTGTGTTGGAGTTCTCCTTGGTGAATGAGAGGGTTGCATCTGTGTGAAGACGAGTCGTGGGGGAAGGCTCTGACTGTTGTGTGTGTGTGTGTGTGTGTGTGTGTGAGCTTCTGTACCAAACAGCAGTTCGGAGTATTCGTCCTTCTTGGAGTCTCTGGATGGGATCCTGGCTGGGGTTCTGTCCAGGTACTCCAGGGTTCTACTGGGGGGAAACCTGGAGGAGCTGATCAGGAGGAAGGGCCTGCCCGATCTGAACCAGAGTGCTGCTTTACCACCAGACTTCTGTGCTAGTCATGGGTTGGCCAGAACAAACACTGTGTTTGAGCACAGGGCTGTTCGTGAAACCTCAGGCCAAAGATCCATGATTAACCTTGTGGTCGTGTCATCACATCTGCTGCTGTATGTCTTGGACACTCAGGTGAAGAGAGGAGCAGAGCTGTCAACTGATCACCAGCTGCTGTTTAATTGGATCAGATGGTGGAGCAGGCTGCCAGATAGACCTATTAGACCCAAATGTGTAGTGAGGGTGAACTGGGAACATAACCTGTATAAAGTGGTGGCTGCTACTAACAGTCCAACTCTCTCCTTCCCTGGTTATGTTGCTGCTTTAGTTCCTCTTCAGGTCTCTTTAACATTCACATTGCAACACTCACACACCATCTTCACTCTCATGCTTACCCCACTCGACTGCTTCTACTGATCTCCACACTCCGTATGTTGTGTAATGCAGCAAATGAATCTGTTTTTTTGAAAACATTGACATTTGAAAACAGTGTGTGTCCTGCTTTGTCACGGCCTTACTGGCCTGGTTGTGACACCCTGCATAGCCAAAGTGAGAGCTGTGTCCACATTCTCGGTACAAACACGTTCTCAGAGGGTGTTGGACTCCGACATGGCGGTCCCTTGTCACTGATTCTGTTTGTGATATTGATGGACAGGATCTCAAGGTCCAAATTTCCATCAATTCTTGGTTCCCAAACTGCAGAAAGTATCAGCAGGACACAGGACACAGTGTGTTTATGATGATGACACTGTGACTTTTCATGAGCAGGGCACGTTTTTGTGTGAACTCTGTATTCTGAGACAACAATTCAAAATGTTTTACGTACATTTTTGCCAGAGTAGCATGATGTTGTGCTCATATACAGACATATATATATATGTGTGTGTGTGTGTGTGTGTGTGTGTGTGTGTGTGTGTGTGTGTGTGTGAGAGTATATACATACATACATTTTTGTAATATGTGACATTACTTAATTGAATACAAATGTACTAACTCAAAGATATACACTTGTGCATAACTTAGAGTATTAAAAAAACAACAACTTCAGCTGTTGCAATTGAAGCTTTTTTATTCAATCTTAAGTTTTATCCAAAACTGTCTTCACACAGAACAATAGTTGTCTAAGAACCCTGTTACTGCTCAGGGGTGTCTAACTCTAAATGTGTCATGGAGGGCCATGACGCAGGGTTTTCCTTCCAACCAAAGACTCAAGTGATAACACTGAAAAGTTCCTCCTCTGTGGCTAAAAGTGTGTTAGTCAGTGCTGAGTATCTTTTTTCCTTTTACAAAAATCTGAGTGTGTAACAGCGTTTGGTGTCAGATGTCCAGTCCGTGCCAGGGGAGGCTCAATGATCTATCAGCCCATGTCCTCCTCCTGAGGTCAGCGGACCCTGACGCTGTCCATCACAGTCTGTTACATCACCACAACACACCTGGGCCTCCACAGTTTTAAGCAAACGTCACTGATGATGAGTTAGAAGAGTTCTTTTCTTCTTGGGGGGCATTGTCTCCTCCAATAGTCCATAAAGAGGAGTTATAGTTGTGAGTGAACATTAAATGGAGGCCGGTCAGCAAGGACCAGACCTCCTGAGCTCTGTGTCAGTCCATGACGAGGTGTTGTTGTGTTTCATCCTCCTCACAGTAAATCTTTGGACACTTCTTAGAGGTGACAAAGCAGCTCCAGGAGACCACAGCTCAGACTGCAGGTCTGTGAACAGACTCCAGACATCTCTAATGCTCTCTGAAGTGTTCTTGTTTTTTAATATTTTAATCACCGCACTGTTAACTCCCCGCACTTACAATAATGATGGCTTTTAACCCTTTAACCTTCTGGTAGAGCACATTTTGACTCACTATATCTTATTGAAAACATGTTTTATTTACGACATCTCAACCATTTGGTAGAGGCCAATATTTCAAAAAATGTGGGGTCTGTTCATAAAAAAACATAGATTTTTGTAATTAGTGCCCCAAGGAAATAAAATATATAAAGAATAGATTTTTTCATTGCTTTTTTCTTGGTGAGGACGTTAAAGGGTTAAAGATAAGTTTGCTGGATAGGCCACACCAGTCTCTCTGCTGTCAGCGTGTTCGTTTTTTCGATGAAGGACAGGCAACTTCTCTCATTTAAGGTGTTTTATTTTCTGTGTGAATAAGTATTGATCTTGGCCAAGGACTCAGTCTGAGCTCTGAAAACCACAGTCAGCAAGCTGTTAGTCTGTAGACAACAGGTCCCAGAGTGAGCCCTGAAACACATGTGCAGTAACAGTATATACATTCCAGCAAGAATACAATTATTTTTGATTGGTTGTCTAGGTGGGGAGTAACCACGGTTTAGACTTGGCCCTCCCTTCGTTGGTGCACAGGCTGGTCCCAGCCTCTCGGCATCACGACCTTCCACCCCGCAGCTGCACCTGTAAACAAAGTATCCTCCCTGGTGACCTTTCCCTGTCCTGTGAGAGCTCAATACAATGGAGTCTTTCTGAGAGCATCCCTCCCCGCCTGCTATCTTACCCTCCCGTTACAATCACGGCCTTCCACCAACCTTGCCCTTGGGGCTCCCAGCATTGGGTGTGAAAGGTAGTTTATGAGGTGTGTAGTGTAAGCATGTACTTTCTTGCCATATACGTCCCACCTATACATCATGTGTCTGGCCCTTCAGGCTCTTCCCGTTAGCAGTATATTGCAACAATATGTCTTTCCCTGTTGGTACAACACAACACATGCATTGTTAGAAAGAACTGAACATCCAGTTTTATCATAGCAGTAGGCTCTATTGGTTGATTGTATGATGTTATTAGTTCACTCACAGGTCACTTAGTTAGTTCAAACATAGTTTATACCGTTTGTTGTAATGTTAATCAATACATTAATAGCGTTATTCAAATCCAGTGTTCTGTAATTGGTTATATATGATGCTGTTAGTACTTACTCTGTTACATATATATTTAGTGCAGTTAGTACAAATTTGAGGCTCAGTATTGTATAATTGGCCTTTTATAAGTAGTGATCAAAAGCAAATGGTGATATTCACTGGTAAAATCACCATATAATGATTTACAACAAGGACTGTGTCTGGCTCTCCCTTTCCTTTTTCCACTTGGAGAGATCTCTGATCCACAGAGCACCGTGAGGGACGGCAGCACACACATTTTTAACAAAAGCTATTTTTGACCTACAGCCGAGCTCCACCAGCCCTAAAGCACCATGTCCCTGACTTTCCAATGATAAATCCCTTTTGGTGACCTCCCTGGTTGTTCCCCACACTAAGCTAACACACTGTTTTTTCACTTTAATAATCATTTTGATGGTTGGAGGAAGAATGTTTGCCAGCAAAAGGAGTTTAGACAGAAAGTTCTGACAATATTAACACTGGTTTTATGGTTGGTATCTTTGTTTTCCTATGTCTTCACTTCATCTTTAACTTCACACAGTTTTTCCTCTCAGTTTCTATCCGTACAGTCAAAATACAGCAGTGGGCTACAACTATTAACAGAAACACAAAATAAAACCAGATAAGTGCACATTTAACAACCATAAACCCACAAAAAATGACCAGTAAATATACAGCACATCACCATAAAAGACACTTCCATTACAAAAAGTTTCACCAAAACTGAACTTCCTGGAGACTGTCTGAAGGTAAATGACCATGTGTGGAGTTGTGCAGACTTCAAATGGATGTAAAACCTGCACTATTTCTCTCCCAGAGTCCAACAGCATGTGTGGCCTTGTGCACTCTAACATTACCATGTGACTGAGAAGACAGTGTTTGACACCTGGCACCCAAAACTCCACAACATGAAGTCCAGTAGAGTCTAAATGAAACCTTCTTGTTAAAATATGAACAGGTAACATTCTTTAATTATCTGGACAAGAACATTTGGTGTGTCTTTGCCTCCTGCTCTACATGACGGGGTCGCAGCACTGAGCCCTCTGCAGGTCTGCAGGTTGTCCACACGGAGACAGAAAAGACCAAGATGCACCTGGCGGGTGTAACGATGTGTAACTCAATGGCGCCGCCTTGTGACCACAACCAGTAATATCAGGTGACTGTGTGAGCCCGTTCACACTCTGCTTCACCTTTGGATCAAATGTCTGAATAGATCGACCACCTGGTTACAGATCTATAGCTGATCAAACTCAGTGGGCAGGAGGCCGTCTGGACCAGGACTTTTCCCCACATTGAACTGTCTGATGACCTGAACCACCTCATCTTGACTTTATTTTTTATTCTTTACAGCATGCATTTCTGTAGAAATATGGATTTAACAAACAAATGAAAAAAATTACATAATAAAGTGTGTTGAAATGTGATGTGAAGTATAAAATAATATAATTTGTTCATGCATAACCAAAACACCATTGATGAATTCACTCTCCTGTACAGATTCCCAAGTCTCTCGCTCACAATCCATCGACTGTCACCACAGTAAGCTGCACTGCTGCAGCACTAACTTCCACTGAATGTTTTTATGGCTAGCTTTATGTAATTCCTCCACTGTCTTGTAGGCCTGTCTATTACGCTCTGCTCCTGAGCTCTATAAAATATAAAGAGACACAAAAAATTCAAAAAAACATTAACAAGTGCAGATGAAGTATTTTCAAGAACAGCAGCAGTAATAGACTAATTGTGGCCCATGAATTGTAGTTGAAATATAGCTAGTGATGCATGATGTACAATTCAGTGGACATCATAATTTCCTCCCAATATAAAATCAATACTTTAGCAATTTAGCAATAGCATGACTCCTTAGATGTTACTTGATGTCCCCATAGTTTTCTTACCTGCAAGGGTTTCTTTTTAAAGAAGGTTTGAACAGAAAAACAACTTGGTGTTTCTGGCTGTCTGTTGACCATCTTGGTTTCACTCTTTGTTTTTCACTGTCTTCCCACTGGGCAGCAGTCAGTGTCTGAGATGATGCAGTAGCTTCACTGTAGTGGCTGATGTGCAACTATGCCATCAAAACGCATGCATATACAAGAAAACAGCTTTTGAATAGCTGCACACTGTAGTGAGCTCTTACCTCTCTTATTACACACATGATGTGAGGAAAGCTTATGTCTGTTAATCTCTCACTCAAATACTCCTTTTTAGGCCTTTTACACATACACAACATATCAAAGTCAGTATTTATTAAATAATTCATTCCCTGCAGGTTGACACCCCGAGCATCTAAGGTGGCAGTGAAAATATTCCTTCTTTTATTACATGCAAACTGTGCTTGTCTTTTCTTTCTTCCAACTGTCAAAGGTGTTTGCCCCCACCAGTCTGGAGGCTCAGGGAGAGAGAAGTCTGTTGTGGGGGAGAAGGAGTCTGAGTCGCTCTCAGAGGGAGCAGAGTCTGCTTCAGGCTGGGGGAGTGGAGTCCTGGCCCGCTGGCCTGCTGTTATCATGGGGGAGCTGAAGGCAGAGCTCAGCGGACGTGTGGAATCGTGCGGCTCCATATTTTCTGTCTCGCTGAGGGGGGTGTAGCTGGACCTCCGGTTGTCAGGAATAGGGACAGGATCCCTGCTGCTGGACACCGGGCTGCTGCTTGGCTCTCGTCTTGTTGGTGTATGAAGCAGGCCGGCGGGAGAATATGTGGCCGCTTCAGCCGCACAGGCTCTCTGATGTAAATCCTCGGCTTTGTGGCCAGGGCTGCCACATCTCCAGCATTTTACAGTGTGGCACCGCTTCACCTGGTGGTCGGCAGCTTGGAGCAGCGGACAAACAAACCTGTGGATCATCCTGAACACCTTCAGAGCAGTGACACACAGCTCAGTTAAGCTCTGTAGAGACAATCAAAGCACCGTACCTTCACCTTCCTGAGTTGTGTGTGTGAGTGATTAAGAACCACACATATTCACTCTTCTAACCTCCCATTTTCTGGAAATAAAGAACCGATTCTCTGGCCAGAGTCATTTGATCATAGTTGTCCAACCAACCAGTGTTTCCTGAGGTCCCGTCCTCACATTGGTCCTTTGAGCCAGATTAGGTAAGCACTGTACGATGGAGCCTGAACCATGACCGTGCCAGCGCCAGAAGGTGAAGAATGAGCAAACAGTAGCCAAGCTAGTTGCCTCCTTCCTACAGGAACAAGATTTCAAGTCATCTGACAGTGTATGACTAGCGGCTAGCTTCAAGCCAAGTGCAGACAGGTGAAATCCTGCCCGCACTGGTATAAGCTGACCGAGGGGCCCACACTCCGGCTGATCCTTGGCAGTCTACTCCACAGCAGATAAATAAGACTATTGTGCTGCTTGTTACATCCATGGAGTCCCCCTCTGGCACAACACTTGAGCTGCACCTCTTGCTTCTCTTCCAGCAGCAGCTTCCATCAGCCAGACTCCACCTTCATATGCTCTGCATGCTGCCTGCCTGCCCACCCTGAGTTTGCCTTTGATAATGACAAAAAAGAATCTAAGAATTTCACTTCAATTCATGATAAATGTCACATAAAGAGACAAATGAAGGGACTACAGGGCTTTTACTTTGAAAGGGAAACGTGAAGCGTATTTTAAAAAAATATTTACGTTTCCATTTTCCAAATATGTGACAGAATCATCACATGTGGACTGTGAAACTATTAAAAAGTTGTAATCTTGCTGGTTTGATGTCCAAATATATCAGTTTCACGGTTCTTTCTGCTGCACGTGTCGTGGAAACATAGGCAGGACTCTGAATCTCTAGATGAGCTGCACCAGAGCCGCACCGCTCACGTGAGCTTTGTGGCTGCTCCAATCTGTTCAAATGGAAGCTGGAAAAAATAGACGGGTTCTGCAACACACAGGTGCTGCTGAGGGAGGGAGTTAATGCAGCCATTAACCCCCCTGCCTCCATCACGCTGGCCACTGCTACAGCAACCTTGAAGCCATCGCCATTCCCCATTCCTGCACCACTTCCAATCAATGGGAGCCTACAATCAATCAATCTTTATTTATATTCATAACAGCGTTGTCTCAACACTCTTTACATAAAGAGCAGGTCTAGGCCAAACAAAGTTTAATTAACAGAGAGACCCGATGATTCAGGAATTCAACATTAAGGATTGAAGAATCCCCACATGAGCAGCATCAGATATTATATTAGGAAACAGTGGAGGAAGAACTCAGAGCTGCAAGAGTCCAACCTGGAAGTGACAAATGCATGGACTCATTTTTCTGCATCACTCATAGACAAGATGGGCCTGATTTTAGCAATATTATGTAGATGGAGACAGGCAGCCCTGGAAATCTGTGTAATGTGGAAGTTAAAGGACCAATCCTGATCAAAAATAACTCCCAGATTCTGTACAGTGGAGCTGGAGGCCAGAGGAATGTCATCCAGAGTAGCTATATTGTTAGAAAAGGTGTCTCTGAGGTGTTTGGGGCCGAGCAGAATAACTTCAGTTTAGTCTGAGTTTAGCAGCAGAAAGTTGCTGCTCATCCAGGACTTTATGTCCTTAATGCAGACTGAAGTTTGGTTAACTGATTGGATTCATCTGACTTTATTTATAAGTATAATTGGGCATCATCTGCATAACAGTGTAAATTAATGGATAATATTACCCAGAGGAAGCATAGCAATGTAAATAGTATCAGTCCAAGCACTGAACCTTGTGGAACTCCATGTCTGACTTTAGTGTGGACAGAGGACTCGTTGTTAACATGAACAAACTGACATCGATCTGAGAAACATCAGTGATGAAAAGGTGCTGATGCTGCAGATGTGTGTGACTTGATGCAGCTTCCAGCTGATTCACTGCTGCTTCTGTGTTTTCTGTCTTTCTTCTTGTCACAAAATGTAGGAAACCGTTTCAAAGCGAGACAAACCAGAGGAAGACTTTTGACTCGGAGCTGCTCAAAGTGCAGAAGGACGAGGGGCCGCTGAGGTTGGCTCCGCCCAGCGGAGGTGTCCTCTATCACGTCCGCAGTTACGATACAAGCACCGCCGGTGAGCCGTCCGACAGCAGACTGTTTGTAGTCACCGCAGAGAGAAGAGACGCAGAAATGAGCGGAAGAGGCAAAGGAGGAAAAGGACTCGGTAAAGGAGGCGCCAAGCGGCACCGTAAAGTCCTCCGTGATAACATCCAGGGGATCACCAAGCCCGCTATCCGCCGTCTGGCTCGCCGCGGCGGAGTCAAGCGGATCTCCGGTCTGATCTACGAGGAGACCCGCGGTGTGCTCAAGGTCTTCCTGGAGAACGTCATCCGGGATGCCGTCACCTACACCGAGCACGCCAAGAGGAAGACCGTGACCGCCATGGATGTGGTGTACGCCCTCAAGAGGCAGGGCCGAACCCTCTACGGCTTCGGAGGTTAAACCTCATCCTGGTCCGCTGATGCTGAACCTCAAAGGCCCTTTTAAGGGCCACTCACCTCCTCTAAAGTGTCTCTCCTGCTACAACTGATGGAAACTGTGGGAAATTTTAATACTACTTTTAATCACTACCTATATAAAGGCCACATATACAATACTGTGTGTCTTAAACTTGTACTAACAACACTATATGTAAAACTAATTACCGAATACTGGATTTGAATTAGCAATAATAACTATATGACTAACATTATATTAATAATGAACTGTATCACCTTTATTTGAACTAACTAAGTGACCTGTGAGTGAACTAATAACACTATATAACCAACCATTAGAACCATTTGTGTTGCTAACACTGGAAGCTCAGTTCTTACTGACAATGTATGTACTGTTTTAAATCAGCAGGGAGAGACTTATTAATGCAATGCACCGCCACAGGGAAGAGCCATACCCCATAGTTACTAAAGAGGGGAACAAGCACGGGCCCCAGGTTCTGAAGGGCCAGACACATGACGATCAGGTGGGACGTTTATGGCAAGAAAGTACAAGCACGCTTACATGCACTACAATACACACCTCATAAACTACTTCACACCCAGGACTGGGAGCTCTAAGGACGAGGCTGGTGGGAGGCCGTTATTGTAACAGCAGGATGAGATAACTGCAGGGGAGGATGCTCTCAGAAAGACTCCATTGTAAGATGCACACACATGATAGGGAAAGGTCACCAGGGAGGATACTTTGTTTACAGGTACGGCTGCTGGATGAAGGTCGTGATGCCAAGAGGGAGGACGCACCAACGAAGGGAGGGCCAAGCATAAATCCACGGCTACTCCCCAACTAGACAACCAATCAAAAATAATTGTATTCTTGCTGGAATGTATATACTGTTACTGCACATGTGCTTCGGGGCTCACTCTTTGACCTGTTGGCTGCAGACTAACAGCCTGCTGACTGTGGTTTTCAGAGCTCAGACTGAGTCCTTGATCAAGCTCAATACTTATTCACACAGAAAATAAAACACCTTAAATGAGAGAAGTTGCCTGTCCTTCATCGAAAAAAACGAACACGCGACAAAACTCTGCACATTAGAAGCACTCAGTGAAACTGAAGTGATGCACAGAACAAATGTTGGAACAAGAAAAGAACAGTGGAGGTTAATGGCTCTCTGTCACTGTTCCTGTCACCATTAAACACACATGGAGCCACAACACTACTTGAACTGGGGCTGTAATATCTGCAGGTGTGTTCAGCTCTGTTGTCCAGACCACCAACAGCTAAGTGTTCATGTGCTCCAACATGTGATGGAGCTCTGCTCTGGTTTAGTGACACTATTGAAGGTCCAGACGGAGTCAAGCAGCCTGAAACAGTGAGGCAGAGTGACATCAACATTAAATAGAACTCTAAAGAAGGAAATAAAGCAGCTTTGCTCTTTTAGTTTCAATGCACCAGACTCAATTAAAGTAGAGAAGCAAACACACAAGAGTCCTTTCTCAGAAACATGAACCAATATGTGGAAAGGTCCTATTTGAATATATATATATATATATGTCTCATCTATTAATGTCAAACTTTTGCCTTTTATTCAGTCATGACATTAAAGTCCTCCTCCTGAATTTAACATAAATCTTTGAAAACTGACAGGATTTGAAGCACATTTGTCCACATGCTTCTGTTGGCTGATCCACTGTGGGCTCAGTGAAGTGACAGACTTTCAAAGTGAAAACAGTGTATTTGACATCAGTACAGCCTGTATACAGAGTAAACTATATACTTTATCAGTATATGCTTCTTCTGTATAATAAAAGGAAGATCTAAACACAAAGCTTACACATATTTGATCACAGTGCACCACATCTAGCAGTATGTACAATGAAGCAGAATGTAGTTATTATATTACAGAGGGGACATTTGACCAGAGTTCATCTGGAAGATTCTGATCATCGCTGATAAAAGTGCAAACACAAACTCCAAGACACTCTTCTGACTGTGTTGTCTAATGAATGCACAAGTGGAGAGCATGACGGAGAATACGGGTAGATAAAATACTTTTTTTATACATGTGTGAGGGAAAGATGGCAAGAGTGTCTCCCATGTTGGATGGAGGCTGGTTCTGAAGGCTTTATTTATCTCCTCTTTCCAGCTCTTCCTGTACTTTTTATTAGTTCACAGTAGTAGAATAAAGCCATGTCTTCACATTACAACAATAACTATTTGTGCATTGCTGTTTTTATGTGGGGGGAAATCAGAAATCAGCCAACCTGGAAACATCTGAAAAACACAAACTACATCTGTTTGTTTGCTTTTTCGTTTTCCTTGATCATGAAAACTGTTATTTTCCAGGTGGTTTTGGTGACGACAAAAACAGAAACTCTGACCCGTTTTTCAGCCTCCTGTGTGTTTTCAGGTTGAGTGAAATGACTGAGAGAACAGATGAAACACGGAGCCTGTAACACATATTGATTGTAGTGATGTCATCTTGTGTCTCTCTGATCTTCTCCCAGTCTGTCTCTGTGTTCACAGGACCAGCTGCTTGATGATGGCGCGTGCTCACTCTGAGCACAGCACTCTGACCAATCCTGTGCGAGCGACAGCTCACCTCATTTGCATGGAGCGCAAACAAAGGAGGCGGCTCGACGCTGTAAACTTCATAGTTGTCAGCAAAACTGCTCTGTAGTCAACATGCCAGACGCCGTGAAAGCTCCCAAGAAGGGCTCCAAGAAGGCCGTGTCTAAGGCCACCAAGACCGGCAAGAAGAAGAGGAAGACCAGGAAGGAGAGCTACGCCATCTACGTGTACAAGGTGCTCAAGCAGGTCCACCCTGACACCGGCATCTCGTCCAAGGCCATGCTGATCATGAACTCGTTCGTCAGCGACATCTTTGAGCGCATCGCCGGTGAGGCCTCCCGTCTGGCTCACTACAACAAGCGCTCCACCATCACCTCCAGGGAGATCCAGACCGCCGTCCGCCTGCTGCTGCCCGGTGAGCTGGCCAAGCACGCCGTGTCCGAGGGCACCAAGGCTGTCACCAAGTACACCAGCTCCAAGTAAGCAGCTCAGCTGCTCCTCCAACCCAACGGCTCTTTTCAGAGCCACCCACTTCAAGTGAAGACCACAAACTACCTTCCTCTCTCATTCAGTCATTCTGCTTCATCTCCTTTCTATCCTCGTAAAGATTCAAAGCGTTTATTGCCATATGTTCAGTATAGAAATAAGTTTTCCTGTACAATGAAAATTGTACTTCACACTGAATGCCTTTAGAGTGAGAGTAAAACATGATAAACTATTACTAATATAAATATATTTACATTATGTGCAACATTATTAACATTACTAGTAAAAGTGAAGACTTGTCAGAGGTAGCTGGTATGAACAGGAGGGCTAAACTATATGATAGATCTACTGCTGTTTCTGGGCTCCACAAACAGAAGCAGGTGTGGAAGCTCCTCCGTCTCCAAGTGTTAAGAAATCACACTGAGTGGACAGTCTCCTCCTAAAACCTTTTTTCACATCATAAATGATGAGCCCTCTTAGCCTGGAGCTTCCTTCCTCACTGGTTCTTTCCACCACCACAAACTCACTCCTGCTCCAACAAACCAAACAAAAAGCTCCATAGACTGTAGAACCTTTCCCTGTTTCTATTTTCCATATATGCATCCTGTGTCCATGTTTAGCCAGCAGAGGGCAGTATGAGCCAACAATGGGACATTCATTTATACTGGGTTCATTTGGAGAGGTTGTATATCCAACCTGTCTTTGATTGTTTCAGCAGCTCTTCATTATTTCACATGTCCATAAAAAGGAAATGAAGCACTGGACGATACTCTGACCAGTGCAGACAACCGTTATTCACCATCACGGGACGCCCGTACCTTCTGACTGAGGACAGACACACATAGCTGCAGCTCACCAGCTTTAACGCACACAAAGGCTCCAAACACAGCAAACAAGAAAGTGCAACAGCCTCTGTGATGGGATGAAGGCTGGGGACACAGAAAGCCTCCTGCTGGGAGAGAGGAGACGGAGAGAAGATAAAGAGGAATACAACTAGTCAACCAGTCAGAGAGCAGGGAGAAGACCAGGAAGCAGCAGTGCAGACGTCTTCCTCTGTCGTCCCTCCATACAAAGCTGGAGGATGAAATTCCTCTGCTGGATGTCAAAACTACAAAGATGTTCACTTGTTAACTGTCATGGTGATGAGAGACAACAACAGCTGCTGAAGGACTGCTGGAGATCACAAGAGACGTGGACCATCTGAAAAGGACTTGGACTCTCAGTGAGCATCAACTGCTTTGGCCCTTCTTGGACAGGACATCTGTGTTGTGTGACCAGTCCAGTTTGTTATTGATTTGGTATCATCTGATTGATTGGTATTTGTTATTAGAGGAGAAGATGCCCCCTAAACAAGAAGAACCATTCCAGCTCATCATCAGCTGCTGCCCCCAAAATACTAAACACTGAATCCTTTCAGGTCCATTTGAGAGTGGTTTCCATGATCAGCTCCATCAGGAGCTGGAGGTCCTTTTTGATCCCACTGCTTCCACAAAGCTGTCAGAACAAAGCCAGATAGTTGATCTGAGCTCTGTAGGATCTGAAGTGCTGCGTTACTCTGAGATCTCTCAAGTCCAGATCCTCACTGTGAGCACTGCAGAACACAAAGCATCTACTAGGCTGCCACAGACAGCTGCTGTCATCTACTGCTCAGTGTGTTTGCTCATCAACACTGACTGTAATTACAAAGTGTGACACAAACAAGTGGCAGCGAGCGCACAGATGAGCGGAGCACTTTCCTCATGTCAAAGTGTCCTGAGCAGCAGAAATGTGGACAGCCACGGTGAGCAGCTCTGACAGGAAGTCTGGCTCAAGGTCACCATGAGCCTCGTTCATCCTCACTGTGTTTGCTGCTCCCAGAATAAGTGTAGTTTATCACACAGTGACCATCAGCAGGCGCTTGTTTCTACTCGGAGTCCCTGAACAAACATGTGGGCCAGCTGCTAGACCACCTTTGGAGGAGCTCCGGTGCATTTGACAGTGTTTTAGCAGAGAAAGGAGAGGGAAAAGCTGCGGAGCGGTGCCGGCCACGACGGGGAGCAGGTGAGGTTTGGAGGCTCCCCGCAGTAAATGCAGAGAGCTCCGGAGCTGTGCGTGAGCTCAACACGGAGAGACAGTGGTCCGCTGTGGGCTCCTTCTCTGTCAGCCTCCAGCACTTGTCCCACAGTTAGTTGGAGCCTTTGATCGGGGAAGAGAAAACACAAGTGGCGGCGTTCAGACTGCTCAGAGGAGCCGCGGGCTGGGCTGACTCTCCACGGTTCTCATGGTGTGTTTAAGTTCCGCCTCCTGCTCCGGACTCTCCAACACTCCAGTCACACACTCCGACCGGTCCGTGTGCGAAGCGAGCGTCGATTGAACAATGGCAGAAGTGGCTCCAGCTCCGGCTCCGGCCGCCGCCCCGGCTAAAGCGGCCAAGAAGAAGGTCTCCAAGCCCAAGAAGCCCGCCGGCCCCAGCGTCAGCGAGCTCATCCTGAAAGCGGTGTCCGCCTCCAAGGAGCGGAGCGGCGTGTCCGCGGCCGCCGTCAAGAAGGCTCTGGCCGCCGGAGGCTACGATGTGGACAAGAACAAGGCCCGCGTCAAAACCGCCATCAAGAGCCTGGTGGCCAAGGGCGCCCTGCTCCAGACCAAGGGGACCGGGGCCTCCGGATCCTTCAAGATGAACAAGAAGGCCGAACCCAAGCCCAAGAAGCCGGCCAAGAAAGCCGCTCCCAAAGCCAAGAAGCCCGCAGCCAAGAAACCCGCAGCGGCCAAGAAGCCGGCAGCAGCCGCCAAGAAGTCCCCCAAGAAGGTCAAGAAGCCCGCGGCGGCGGCGGCCAAGAAAGTCGCCAAGAGCCCCAAGAAAGTCGCCAAGGCCACCAAGAAAGTCGCCAAGAGCCCCAAGAAAGCCGCCAAGAGCCCCAAGAAGGTGCTGAAAAAGGCCCCTGCAGCCAAGAAGTCTCCCGCTAAGAAGGTGGCCAAGCCCAAAGTCAAGAAGGCAGCAGCAGCCAAGAAGAAGTGAGCTGTCATCACTCTGCTCAACTAAACACCCTCAAAAGGCTCTTTTAAGAGCCACCACCATCCTCAGAGAGCCTCTTCCTGCTGCTGCTGCTTCCTCTCACTAATGTCACACATCACCACCATCATCATCATCATCATCACTGTTACAGTGAGGGGGGGGGGCTGATACATTCAGACAAATACAGGCTTTTACAGCTTCTTTCTGCTCACAGCTGGATCTTCAATCTACTTCTCATTTATGCTTCATTTCACACTCACTCACTCATCGTTTCACTCTTTGTCACACTGGAACATTTCAGGACTTTCTCATCATCTTCTTGCCTTTATTTCTTTGCTCTTTCTTCTCACACACTCCTCGCTGGCACAACCACAAGGTAAAATCACCTTCTATTCAGCCTCAGCTCACTAATACACTTGTCACAGCAGCACAAGGAGAAACTCATCAAACAACAAGAGAAGAAAAACAGGAGCTCAAGTCACTGCTGTGATTAACAGCACCACACTCAGTGGACTGCTGCTTTTGGCCTCTATTAACCCTTTGATGCACAACATATGCACACCCCTTCTAATACACAACATGGGTCCAAAATGACCCACATTCATTGTCTATGTGATTTCATGCTGGGTGAGTGTCTCTTTGCTGTAACTTTTCAAATCAATTTATTTTATCATTGAATATTCCAAGGATTCTTTTAATTTCTTGTTTTTGAGTAATACAGGTCATTATTTCCATTTTCCTTTCTTAATTTTATGAACAAAAATAGGTTTTGTATTTTTACACTAAGTTTACACACATGGGTCAAAAAGGACCCGTTTATCTAAGTATGATTTTGAATTAAATGACTTCATACTATAACAATAATTTGCTTCAAATAATCACTTCAGCAGTGGTGTGGGCCAAGCAATCATACATTTAACATTTTAAACTGTTTATTTGTCATTTTGTCACACATACACATACCACTGATGGCTATTGAACTCAACTGAACTGTATCTGTAGTGTAACTATTGTAGTGAATGTGACCAAAAAAGTTAAACACAAACATTAAACAGAAACCTGCACCTGCCCTGGAATGGCACAAGCTGCTCATCTATGGTGACACAGTCACTGGGAATGAACCGTCTTCTGCAGTTGTCCAGGAAACAGTCCCACACGTACCTGAATGCCGCCATGTGGTCTGTTTCTAGTCTCAAAGCCCCGGTCCTCTTGTCGTCAAACCGTATGAAGCGGCGGATATCCTCGTATCTCCTGAGACCCATGGTGGCCTTGTAAATTGGATTTGGCAGCGGATCCAGAAACAGCTCCCGCAAGGCAACATCCCAGCTCTTGTCCCCCCCCCTGCAAGGAGGGTCAAATCAATAAATGCCATGAATTCTTCTTTGTAGATGCTTCTCCACTCTTTCCCTTTTGCTGCGGCTGCTTTTCGTCCCTCTAAGTTGGTGCGTTTTAGAACCTCCTCAATGATGTTGTCACTGATGAACGTATCCCAGGCATCTTTTGGTGAAACACCAGCTGATCCAGGTGCAGGTCCTGGGCAGCTCCTCAGAACGTTATGGCTTCTTGTTCTGCCATGAGTGGGAGGATTCTCATTCCAGTAAGACCCATTTTTACTCATTCTGTTTGACTGGGTCTGAGTTTCTTCTTCAGAGGACTCATCAGATGAGTCTTCTCTGTCATCACAGGAGTGTTCTTCATTCAGGGGAGACACACCCACAGCTCCATCTTCACCCTGAGGCACATAGACTGGGTCATCATCACCAGAGATTTCAGACTCAGAATCAGGACCAACAACCATTTCAGCAGTAAATCTGCGGACAGCCATGCTCTGAATACACTAAATCAAAAGCACAAAATATTTTCAAATGCACATCAATATACATTTCTGGTGTGGCAGCCCTGGGCAGGTTTAAAATCCCAGCCTCTCGTGTATGACTCATTTGCGCTAACCACATCACCAAAGAGCCAGGCCTGATAGTGGGGGGGGGGCAGCCAGGGTGCATTATCACTTTGAGAGAACATGTCAGCTTGCTAGCTAGCTAATAGTATTGGAGATATTTCTCTTTCTGACAGGTAATGTACTTATTCTCAAGGTAACTTAAACCTAATCAATTATTATACACAGTTATCTTTCAGAAGTTCAATCAATCAATCAATCAATCACAATCAAACATTTTCTTAGGTAAGATTAGAATAATTGTAAAACAAGACTTGCATGTATCAGATGTGCAAAGGGAGCTGTGCTGAGCAGTGACATGTGGCTGGCGAATAGTTGTCCGCAGTAAATATGTTCCTAATTGCAAACATATACAAATTTCAAAGGTTCCCACCAAATACCATAGTAAATTCATGTGTGTAAACTTGATGTAGACATACAAAAGCTATACTAGTTCATGAAGTAAGAAAGGAAAAATAAATATGATGATTTGTGCTGAACAAAAAAAGAATATTTACTGAATGCTTGGAATACTAAATGACAGAATACATTTATTTCAAAGATATAGCATAGAAACACTGAGCCATACATGAAATACCATAGTAAATGGGTATGGGTCATTGTGGACCCATGTTGTGCATTAGAAGGGTAGTGATACAAAAAGTGTTTTTATTCAAAAAGTAAGAAAGGAAAAAATAAAAGAAGGATGTATTATGATCAAAAACAAGTTAATTGAGGAATACCTGGAATACTGAATGATGAAATTCATTTATTGCAAAGATATAGCACATAAAAACTCAGTTTGGTCACTTTGGACCCATGTTGTGCATCAAAGGCTTAAGAAGAAACACTAAACACTACACCAGTGGAACATCTTCTCATTGTACAACATGGGCCAGTAGAATACAGGATGGGATCAAGTCATCAAGTGCAACAGCACAACACAACAGAGGATAGTGGAGCAGCAGAGCAGCTCAATACTGTCATCCTGCCATCTTTCTCTTTACATGCACGGTGCACTTTACCACCACTGCTGCTCTTCCCTCAGCTGTTGTCTTGTTATAGTTCATTACACATGCTTACTTACATTCATTTACACCCTTTAGTTCAGTTTTACAACTTGCTTAGTTTGTCTTCTTATAGTCTCGTACTTTGTTATAGTCTACTAGTAAGTAGGAAGACATTAGGATTTGGGCTCCTGTTCAACATTGATTCATTGATTGATTGATTGAGTGCAGGTGGTTGTAAAGTAATAATGTGGAGGCTGCTGCAGGAGAGGCTCTTTGGTGAGAGGTGTGTGTGGCTCTTAAAAGAGCCGTTGTGTGGGTCCAGATCCGGGTCTGGGTGTGGGTCCGGGTCCGCCTGCTTACTTCTTGGCGGGCTTCTCGGTCTTCTTGGGCAGCAGGACCGCCTGGATGTTGGGCAGCACGCCGCCCTGAGCGATGGTCACTCCGCCCAGCAGCTTGTTGAGCTCCTCGTCGTTGCGGACGGCCAGCTGCAGGTGACGGGGGATGATCCGGGTCTTCTTGTTGTCGCGGGCGGCGTTTCCAGCCAGCTCCAGGATCTCAGCGGTCAGGTACTCCAGCACAGCCGCCAGGTAGACGGGGGCTCCGGCACCCACACGCTCCGCATAGTTGCCTTTGCGCAGCAGCCTGTGAACGCGGCCGACTGGGAACTGGAGCCCGGCACGGGAGGAGCGGGTCTTTGCCTTTGCTCGGGCTTTTCCGCCGGTTTTACCGCGTCCACTCATGATTCACTGCTTTCTAGAGTCGGGACTCACAGAAACTGTGGCCCCGGCACACACAGCCCTTCGTTATATGCCCGCCCCAAGGAGGGCGGCCTCCCGGGACACTTTTGGCGGACTCTTTCAAAGACTTTCTGTCCAATGAGCAGCGGGCACCCGGGCGGTGTCTCCCTCCTCAGGGCGGTGCTGAGCTCCAGGAGGAGCCCCTCACCAATCAGGAGCCGGAGCTCTGGAGCAGCGTCACCGTTTCACAGCTTAAGAGCAGCGAGTCTCCTCTCTGGGCCGCACTCTTCTTCTTCTCCTCCTTCTGCTCCTCTGACTGAGACGAAGCACACAAATAATGGCAAGAACCAAGCAGACCGCTCGCAAGTCCACCGGAGGCAAAGCCCCCAGGAAACAGCTGGCCACCAAGGCCGCCCGCAAGAGCGCCCCGGCCACCGGCGGCGTCAAGAAGCCCCACCGTTACAGGCCCGGTACCGTGGCTCTGAGAGAGATCCGTCGCTACCAGAAATCCACCGAGCTGCTCATCCGCAAGCTGCCCTTCCAGCGCCTGGTCCGTGAGATCGCTCAGGACTTCAAGACCGACCTGCGCTTCCAGAGCTCCGCCGTCATGGCTCTGCAGGAGGCCAGCGAGGCTTACCTGGTCGGACTCTTCGAGGACACCAACCTGTGCGCCATCCACGCCAAGAGGGTCACCATCATGCCCAAGGACATCCAGCTGGCCCGCCGCATCCGCGGAGAGAGAGCTTAGACTCTCTGCTGCTGCTGCTGCTGCTGCTGCTGCTGCTGCTGCTCCACAAACCACAACGGCTCTTTTAAGAGCCTCCTCACTCTCTGCTCAAGAGCTTCTTCCTCTGCTGCTCCTCTTCACTCACTCTGGGACCCGTTTACTGCTCACAGTCCACCACAAGTCACCACCCCATCAGTAACACTTTACTTCTAAAAGACATCAGTGCTGAAAGCAGAGCTCCTCAACCTTCTCTTCCTCCATTATTCACCTCCTTTACAGACCCCCCCCCATCAGTAATACTGTGGGCTAAAGGCCTTCCCTGAAAACAATGCACATTATTCTTCTCTTCAATCATTACAAATGTCACTGAACCATAAGCTTGATAACAGATGTGACTGAAGCAGACTGCTGGATCATCTTTAGTCCATCTGGGAGCAAAAAGCCTCCAGGATAGACATTAGGGTTCTCAGTGTTAAATACATTCAGAGGTTTGACTCTTCTTCTTCTGTCCAATAATGAAACTTCAAATGAGACATATTTTAATATTCAAATATTCTGGATTTGTCATTGAGGGAAAAGTTTAAAACATGTCTGGAGAGGATCTTAAGATATTAAATATGAAAATATTTTAGCAGTGAGGTTGACGGTTCATTATCTTTATATTTTTCCATGTAATAGTGTAAAATGTGTACTTCCTATCACTTTTGGCTATTAACACAAGTGCACATACAGTACAGTCATAATATGTGTAAACAAAACCAATCAAACCTGGTAGACTATCCAAGCGCAGAGGAAGAAACTAGGAAGAAAAACATGATTGCTCCCACGATAACAAGCTTTCACCACTACCTGTTACCTTGCACTTACACAATGTGCACAGCTGCATAGTAAACATTGAAATAGTTGTACAAGGACGAGGTTGTTAGCTCTCCTCCACTCAGCTGGATGGTGAGAAACTTGACTGCTATCATTTTCCCATGACACGGTAAAAATAAAAGATTTGTTGTAGTACATTATCTGTCTTCAAAAGTAAAAACAAAATGTATTTTAACAGAATGTTTTCAATATTTACAGAATGTGTAAATGAACAAAAAACTATTTCTTTATGCATTTATATTGTTCTTATATTGTTTCCTGTGAACACGGAAGTTTGGAGTTTTATTTTGAAAGGAGAGCATACAGGCAGCAAACGTAAATTGTAAAGAAAGGAAGTAAAAACGGTGCAAATAAGACGGAGTGAACGTGACGGAGCGCAGGGAGAATAACAAGTGTCACTAAAAGAGTCTGAATGAACAGCAGGAGTAAACTACGACGGGAGTTTAGCTCCAGTGGGAGTGTCAACAAGGTCTATTGATTATTTGTGTCTAACGACTTGAAGTGTGTTTCTTTGTACCAGCTAACTTTAAAGGTCCTCACAGAGTTCAGTGTATTCACTGACATGTTGTTAGTTTAATCTCTGTGGAGCTCTTACATCAGTTCAGGCTGAACTCCTCATTGTTTGACTTTATTCTTTCACTACAGCGAGTCTCTGAGTTCAGTTTTTCTTTCACTAATTCTATTTTCTCAATTTCAGCTTTAATTGTCGATGCTCCAGATCCAGATCCCTGTTGTGCCGCTCCAGGACCAAAGCCAGGGGCTCTTTTCTAGCACCACGGACAGCTCCCGTTGCTTCCTCGGCCGTGGGGACTCCGGGGATGGTGTCGCCTTTAGGGCCGCCGTCGGTGCTGTCCTCGCTGTCCAAAGCTGAAATAAATCAATCAGATGCTTGAAAATAAAGAAATAACGTGACGTTGATGACACACGAAGATGTGGTGTTAAAATACTCAGTTGTCTCTCCTTCAGGGACACTGTCAGCGCTGTCGATGTCCAAAGCCAAAAAACAAGAAGCAATTAAAAGACCACACACACACACACACACACACTTTGGTTCATTAAAACCACGAATAAACCTTTTCCAGCGTTATATTCCTCCGCTGTTGTAAAAGGTGTTGATCTTCCTGTTGTATCTGCCATTTCTTCTCTTCTGTCAAGTGTCCCTCTTTACCCACATACTCCGCTCTGCTGCTCATCCCACAAATGCATGTTCCTTACAAATGTGGCACCATTTAAAAGGGAAATAAACTTTCAGCGAGATGAAGTCTTTCCCATTCAAGCAGTAGACACTTGCTTTGCATACTGAAGGCATGAAGTTCATGTCCTAATGGCTTGTGCTCCCTCAGCTTGCACTGCATTACCGAACCAGTGTTCTTGTCTTCTTGCTGTGCTTGTGAATCTCAGCAGCTGAGAAAGGTTTGTGTGTCTCTTCCCTCACTGCTGTACATTGGAGAGAGGTGAGTACTGGACTGCCACACGATCTGAAGCTAAATCCTCAGTACGCTGTTCCATCATCACTTAAATATTTACAGGCGTTCTTGACAGGCTGTCAGCATCCATATGTCCTTTACCTGGACAATTTCAAATGGTTAAGTGGAAGTCTGCAAGCTCTGTTACCCATCTGCATCCGGTTGAATTGAGCTCAGCACTTGACAGGTCATAAGCAAGCCACACCGTGAAAGTAGACGCATAACACAGGTTCCAAATTCCAATTTCACTGAGTGGAGATGGTAGTTCTGTTCAGCAGCAGTAGGCTATTACACAAAGTTTACCACCCTGTTGGTACAGAGCTGCACCAAGGCCCAGGTTTGAGGCATCTGTATGGAGGATTGAAGTGGAAAATCGCTATTTGAAATAAAACCAAGCTCGGTACAATGTCAAGCAAACTGAACTCTTTATTATCTTGTGCAAGAGAGTCAAGTCATCCACACCACAGGAGAGTGAAGGAGTTGACTGGTACAAAGAGATATCAGACAGAACATTATAGGCAATTGGGAGTATCATAAGCACAACTGGTTTTCTTCCATATAAGGTAAGGACCTAAGTAAAACACAGCATTATAAATCACAGACACAAAGAGCGACAATAGCCAAGGTAACTCCCTAATTTCTGGTCATCCTCCCCAATGCTAAAATCAAGGTGGTTTCCTGTTTTCTGATCAAATGCCCTCAAACTCAACTCGCAGATATATACATTTGGCATGTCTCAGTGTTGTTACACTTGTGCTTTCAAAGGTCATCAACAACTAATTGTCATTTCAGTATTTCTCCATCACAGGATGGAGGAGGTTGGTGGCTCAACCAGACAGCCTATTGGCCGCTCCAATATGCATTGGTATTCTTCAGTCTGTGACTCGTTTTGTGCTTATCTTACTTCGTCCCTTTCAGCAAGCTGTAAAGTGGTTCTGCAATACGGGAAAAGTCCTGAATATATTGTCTGTAATGACTTAACAAGCCCATGACAGATGGTAACTCTCCAACATCACAGTGACGTCAGCTGGATCAATTTTGCTACTGTCAGCTGAAATAATTGCAGACCTCACGTTTAAATTATTCACACTTGCTGAGCTTTAATTTGATCCCATACTTCCTCAACTACTGAAGCACTTTTCTGACGTCATTTACACGATCCTCAAATGACTGACTGTACACTAGTGTGTCATCTAGGTAGGGGACACAGACATTGTTCAAACACTCTTCCATACAACGCTGAAAGGCAGCAGGTGGATCCTTATCCAATCGCAAATACATTCAAATGCCTGCTGTTTTTGTCCATAAGGCCTTTCCCCTTGATCCAACAATGAAAACCACGAGTTTCCACCAAGATTGTTAAGGATGTCCTGCACTCTTGGAATCAGGGTCTTTTTGTTTACTTCTCAATAATCTATGCAAAGACGTAGACTAAAATCCTTTTCCCTTACACAGACAACCAGTAATGCATAAGGTGAGTTGGATTTCTTCATTCATTCTTGTGCAGTAACGTTGTGGTTTCATTTCTTTATATAGCAGCTTTGGTACAGACAAGTAAGTGTGCGCTACAGGGTCCATGTCCTTCAACTTCACTTTCTCAATGCATCCGATGTCATTATCTGATTTGGAAAAGGAGGAGCATTCTTCACGTAGCATGTCCTGTACTACTTCTCTTTCAGATTCCTTCAGATGGCTCAGATCAATTGGTGGGCTCCACTGAATGTCCTGCTTTTAGTGTCTCAAGCAACTGTTTTCTTCTTGTAACATCCCGTCGTTCTGTAGTGCTGGTTCTTACTATTTGCTCATGACAGTAAAGCCTAGGATGGGCTGTGAGAGACCTCTGATTTTCATTACTAGCATGGGGACATTAAGTTCTGTCCATGAGCAGCTGCCTGCTCTTGCACCAAATCTGTCTGTTTCGCATCTGAGGCTACCTGTTGTAGTGCACTGTTTTCAGTAGCATGTTGCAAACCCAGCCCGAAGTCAGCTGGGACTGGCTCCAGCTCCTCCATGACCCTGACGGATAAGCGGTACAGACAATGGATGGATGGATGTTGCAACTCGATAATTTTATCTTTTAGATTCCGTATCTGCCATACCCTGATCCTTAAGTTCCTTTAACTCTTCTCTCTCCAAGGGCCTTGTGACATGTAAAATCAGAGAGGAGTGACTTTTACCGAACACCTTTACAAATTTTGAACCAGCAATAGTTAGAAAATCACAAACTTCAGCCAGAGCATCCCTTGTCAATGTGTAGAGGGCACCACCAACTTCCAGTTTCAAGTCTTCTAGCCCTGAAGAATCCATTTCGGTCTCTGACCCGTGGGTGATGTGCTGTACACAGCCTTCTCTTTGCAAAACAGACAGCGCAGCTCTCCCGGCACTGGTGGCCGACCTCAGATCACTTGCTCGACACAGCTGTTGAACCACCACACCCTGGCTGTAGATGTGAAGGGTCGAATGATGATTGGGGACGTCAATCTGGGACAGCTGGTCCTCGTCATAAACAATCCCAGCAGTGCCTCAAAATGTTACACCCTGAAAAAGAGAGGTTTAAATGAAGATGCTTGGACACGATGCTTCTTCTCTGGCAGCTTCGTACAGAATGTTTACTATTTTGCTAAATTATTGACATTGTTACAAAAGTCACTTCAATATAAAAAAAAAAATAAATCAAAACAGTGATATACATACTCTTCCCATTTCAAGGTCTACTTTCTGCTCTATTTTCCTTTAACAGGTTCTCACTTTTTCCCCAAACAAGTGAAATAAAATGTGACAGACAAGCATCCACTAGAATGGTCTGTTAATCAGTGAACATAAATGCAAACTATTAAATAAAAAACACTGTAGGAAACATCAGACTCCATTTGTCTCCCATCCTTGTTATCAAAGACAGCTTAGAAATTAAGACGCATGTGCACCAGGAACCCAGCACACACATGAAAAGCCTCATTCACTGTGTGACTGATTGAGCTGCACTATAAAAATGTCTCAGGCCTCAGTCAGAGTTTAACCAGCTAGCTGACAATTAACAACCTAAAATCCAAAACAATCACAGTTCAGTCAAGATATTTATGAAACACAAGAAATTAAACTTGACAGACATGTTTCAAAGTTCAAGAGCACAACAGCTCATTGTGTACCTGAACAAGAGAGATAGAAATGAAGTCGCTTCCTCTCTGGCAGCTTCATGAGGCTTCACGGCCGAGAGCTCCCCCTTCCGGCCTCTGCAGGCATAACTAATCAATCACCAGCGTTACTTTGCAAAAGGCTCAACAAGTAGATCACAGATCAATACCTCCGACAGGAAACTAGAAGATATTCTCTTTTTTAGATGTTTTTAACTGTTTATAACTTTGTTATGGGACTTTGTCTATTTATAGTTATGACATTTATCAATGACTTTCCCTTTATGTCCCAGTGACTGTTTTTATTGTCTACTGATCTCAATCAATATCATCAGCTTAATAAATTCAGTCGATCACAGGTGGAGGAACAGCTGATTAATATTCACACAATGTTACAGTTCATGTTTTTCTTCATAGTTTCTTCCTCTGCACTTGGATAGTCTACCAGGTTTGATTGGTTTTGTTTACACATATTATGAATGTACTGTATGTGCACTTGTGTTAATAGCCAAAAGTGATAGGAAGTACACATTTTACACTATTATATAAGGAAAAATATAAAGATAATGAACCGTCAACCTCATTGCTAAAATATTTTCATATTTCATATCTTAAGATCCTCTCCAGACATGTTTTAAACTTTTCCCTCAATGACAAATCCAGAATATTTGAATATTAAAATGTCTCATTTGAAGTTTCATTATTGGACAGAAGAAGTCTCCCACTTTGTGTCCTCTGTGTATATGTGCTTATGTAAATGGTACATTGGACCATGAACGGTCCTCCTCTCCGTTCAGAAGCAGGGACAGCGGTGGTGCTGAAGGCTCACTGGTGAAGTAAGAGCTGAGCTCACACGTGAGCATCATGCAACATGGAGAGCAAAGCTTCCACAGTAACACCAGTTTAAGACTGAGCATCTTTTAGTAGGACTAGGAGAGGTGTTTTTCCAGCAGCCTCAGACTTTTGCTTGGTACAATTAAGAAGAGCGATTCTTGTTTGGCTGCTGTTTGTGAGCGACAAGGAGACCAGAGACAGAGTTTGAAGGTCAAACCTCTGAATGTATTTAACACTGAGAACCCTAATGTCTATCCTGGAGGCTTTTTCCTCCCAGATGGACTAAAGATGATCCAGCAGTCTGCTTCAGTCACATCTGTTATCAAGCTTATGGTTCAGTGACATTTGTAAAGATTGAAGAGAAGAATAATGTGCATTGTTTTCAGGGAAGGCCTTTAGCCCACAGTATTACTGATGGGGGGGGGGTCTGTAAAGGAGGTGAATAATGGAGGGAGAGAAGGTTGAGGAGCTCTGCTTTCAGCACTGATGTCTTTTAGAAGTAAAGTGTTACTGATGGGGGGGTCGTGACTTGTGGTGGACTGTGAGCAGTAAACGGGTCCCAGAGTGAGTGAAGAGGAGCAGCAGAGGAAGAAGCTCTTGAGCAGAGAGTGAGGAGGCTCTTAAAAGAGCCGTTGTGGTTTGTGGAGCAGCAGCAGCAGCAGCAGCAGCAGCAGAGAGTCTAAGCTCTCTCTCCGCGGATGCGGCGGGCCAGCTGGATGTCCTTGGGCATGATGGTGACCCTCTTGGCGTGGATGGCGCACAGGTTGGTGTCCTCGAAGAGGCCGACCAGGTAAGCCTCGCTGGCCTCCTGCAGAGCCATGACGGCGGAGCTCTGGAAGCGCAGGTCGGTCTTGAAGTCCTGAGCGATCTCACGGACCAGGCGCTGGAAGGGCAGCTTGCGGATGAGCAGCTCGGTGGATTTCTGGTAGCGACGGATCTCTCTCAGAGCCACGGTACCGGGCCTGTAACGGTGGGGCTTCTTGACGCCGCCGGTGGCCGGGGCGCTCTTGCGGGCGGCCTTGGTGGCCAGCTGCTTCCTGGGGGCTTTGCCTCCGGTGGACTTGCGAGCGGTCTGCTTGGTTCTTGCCATTATTTGTGTGCTTCGTCTCGGTCAGAGGAGCAGAAGAAGGAGAAGAAGAAGAGTGCGGCCCAGAGAGGAGACTCGCTGCTCTTAAGCTGTGAAACGGTGACGCTGCTCCAGAGCTCCGGCTCCTGATTGGTGAGGGGCTCCTCCTGGAGCTCAGCACCGCCCTGAGGAGGGAGACACCGCCCGGGTGCCCGCTGCTCATTGGACAGAAAGTCTTTCAAAGTGCCCGCCAAAAGTGTCCCGGGAGGCCGCCCTCCTTGGGGCGGGCATATAACGAAGGGCTGTGTGTGCCGGGGCCACAGTTTCTGTGAGTCCCGACTCTAGAAAGCAGTGAATCATGAGTGGACGCGGTAAAACCGGCGGAAAAGCCCGAGCAAAGGCAAAGACCCGCTCCTCCCGTGCCGGGCTCCAGTTCCCAGTCGGCCGCGTTCACAGGCTGCTGCGCAAAGGCAACTATGCGGAGCGTGTGGGTGCCGGAGCCCCCGTCTACCTGGCGGCTGTGCTGGAGTACCTGACCGCTGAGATCCTGGAGCTGGCTGGAAACGCCGCCCGCGACAACAAGAAGACCCGGATCATCCCCCGTCACCTGCAGCTGGCCGTCCGCAACGACGAGGAGCTCAACAAGCTGCTGGGCGGAGTGACCATCGCTCAGGGCGGCGTGCTGCCCAACATCCAGGCGGTCCTGCTGCCCAAGAAGACCGAGAAGCCCGCCAAGAAGTAAGCAGGATCTGGACCCACACCCAGACCCACACCCAGACCCGGATCTGGACCCACACAACGGCTCTTTTAAGAGCCACACACACCTCTCACCAAAGAGCCTCTCCTGCAGCAGCCTCCACATTATTACTTTACAACCACCTGCACTCAATCAATCAATGAATCAGTGTTAAACAGGAGCCCAAATCCTAATGTCTTCCTACTTACTAGTAGACTATAACAAAGTACGAGACTATAAGAAGACAAACTAAGCAAGTTGTAAGACTGTAAAACTGAACTAAAGGGTGTAAATGAATGTAAGTAAGCATGTGTAATGAACTATAACAAGACAATAGCTGAGGGAAGAGCAGCAGTGGTGGTAAAGTGCACCGTGCATGTTAAGAGAAAGATGGCAGGATGACAGTATTGAGCTGCTCTGCTGCTCCACTATCCTCTATGTTGTGTTGTGCTGCTGCACTTGATGACTTGATCCCATCCTGTATTCTACTGGCCCATGTTGTACAATGAGAAGATGTTCCACTGGTGTAGTGTTTAGTGTTTCTTCTTAAGCCTTTGATGCACAACATGGGTCCAAACTGAGTTTTTATGTGCTATATCTTTGCAATAAATGAATTTCATCATTCAGTATTCCAGGTATTCCTCAATTAACTTGTTTTTGATCATAATACATCCTTCTTTTATTTTTTCCTTTCTTACATTTTGAATAAAAACACTTTTTGTATCACTACCCTTCTAATGCACAACATGGGTCCACAATGACCCATACCCATTTACTATGGTATTTCATGTATGGCTCAGTGTTTCTATGCTATATCTTTGAAATAAATGTATTCTGTCATTTAGTATTCCAAGCATTCAGTAAATATTCTTTTTTTGTTCAGCACAAATCATCATATTTATTTTTCCTTTCTTACTTCATGAACTAGTATAGCTTTTGTATGTCTACATCAAGTTTACACACATGAATTTACTATGGTATTTGGTGGGAACCTTTGAAATTTGTATATGTTTGCAATTAGGAACATATTTACTGCAGACAACTATTCGCCAGCCACATGTCACTGCTCAGCACAGCTCCCTTTGCACATCTAATACATGTAAGTCTTGTTTTACAATTATTCTAATCTTACCTAAGAAAATGTTTGATTGTGATTGATTGATTGATTGATTGAACTTCTGAAAGATAACTGTGTATAATAATTGATTAGGTTTAAGTTACCTTGAGAATAAGTACATTACCTGTCAGAAAGAGAAATACCTCCAATACTATTAGCTAGCTAGCAAGCTGACATGTTCTCTCAAAGTGATAATGCACCCTGGCTGCCCCCCCCACTATCAGGCCTGGCTCTTTGGTGATGTGGTTAGCGCAAATGAGTCATACACGAGAGGCTGGGATTTTAAACCTGCCCAGGGCTGCCACACCAGAAATGTATATTGATGTGCATTTGAAAATATTTTGTGCTTTTGATTTTGTGTATTCAGAGCATGGCTGTCCACAGATTTACTGCTGAAATGGTTGTTGGTCCTGATTCTGAGTCTGAAATCTCTGGTGATGATGACCCAGTCTATGTGCCTCAGGGTGAAGATGGAGCTGTGGGTGTGTCTCCCCTGAATGAAGAACACTCCTGTGATGACAGAGAAGACTCATCTGATGAGTCCTCTGAAGAAGAAACTCAGACCCAGTCAAACAGAATGAGTAAAAATGGGTCTTACTGGAATGAGAATCCTCCCACTCATGGCAGAACAAGAAGCCATAACGTTCTGAGGAGCTGCCCAGGACCTGCACCTGGATCAGCTGGTGTTTCACCAAAAGATGCCTGGGATACGTTCATCAGTGACAACATCATTGAGGAGGTTCTAAAATGCACCAACTTAGAGGGACGAAAAGCAGCCGCAGCAAAAGGGAAAGAGTGGAGAAGCATCTACAAAGAAGAATTCATGGCATTTATTGATTTGACCCTCCTTGCAGGGGGGGGACAAGAGCTGGGATGTTGCCTTGCGGGAGCTGTTTCTGGATCCGCTGCAAAATCCAATTTACAAGGCCACCATGGGTCTGAGGAGATACGAGGATATCCGCCGCTTCATACGGTTTGACGACAAGAGGACCGGGGCTTTGCGACTAGAAACAGACCACATGGCGGCATTCAGGTACGTGTGGGACTGTTTCCTGGACAACTGCAGAAGACGGTTCATTCCCAGTGACTGTGTCACCATAGATGAGCAGCTTGTGCCATTCCAGGGCAGGTGCAGGTTTCTGTTTAATGTTTGTGTTTAACTTTTTTTGGTCACATTCACTACAATAGTTACACTACAGATACAGTTCAGTTGAGTTCAATAGCCATCAGTGGTATGTGTATGTGTGACAAAATGACAAATAAACATGTTTAAAATGTTAAATGTATGATTGCTTGGCCCAAACCACTGCTAAAGTGATTATTTGAAGCAAATTATTGTTATAGTATGAAGTCATTTAATTCAAAATCATACTTAGATAAACGGGTCCTTTTTGACCCATGTGTGTAAACTTAGTGTAAAAATACAAAACCTATTTTTGTTCATAAAATTAAGAAAGGAAAATGGAAATAATGACCTGTATTACTCAAAAACAAGAAATTAAAAGAATACTTGGAATATTCAATGATAAAATAAATTGATTTGAAAAGTTACAGCAAAGAGACACTCACCCAGCATGAAATCACATAGACAATGAATGTGGGTCATTTTGGACCCATGTTGTGTATTAGAAGGGGTGTGCATATGTTGTGCATCAAAGGGTTAATAGAGGCCAAAAGCAGCAGTCCACTGAGTGTGGTGCTGTTAATCACAGCAGTGACTTGAGCTCCTGTTTTTCTTCTCTTGTTGTTTGATGAGTTTCTCCTTGTGCTGCTGTGACAAGTGTATTAGTGAGCTGAGGCTGAATAGAAGGTGATTTTACCTTGTGGTTGTGCCAGCGAGGAGTGTGTGAGAAGAAAGAGCAAAGAAATAAAGGCAAGAAGATGATGAGAAAGTCCTGAAATGTTCCAGTGTGACAAAGAGTGAAACGATGAGTGAGTGAGTGTGAAATGAAGCATAAATGAGAAGTAGATTGAAGATCCAGCTGTGAGCAGAAAGAAGCTGTAAAAGCCTGTATTTGTCTGAATGTATCAGCCCCCCCCCTCACTGTAACAGTGCTGATATGATGATGATGATGATGATGATGATGATGGTGGTGATGTGTGACATTAGTGAGAGGAAGAAGCAGCAGCAGGAAGAGGCTCTCTGAGGATGGTGGTGGCTCTTAAAAGAGCCTTTTGAGGGTGTTTAGTTGAGCAGAGTGATGACAGCTCACTTCTTCTTGGCTGCTGCTGCCTTCTTGACTTTGGGCTTGGCCACCTTCTTAGCGGGAGACTTCTTGGCTGCAGGGGCCTTTTTCACCACCTTCTTGGGACTCTTGGCGGCTTTCTTGGGGCTCTTGGCGACTTTCTTGGTGGCCTTGGCGACTTTCTTGGGGCTCTTGGCGACTTTCTTGGCCGCCGCCGCCGCCGCGGGCTTCTTGACCTTCTTGGGGGACTTCTTGGCGGCTGCTGCCGGCTTCTTGGCCGCTGCGGGTTTCTTGGCTGCGGGCTTCTTGGCTTTGGGAGCGGCTTTCTTGGCCGGCTTCTTGGGCTTGGGTTCGGCCTTCTTGTTCATCTTAAAGGATCCGGAGGCCCCGGTCCCCTTGGTCTGGAGCAGGGCGCCCTTGGCCACCAGGCTCTTGATGGCGGTTTTGACGCGGGCCTTGTTCTTGTCCACATCGTAGCCTCCGGCGGCCAGAGCCTTCTTGACGGCGGCCGCGGACACGCCGCTCCGCTCCTTGGAGGCGGACACCGCTTTCAGGATGAGCTCGCTGACGCTGGGGCCGGCGGGCTTCTTGGGCTTGGAGACCTTCTTCTTGGCCGCTTTAGCCGGGGCGGCGGCCGGAGCCGGAGCTGGAGCCACTTCTGCCATTGTTCAATCGACGCTCGCTTCGCACACGGACCGGTCGGAGTGTGTGACTGGAGTGTTGGAGAGTCCGGAGCAGGAGGCGGAACTTAAACACACCATGAGAACCGTGGAGAGTCAGCCCAGCCCGCGGCTCCTCTGAGCAGTCTGAACGCCGCCACTTGTGTTTTCTCTTCCCCGATCAAAGGCTCCAACTAACTGTGGGACAAGTGCTGGAGGCTGACAGAGAAGGAGCCCACAGCGGACCACTGTCTCTCCGTGTTGAGCTCACGCACAGCTCCGGAGCTCTCTGCATTTACTGCGGGGAGCCTCCAAACCTCACCTGCTCCCCGTCGTGGCCGGCACCGCTCCGCAGCTTTTCCCTCTCCTTTCTCTGCTAAAACACTGTCAAATGCACCGGAGCTCCTCCAAAGGTGGTCTAGCAGCTGGCCCACATGTTTGTTCAGGGACTCCGAGTAGAAACAAGCGCCTGCTGATGGTCACTGTGTGATAAACTACACTTATTCTGGGAGCAGCAAACACAGTGAGGATGAACGAGGCTCATGGTGACCTTGAGCCAGACTTCCTGTCAGAGCTGCTCACCGTGGCTGTCCACATTTCTGCTGCTCAGGACACTTTGACATGAGGAAAGTGCTCCGCTCATCTGTGCGCTCGCTGCCACTTGTTTGTGTCACACTTTGTAGTTACAGTCAGTGTTGATGAGCAAACACACTGAGCAGTAGATGACAGCAGCTGTCTGTGGCAGCCTAGTAGATGCTTTGTGTTCTGCAGTGCTCACAGTGAGGATCTGGACTTGAGAGATCTCAGAGTAACGCAGCACTTCAGATCCTACAGAGCTCAGATCAACTATCTGGCTTTGTTCTGACAGCTTTGTGGAAGCAGTGGGATCAAAAAGGACCTCCAGCTCCTGATGGAGCTGATCATGAAAACCACTCTCAAATGGAGCTGAAAGGATTCAGTGTTTAGTATTTTGGGGGCAGCAGCTGATGATGAGCTGGAATGGTTCTTCTTGTTTAGGGGGCATCTTCTCCTCTAATAACAAATACCAATCAATCAGATGATACCAAATCAATAACAAACTGGACTGGTCACACAACACAGATGTCCTGTCCAAGAAGGGCCAAAGCAGTTGATGCTCACTGAGAGTCCAAGTCCTTTTCAGATGGTCCACGTCTCTTGTGATCTCCAGCAGTCCTTCAGCAGCTGTTGTTGTCTCTCATCACCATGACAGTTAACAAGTGAACATCTTTGTAGTTTTGACATCCAGCAGAGGAATTTCATCCTCCAGCTTTGTATGGAGGGACGACAGAGGAAGACGTCTGCACTGCTGCTTCCTGGTCTTCTCCCTGCTCTCTGACTGGTTGACTAGTTGTATTCCTCTTTATCTTCTCTCCGTCTCCTCTCTCCCAGCAGGAGGCTTTCTGTGTCCCCAGCCTTCATCCCATCACAGAGGCTGCTGCACCTTCTTGTTTGCTGTGTTTGGAGCCTTTGTGTGCGTTAACCCTTGTGCACCCCTTAAAAAAATCATGACGTTTTACCCTCGATGCAAAAAATGTTCTGTTCCTAAAAAGTGCTATAAAAATATTATACATTCATATTTTTTTTCACTTTCAATGCATTAAATCTTTTGACCAACTTCAGTCCTAATCATAACTATTAAGTTTTCATGTATTTGTCAAATATTTTTAACCCTTTAATGCCATTTTTGCAATATAAAACTACAATTAATTAATGAGAAAAACACAAAATATGAAATATTTTTCATATACTAATTACAAACTGGAATTTTTTTGGGGGGGTATTACAGTCTTGGATATGACAATAATTGACAATAACATTGATTTGAATGCATTATTATTTTTTGAGCAGTTTGACTTTATGTAAAAATGTGCCACCTTTTACCCTCGATGCAAAAAATGTTCTGTTCCTAAAAAGTGCTATAAAAATATTATACATTCATATTTTTTTTCACTTTCAATGCATTAAATCTTTTGACCAACTTCAGCCCTAATCATAACTATTAAGTTTTCATGGATTTATTAAACATTTGTAACTTTTTAGTGCCATTTTCGGAATATAAAACCAAAAATTTCAAATGAGAAAAACACAAAATCTGAAATATTTTTCATATACTAATTGCAAACTGGAATTTTTTTGGGGGGGTATTACAGTCTTGGATATGTCAATAATTGACAATAACATTGATTTGAATGCATTATTATTTTTTGAGCAGTTTGACTTTATGTAAAAATGTGCCACCTTTTACCCTCGATGCAAAAAATGTTCTGTTCCTAAAAAGTGCTATAAAAATATTATACATTCATATTTTTTTTCACTTTCAATGCATTAAATCTTTTGACCAACTTCAGCCCTAATCATAACTATTAAGTTTTCATGGATTTATTAAACATTTGTAACTTTTTAGTGCCATTTTCGGAATATAAAACCAAAAATTTCAAATGAGAAAAACACAAAATCTGAAATATTTTTCATATACTAATTGCAAACTGGAATTTTTTTGGGGGGGTATTACAGTCTTGGATATGTCAATAATTGACAATAACATTGATTTGAATGCATTATTATTTTTTGAGTAGTTTGACTTTATGTAAAAATGTGCCACCTTTTACCCTCGATGCAAAAAATGTTCTGTTCCTAAAAAGTGCTATAAAAATATTATACATTCATATTTTTTTTCACTTTCAATGCATTAAATCTTTTGACCAACTTCAGCCCTAATCATAACTATTAAGTTTTCATGGATTTATTAAACATTTGTAACTTTTTAGTGCCATTTTCGGAATATAAAACCAAAAATTTCAAATGAGAAAAACACAAAATCTGAAATATTTTTCATATACTAATTGCAAACTGGAATTTTTTTGGGGGGGTATTACAGTCTTGGATATGTCAATAATTGACAATAACATTGATTTGAATGCATTATTATTTTTTGAGCAGTTTGACTTTATGTAAAAATGTGCCACCTTTTACCCTCGATGCAAAAAATGTTCTGTTCCTAAAAGGTGCTATAAAAATATTATACATTCATATTTTTTTTCACTTTCAATGCATTAAATCTTTTGACCAACTTCAGCCCTAATCATAACTATTAAGTTTTCATGGATTTATTAAACATTTGTAACTTTTTAGTGCCATTTTCGGAATATAAAACCAAAAATTTCAAATGAGAAAAACACAAAATCTGAAATATTTTTCATATACTAATTGCAAACTGGAATTTTTTTGGGGGGGCAGTTACATCCTTGGATGTGTCAATAATTGACAACAACATTGATTTGAATGCATTATTATTTTTTGAGCAGTTTGACTTTATGTACAAAATATGCCACCTTTTATGCTTTGTGCAAAAAAATGTTTTGTTCCTAAAAAGTGCTATAAAAATATTATAATTAATATTCTTTTCACTTTTATTGCATTAAATCTTCTGAAAAACCTCAGTCCTGATCATAACTATTCCATTTTCATGGATTTATTAAGTATTTTTAACTTTTTAGTGCCATTTTGGGAATATAAAACCAAAAATTTCAAATGAGGTAAAACACAAAATATGAAATATTTTCCATATACTAATTGCAAACTGGAATTTTTTTGGGGGGGTATTACACCCTTGGGTATGTCAATAATTGACAACAACATTGATTTGAATCCATCATTATTTTTTGAGCAGTTTGACTTTATGTACAAAATATGCCACCTTTTATCCTTTGTGCAAAAAATACTCTGTTCCTAAGAAGTGCTCTAAAAATATTATACATTAATATTTTTTTCACTTTCAATGCATTAAATCTTTTGAACAACCTCTGTCCAGATCATAACTATTCAATTTACATGTATTTATGAATTAATTTTAACCCTTTAATGGTATTTTGGGAATATATTGACAAATGATGAGAAAGGTCACTCAGTGGAGCAGGACCTGCAGATCACTGTCATGTATACTTTGCATCCATACTTGCTGTACTTGGCACAATGGGTCCAGACCTTTCTCTGTCCCATGCAAAATGTGCACTGCCTGTACCTCTTTGAGGGCCTGGCTTCTCCTGCTGGCTCTTCCATTTCCTCTGACATGATCCACTAGTGTGGCTGCTGCTGGTCCAAGCAGCAGCCGCACTAGTGGGTCTTCCAGCTCCAGCTCAAGTGAGGAAATGGGTCTTCCAGCTCCAGCTCAAGTGAGGACATGGATGTCCTCACTTGAGCTGGAGACCCATCTGGATGAATTTCAGGTGAAGCCTCCCCTGATATGTCCTCAGTGCCTGTGTCTGTGCCGGACATCTCCTCCTCGTTCTCAGGCGACTGCAGGACAGCAGTCAGAGCCTCCTCTAACACAAAAGTGTCTCTTCATTGTCACTGAGGAAATGACCAGCCAGCACCAGCTAGGTGCAGCTTGAGGTTTGCAGACACAGCACCTGTATAAACATGCTGCACTGTAAACCAAAACAATAAAAAGACTGCTTTGGTCAAAAAAAAAAAAAAAAACGTTTCCAGGCAAAAAAAAAGCTAGGGTGCTCCTCCTTAGATTCTTTGACCTTTTGACCTTTTGACCTTTTGACCTTGATTGCTTTTTACAAGTGCTGTAGTGTGTCTGGGGGCTTCGAATAGGTGTGTGTGTGTGTGTAGGTGTGTGTTTGTGGGCGGGGGGGTGAGTGGGTGCATGTGGTCTGTAGTCATAAGAAAGATAGCGATAGGCATGTGCAAAATGTGGTGAGCAAAAATGACTTTCTAACTCCCTGTACACAAACACACACACACACACACACTCATCAAATAATTTGTCAAAACACACATTCATACCACACTTTTACATCACTGCCAACACACTCAGACCATTTTAGTTGGAATCATGCATTCTGCTGGGGAGCAATAGTGAGAAATGCAACGGAAGTAGGATTCACTGAAACAGCATATAATGGAGCCCTCAGCCATATAGTGGAAAATGATGTCAAATGATGGATAATGAAAAAAACTACAATTTTCAAGCCAAAAGCTTAGATTGAAAAGGTAGTCATAAGTAAAACATTATTTTATGGTGTAATTAAAGTAGGATCAAAAAGTGATGTTTTAATGGGAGTCAATGGTGCAAAAAATGTTTTAAGGGTGACGAGAGGAACTTTCTTCTCTCCACAGTGTATTATAATTCTATTAATACATTCAAAGTTGAAATCTTAAAATGTGGTAAAAGACTGACATCCCTGCAAAATTTTGTCCCATTATCATTAAAATTGGCAAAATTATTGAGTATTTTTAGTTGAAAAATGCAAAAAATGTACCGAGGGGTGCATAAGGGTTAAAGCTGGTGAGCTGCAGCTATGTGTGTCTGTCCTCAGTCAGAAGGTACGGACGTCCCGTGATGGTGAATAACGGTTGTCTGCACTGGTCAGAGTATCGTCCAGTGCTTCATTTCCTTTTTATGGACATGTGAAATAATGAAGAGCTGCTGAAACAATCAAAGACAGGTTGGATATACAACCTCTCCAAATGAACCCAGTATAAATGAATGTCCCATTGTTGGCTCATACTGCCCTCTGCTGGCTAAACATGGACACAGGATGCATATATGGAAAATAGAAACAGGGAAAGGTTCTACAGTCTTTGGAGCTTTTTGTTTGGTTTATTGGAGCAGGAGTGAGTTTGTGGTGGCGGAAAGAACCAGTGAGGAAGGAAGCTTCAGGCTAAGAGGGCTTATCATTTATGATGTGAAAAAAGGTTTTAGGAGGAGACTGTCCACTCAGTGTGATTTCTTAACACTTGGAGACGGAGGAGCTTCCACACCTGCTTCTGTTTGTGGAGCCCAGAAACAGCAGTAGATCTATCATATAGTTTAGCCCTCCTGTTCACACCAGCTACCTCTGACAAGTCTTCACTTTTACTAGTAATGTTAATGTAAATATATTTATATTAGTTTATATTTTATCTTCTTCATGCCACTTTTTTTTTTTTTTTTTTTTTTAACTCACAGCATTCAGTGTGAAGTAAGATTTTCATTGTACAGGGAAACCCGTTTCTATACTATACACACATGACAATAAACGCTTTGAATCTTTAAGAGGAGAGGAGATGGAGGAGGGAGAGAGGAAGGTAGTTTGTGGTCTTCACTTGAAGTGGGTGGCTCTGAAAAGAGCCGTTGGGTTGGAGGAGCAGCTGAGCTGCTTACTTGGAGCTGGTGTACTTGGTGACAGCCTTGGTGCCCTCGGACACGGCGTGCTTGGCCAGCTCACCGGGCAGCAGCAGGCGGACGGCGGTCTGGATCTCCCTGGAGGTGATGGTGGAGCGCTTGTTGTAGTGAGCCAGACGGGAGGCCTCACCGGCGATGCGCTCAAAGATGTCGCTGACAAACGAGTTCATGATCAGCATGGCCTTGGACGAGATGCCGGTGTCGGGGTGGACCTGCTTGAGGACCTTGTACACGTAGATGGCGTAGCTCTCCTTCCTGGTCTTCCTCTTCTTCTTGCCGGTCTTGGTGGCCTTAGACACGGCCTTCTTGGAGCCCTTCTTGGGAGCTTTCACGGCGTCTGGCATGTTGACTACAGAGCAGTTTTCCTGACAACTATGAAGTTTACAGCGTCGAGCCGCCTCCTTTGTTTGCGCTCCATGCAAATGAGGTGAGCTGTCGCTCGCACAGGATTGGTCAGAGTGCTGTGCTCAGAGTGAGCACGCGCCATCATCAAGCAGCTGGTCCTGTGAACACAGAGACAGACTGGGAGAAGATCAGAGAGACACAAGATGACATCACTACAATCAATATGTGTTACAGGCTCCGTGTTTCATCTGTTCTCTCAGTCATTTCACTCAACCTGAAAACACACAGGAGGCTGAAAAATGGGTCAGAGTTTCTGTTTTTGTCGTCACCAAAACCACCTGGAAAATAACACTTTTCATGATCAAGGAAAACGAAAAAGCAAACAAACGGATGTAGTTTGTGTTTTTCAGATGTTTCCAGGTTGGCTGATTTCTGACTGTGGGCACGTGGTGTTTGCAATGTTTGCACTTTTATCAGCAATGATCAGAATCTTCCAAATGAACTCTGGACTTCAGTCTGAGGTGAAGCCAGGGTCAAATGTCCCCTCTGTAATATAGTAACCACATTCTACTTCATTGTACATACTGCTAGACGTGGTGCACTGTGATCAAATATGTGTAAGCTTTGTTTTTTGATCTTCCTTTTATTACAGAAAGTATATAGGTTTACGCTGCGTACAGGCTGTACTGATGTCAAATACACTGTTTTCACTCTACATTAGACTGTGTTGCTGTTCGCTATACATTTTAGGAATATAAGCAGGAAACAGTGTGATAACAAGGCAATAAGACTGGCCGAATATGTGAGCAAATGTATTATTTTGATTGAGATTAGAGGCCCAACTGGGCCATGGTTAACCTTTAGGGTTGCAGGGATCTTTACATGATGGAGAAAACATCATTATGACCGTTGGTCATGTTGGTTTGGTAACTAGCTATAGGCTGCAGGGACGACTATGCAAACAAATGTGTGCATAAAAGAGTGAGTACAGCCGCTCTTTACTCACTGAGTGAGTGACCAAAACAGTTTGCAGGTTTAGTTTCGTGCTTACATGAAGTCAGAGCAAAATTAGAAATGCTCACAATCCAGCATAGTTTCTTTTTCAGATGGTCTTTAATAGTAGTTTGTCATTTAATTTTGCTGACAGCAGCAACCTCCAGTCTGAAGCCAGAGGAAAAACATCAGAGCCAGTCTACTGGTGAGTACCTCTGACTGGTGAGGCAGTTTGTACATTGTTCTTTCACTTTAATCTAGAATGATGATCCTAAACAGCATGGAGCTTTCCTCAGATACTAAAGTTTACAAATCAATGTGTTTTAAAGTCATTAATTCATATCTCCAAAAGCATGGATGACCCTTCATACACCATGGCGTAGTATTGGGAATGAATTGAAGCATTTACCTGATCCAGATCTACACATAGTTTCTTACAACGCAGCTTCACAGGTGAAATCCAAAATGCTTTAAGTTTCTCATTTCATCTTTGTGTGAGACCAAAAAAAAAACTATAGTTTATTTGGTTAAAAGTGGAGGCAAATCCTCGACAGTCAGGGGCAAGTGAATTTTACATGACTCTTCAAATGCAGAAAGCACAGCTGTTGTGATCCATTGGTTGAAAGTCTGTCACTCTGTCACATGCAGAGCAGCTGAAACCCACTGCAAACCATGTTTCTGTGGACTGAGCCCACAGTGGATCAGCCAACAGAAGCATGTGGACAAACATGCTTCAAATCCTGTCAGTGTCCCAAAGTTTTCAAAGATTTATGTTAAATTCATTTAAGAGGAGAACTTTAATGTCATGACTGAATAAAGGGCAAAAGTTTGGAATAAATGAGACTTTAATAAATGAGGCTGAGTCATCCAGGTTCATGTTTCTGAGAAAGGACTCTCGTGTGTTTGCTGACTCCTGTTCAGTAGTAACAGCCTCTCTGCTTTCTTGAATTTGGTGCATTGAAACTAAATCTGGACCTTACTGTCCTCTTTCCTCGTTCAGTGCCTGAAGATGCCCGGCTGGCTGGAGGAGGGAGCCCCTGCTCTGGCAGGCTGGAGATGAAGCATCAGGGACAGTGGAGAGTGCTGAACCTGAAGCTCAGAAGGGACACTAAGGTCACACATGCAGAAGTGGCATGCAGGCAGATGGGTTGTGGCTCTGTGGTTTCCGTAGAGCACAGCACCAACAACAACAATGACCAACAACCAGCTTGGGAGGTTAATTTCAGCTGCCTAGGCACTGAGTCGACCCTGAAAGAGTGCAAACGCACCTCAACCAGTAGGAGTGTGCAGGGGAAAGACACCTCTGTCTCCAGTCTGCAGGTGATCTGCTCAGGTAATACAGATCATGTCACATGCATTTCCTCCATATTGCTCCAAATCAGTTTTTAATAACACATATTTTTCCCCAAAGTTTCCACAATCTAGTTTTATCTGTCAGAACAGAAGAGTTGCATGAAACTGTGTCACTCTTTCTAACATAACATAACATAACATAACATAATATAATATATAAGTTTTCTCACTCACACTACACTGCTTGCACTAGCAGAGTGGGATAGAGTGAGCGACTTTTATTCACAACCGCAAGCTTTGCTCTCCTGCCTGTAATACTTGAATCTGCTCGTCACAGGCAGAGACACTTGTATGACTCGTTGGCCGCTGCCTTACAGAATGACGCCGCTATGCGTTTGCACACAGATGCAGACTTCACTACAAAATCGACCACAGTATCTGAATTTAGTTCCAAAAATAATCATATCATGTTCAATTTCTCACATTAATAACAAACCAAACTTTGTAAAAACAGCTCAGAATCAGATCAGAATTACCTGAGTTACACTCTGCATCTCTCAGTACATGTTGCATTTGTTAACTATAATAAAAGTCATGACTGAGGCTTTTTAACACAACAGAAGGCCACCACACCTTGGAGAGGTCAGCGCAAAAGAGGATTCACTGTGGATCTGCCGCTTGATTCCTCTTTCTCTGTTTTCAGGGTCTGTGAGGCTTGACGGTGACTGTGCAGGATCCGTGGAAGTGAAGTCCGATCATGGTTGGGCCACAGTGTGTGAGGATGGCTTTGACTCTGAGGCTAAAAAGGTTGTCTGCAGGGAGCTGAGCTGTGGGCCTCCGAAGGATGTTTCGGGGTCATTTAGAAAAGGAGACGGACTGATCTTATCCCGACAGTTTCAGTGTAAAGGCAATGAGTCTCGTCTTGAGGAGTGTGCCAGCTCAGTCCGCAGCACCTGTGAACCAGCGTCTGACATTTCATGTGCTAGTATGTATACAACCTCGTCTTTTTTAAAGCCTATGGGAAGACCTTACTGTGAACTAACACCAGTTCTGTGGTGGTTGAAGAAGGTTGAAGCAGTTCAATGATAAACTGAGTTCCCCACCTTTTTCATCTGACATTCATAAATGAAACAATAAGTACTCAACTTTATTTTGAAGAGGAAATAATTTAAATACAACAGCAGAGCAGTAAGCTCACGTTCACAACAACTTTCAGCACTTTTAGGACCACTGCACAAATATTGTAACAACGGTACTTATTTGTACTAACAGCCAGTTAAAGTTACAGGAAAGCCATAACCTCCTAAAAGCAGCATGTAATTAGTTTGATCATTAGTTTGATCATTAGTCAATCACCACATCAACAGCAATGGTGGCCAATGAAAGCAATGGAGATTAAGGGGGGCGCGCACAGTCACAGCGTCTTGTTCCATGTTCAATAAAGCTATCTTATTAGCAGGTTTTGGTGGAAGCCATGTGCAGACTGCACGAAACAGCTCCCATTAGGTGATGTGCAATAACTCTGTTGTGTCTGTCCAGGTCTTCATGCTGTGAGACTGGTGGGAGGAGAAAGTCGTTGTAAAGGCACACTGGAGGGACAGCATGAGGGGGAGTGGAGGCCCATGATTGATACGTGGAGCGTCCTGAGCCCAGAACAGTATGCCGGCATTTGTGGCCGGCTGGACTGCGGTGTCGTCATTTCACAATCAATGAATCGTCTTCCAAAAAGTCAGCCTGTGTGGTCGCTGTCAGATGACTGTCAGTACAGCCAGCCGCCATTTTGTAAATCCTGGAGGAGGAGTGGTTCATCCTCAGTCATCACTGTGGCTTGTACAGGTAACAGCAGAATGTAGCTGCCCACCTGTTTGTCTATCTTTTGGTCCATCCTCTATTCACACTGAATCCTTATTTAGGATTACAATGCACAAACACAAGGAAAATGGTAGTCACCTGAATGTGGTAAGGGTAATCTAGATTGGACACCTCAAAACACAACTGGGAGCAACTTAGGGTTCAGAGTCTTGAGTCACAGCTCCTCCCTTCAAACATCAGTGGACTAATTTCCCTAATTGTCGCAGGTTGTTCTACTCTACTGAGTGCACGGTGGCATTTGTCTGTTCTTGCAAAGGAATGTTAAGCACACCCTGTTGTCACATTAAGTGAGCAAATACATCCATACTCAGGTGCAGCAGTCACAGACCTTTTCTTTGGACTCCACATGGAGGCAAATGACAAGAATAAGCTGATAGTGACTTGTTTCTAATCCATTTCCATCAATTTATTGTTCCTGCTCATGCAGTGTGTTATCAAATGCTGCTTGTTGTAACAGAGGGATTTCTTTTTGTTTCCGTTTCAGCCAATTTCCTGTAATTCCCTTCCTATTTGAATTGTTGGAGCCTATTTACCGTTACCATTTTAGGGCTTAATTTATACAGATAAGATGAAATTATTATATGTAACTGTCTTTTTGTCTTAGAGGATACATGTGATGAACTCAGAACTGATATACCCCTAACCCCGACTCCCTCTCTGTCCTTCTCCAGAGGCTGTGAGACTTGTAAGGGGGCCCAGCAGATGCTCAGGCAAGCTAGAAGTGAAGTCTGGTCAGTCATGGGTTTCAGTGTGTAACACTTTCTTCAACTCATTGGCACTAAGAGTCACCTGTAGAGAGCTTGGCTGTGGGTTTCCTGACACGTACTATGGGAGGGAGTATGGCTCTCATTTTCAAAATACAGAACACGTCTGGAATCCGGTTTTCCAGTGTGAAGGCCAAGAGAAGCGCCTCATGGATTGTCCCTCCACTACGCTCAATGCCACAGGAGAGGCACTAAGCAAATGTCAAAGTACCTACATGTCCTGCACAGGTAATAATCAAGCTTATTTTATTTGTCAAAGCATTGAGCTTTTACTGACCAATCTGCGTTTCACAGGAATTAACATTGAACTTGTATTAAAATATCATGGCAAGACTCTGTGTCTGAAAAACAGAGTTTTCTTAATCATTTCAACGCTACAGAAATTTTTTTAAATTGTATTGTAGATTTACAACGAGTCCCAACGAGTAGTCCCATGACTGCCTCTTTTTGTTGCAGAGTTTCCACGTGCACCTATTATTACTGTGCATAGCCCGCAAGAGTCCGACACTTCACCACAGCTTTTCAAGGGGAACCGCTTCGCCATCTCTTGCTTTGCTTCATCTGATGATGTGCTCTCCATCCGCCTAAAATCTGTTGTTTACACGGTACATGAGACGGAGCAGATCCAGTCACCTGTTGGTGGGGAAGCCATGTTCATCTTTCCTGCTGCAGAGGATGCTCACCAGGGGACCTATCGATGTGATTATAACTTCAATTTCAGTTCAGAAGTTTTTTCTACGCCGAAGACTGTCTTTGTCACTGTAAAAGGTAAACCTGAGTTTATCAATGCAGCAAGCAAACTATTCAATTTACTTCCAAGTTATGGCTTTGGACGTCCTGTCTGTAGCTGTACTGAATACATACCAGTAAATGTAGGTATAGGTTATATTACAGGGTACAGTGTGAACATTACTAAGCAAAAAAGCTAGAAGTATGGGAGAAAATGGGAGAGGTAAAGAGTCAATGTCAGAATGAATATCTAATTGGCTGTGGTTCATTTCATAACTTTGAAACGTCTCCTCTATTGGTAATAAACTAAAAACAACGTCAACTTTCATCCAGAACTGAGCAGACCTGATACCAAGACCACAGCCAATGGCGATACAGATATGGAGCCAGGACTGTGACTTCCAATTCTTGCACTGAAAACTAAATTTGATATTGAAAGCAAACCCTGATCTGAAAAAAGAAAATCTGGCATTGAAAATGTAAAATCTCTGTCCTGTCTCCATATAACAAGTTCCTTTAACAGTAGCTCCATGCAAATCACACTCAGCTGACAACCACTTGTGCTCGGCTCGTGCTTTGATTTTTGATTTTTTTACAACTGATCAACAGCACTCGCAACCTTCTGTACATCTCATACTCCTCATGGGCGACTGATTATTTGATTGCAGAAGCCAGTTATGTGAGGTTGGTGGACAACCGCTGTGCTGGTAAAATGGAGGTGGAGCGTCAGAAAACGTGGAGACCAGTGAGCTACCAGCACTCCTGGAGTCTGAAGGAGGCAGCTGTGGTGTGCAGACAGCTCAACTGTGGCTCTGCTCTTTCGACCAGTAAGGTAGACGGCTGGACTGAACCTCTGCTCACGTGGCGCTTTTATTCTGATTGTGACGGGTCTGAACGGGCTCTGATGGACTGTGGGGCGTGGAAGACGTGGCTCTCCTTTTCTACCGTTGAAGTGGTCTGCACAGGTGAGAACAGCAGAAGCTATATGTTTACAATTAGCTGCTGATGAGCTCTACATGACTTGCCATATATTCTACCATCCTCAATGCTTTTATTGTGAGAATGGCAGAACTACTGGTATCTCTTCATATTGACAGCTTCACTAACTTCATATTCCACTGAATTTATGTGTCTGTTTACCTGGTTTAGATTCAGCTACTATACACTCTACTACTACTACTACTACTACTATACACATTCTTTAAAGGTCCCATATCATGCAAAAGGCACTTTTTAATGTCTAATGTATTTCTATGGTATTATCTTTTCGTGTCTGCATCATATCTTTTTTCCTGTCAGTAGGATTTCTGTAGGACCTGGGAGCACAGAAGCTTATTTCTCATATTCATTTTTTAACTATAACTATTAATCCTTGTTTTCCTCTCTTTATTTTTATCAGTCCATGGTGTTCCACAGGGTCCACTGCCGGTCAAAAATGTGTGTTTGATAAATCAACAATACAAGCGGTTAATGCTATGACCGTCAGTTTTCTCCTTCCATACTGGAAAATCATGTTTTTGTCAGTTTTTAAATGCGGAAACGCCTCAACTTGTTTCTGTGGAAGCAAAGACGCTCCGCTTTTCCGAATCACTGTTGCCCAACATAAAAACATGACAGTGTCCTTGACAGCTCAGCGATTTGATGGACTACAGTTAAGGCCACCAGATTGAATTATTTCCTCCTCAATTATGATACTATTATATTGTTTACTAGAAATTTGATATATTCAATAGATTTATCTTTTTACAACTCTATTTTGTAAACTGTAACTGTAACTGCTGATCCAAAACCTAATTTTCTAGAATAGCAGCTTAAATATCTGAAATGAACCAACATCATTTTTCTCAAAACAGATCATCTAGATGCAGTGTAATTACTACTATAGTAGATATGTGATGTGTTTAGTATATATCTTTTAATGACCCTATTTTAACCCTAAACTGAGAACTACAACTGTGGTGCTGATGTGTGTCACATTGCATGGTGCAGGTCTAGGGAATTGCAGTTTTTGAAGAGCTTTTCATAACAGTTAATAATAATAATACATTTTATTTATAGGCGCCTTTCAAGGCACTCAAGGACACCGTACAACACAGTTAAAAACAAACAGTGAAAAAGCACGTTAAAAAGTCAAAAAATGTAAAAAACCAAGGGGTGGAAGATCTGCAGAGTGATGTTACAGTGAGTAGGCTTGTTTAAACAGGTGGGTTTTGAGGTGAGATTTGAAGATGGTCAAAGTATTGATGTTCCTGATGTCCGGTGGGAGGGAGTTCCAGAGGCGGGGGGCAGAGCGGCTGAAGGCTCTGGACCCCACGGTGGTCAGGAGGGCAGGAGCGATCGTGAGGTTGATGGAGGATGATGATCTGAGAGTCCGGCTGGGTGTGTTTATGTGGAGGAGTTCAGTCAGGTATGGAGGGGCAAGGTTATGGAGGGCTTTGAGGGTTAGGAGGAGGATTTTATATGAAATGCGGTATGTGACCGGGAGCCAGTGAAGCTGTTGGAGAACAGGGGTGATGTGACTGATAGAAGGGGTCCTGGTGATGATCTGGGCTGCAGCACTCTGAACCAGTTGCAGTTTATGGAGGGACTTGAGGGGGAGACCAAGTTGGTTCCATGTGTGTAGCCCCATATGATCCTGAATTATAAGCCTTCACACAAGCACTGAGGTCAAAGTTCAAAGGTTAGTATTACACAGCAGGGGCCATGTAGAATCTTAACACTGATCTCTGTTACTCTGCAGGCTGACACCTTTCTAGTGATGTATTTGGTTCAGCTCTGTGACAAAATTTTAATTTTCTAATTTCATGGACTCAACACATCTCATGTCTAGTTTCAGAGAGCACTTTGAGGACCCACTTTATAGAATAAAATAAAGAATGTAGTCCAATATCAAAATTAAATTGAAAATTTCAAATTCCTTTGCAGAGTGGAGTAGTAGGCTAATAGTTATAAAATGAAGTAACTGTACTATGGATAAACAAATGAGGTGTAGGTCTATGAAGGTGACAAAAACAAAAATTAAATGGGACATTTGGATAAATAATTAAATTGTGTAACAATGAAGGTTGGATGCAAGTCACAGTCTAAAGTCCAGTTTGATGACATCTATGAAAGTGACAAGTGCAGGGATTAGATGAGGGATGTGAAGTGTAAAATAAAGCTCGATAACCCTCCCGTTTATATGGCCATTGTACAAAATTTGATGAACACACACACACACAACGTTTGAGTGCTGTATTGTTTTAAGGAAGTTAATTTCATATTACAAATCTTCATAAATCATATGAAATCTAATTGGGAATCTCACATTTTACAATCACAGGTTCACACACACACGGTGTACTTTCTTTAAAGATAACAACTATGAAATACAGTTGAATTAGAATATAGATTATCTATCAATTTATCTGCTTATTTGTTGTTGTGTTCATGGTGGTGGTCACTTTTGCTCTTTTGCTGCTGTAGCACCAGAATTTCCCCTCGGGGATCAATAAAGTATTCCCATCTATCTATCTATCTATCTATCTATCTATCTATCTATCTATCTATCTATCTATCTATCTATCTATCTATCTATCTATCTATCTATCTATCTATCTATCTATCTATCTATCTATCTATCTATCTATCTATCTATCATAGTATCATAACAATAATCAAACTTTTGTAATGCAATGCAAAGCATCTCCATAGCAACTGTTGATGAGGTGCATGGGTAATGAAGCCACATCCACGATGAAAAACGGACAAAAGAACTTTGAGGAGGTAACAATTCAGACTGATGACCTTAACGGTAGCAATATGTATCTTCATTTTTCTAAAATTAGATAACACTGGCTCTCATGCGCTACTGGTCATACCAGACCAGGTGGCTTTAGTAGTAGAATACAGAACTGTTTGGTTTATTGCTTATGCACATCATATAATATATGTATATAATATAAAGCAGAACTTTATTGAGTTATTGTTGAATTCCAGTTTCTAAAGTAATATTTGCATCATCTCTAATTTTTGTCTTTGCCTGCAGACGTTCTGTTTCGCCCGAAAATAGCTGTTTCCCGTATGAACGTTGGGCTTTCTGACGACCAGGAGCATTACACATTGCTCTTCAAGGGCCACAGTTTCTCCGTAAAGTGCTCAGTGGAGCCACAGTACCCCAGAGGCAACTTCACCCTCATCTTCACCGGCTCTAACCAAACCCTCAGATACATCAAACCAGCTGTCAATCACTCCGCCCACTTCATGTTCCCTGCTGCAGACGAAGCCCACCAAGGGAACTGCAGCTGTGTTTATGACAACTTTGTCTTCAATCGGGACTTCTCTTCTGAGAGCCAGAGCCTCCCTCTCATTGTCCGAGGTAGGTACAATTTCTGCATATCATAGAAACACTAACCTGACACGCCAGATGGGTTGCCTCCTGCCAGAACCAGTCAACAGAACCAAAGAAGAGCATAAAACCTTTCCATTGAGAAAAGCCTTTGTGCCGTTCTATGCGCTTCTTTCCATGAAGAAATACAGTTCAGATTTAAGTGATGCTTTAGCAGCATCTTTACTAACCTCTTCAGGAGCTGCCGTTGTCACTTTGGAGCAAACATTTGCATACTTTGTCTTTTTTACTATAGAACATACAGCAGCTGCCCTTACAAAGTACATACTTTCCATGTAGTGTGCAAACATTGGGACATACTTCTTTGTCGTAACATTGTGCCTTCAATTTTGACTCTCTTGCTCTCTTGCTCACACATCCGTCGCAATCTGTAGCACAAAATTTGAATATTATTTTAAAAAATGGTTGCCTTGGCAATACAAAACTAAAAGTTTTAAACAGAAATAAACTCTTAGCTCCAGGATTTATGAGGAGGATGGTGGGTTTACTCCAGACCTGTGACCTGTCTGGAGATTTAAATAATGGCTGAAGTTATGCTGCTGTGGCATGTGAGTCTAGAGGGAGACGCACTTGTTTCTGCTGTGGTGGGATCTTTGCAGGTATTTCACCATCTGCTATTAAACTGAATGTTAATTTTCTTGACCTGATCAGCTGTTGTGCTCGCAGATATAACTGCAATCTGCACATATCTTCTGTCTGCACATCATTGCGCTGTCATCTGTCTGTGCTGTCTTAGCGGCTCAGTCGATGTGACTTGTCTCCCACTGAGGAAAGGCCAAAAAAGATTCCATACTGCTTAATGCAACCAGATGTTGTAGAACATGCTGGTATTACTGACATACTGCTTTTGACACACATGATTCTTATCTGATTTTCCAAATATGTTTATGGTCTCAGTCGCTAGTTTACAGTCTTCTTCAACACAGCAGGATGTTCGTTTAGCAAATTATGGTCCCATTTAGAGGAAAATAACCTCACTACGGGCTCCAAAACCAAGAAGGCGATTGTGAAAATGCCAGACTTGAGGCTTCAAACCAGCAGTCCACAAACCAGTGGGTGATGTCATGGCGGCTACGTCCACTTCTTATATACAGTCATGACAGCGAGAAGCAACCATAAGCCCCTTTTGTGGTTCTACTGCAAACGCAGAACTTGGAGCCTGCCAAGATGAACTTGCACACAATAGTAATGGTCATAGAGATAATGTACATAACATATATTATAAAATACAGCAATTTAACAACAAGTAACTGTTAGACATGGCTTCTTATTTGTTCTTATTTCTTATTTATCATGGCTTCTTTTTTGTGCACTTTAAGGAGCTGCCCTTTTTTAATCTCATTGTACCCAGTACAATGACAATAAATGCTTTCTATTTCTATTTCTATTTACTTGTATAAATTTAGCTGTGCTTGTCCTGCTAATCCCTGGCTAGAGGCTGGAGATGTGATGTTGGACGATGGGGTACTCAGAGAGAACGAGGAAAAAATCTGTGCTGGAAAGCTTCTCATGCGCCTGGACGAGATAAGACTGCTGAGCACGGAGTCCACAGTCTGGGATCTGAAACACGCCTCCATGGTGTGTAGACAGCTGGGCTGCGGTTCTGCTGTTGCGAACAAACGAATTGATCTTCCCAGGAGGATGCCTGTGTGGCGTTTCTTCTCTGACTGTGATGGATCCGAGGCCGCACTGCTGGACTGTGGAGCTGTGAAGCCGTGGATTTCCTCCTCTGTAGTGGAGGTGATCTGCTCAGGTAAGATGTAAACAAGCTCTAAGTCTTGGAGAACAAGATGGACAAAGCACTTGATATCCTAAATGATTATTCTGTGGCACCTCTTTTTACAGCTGGTTTCTTTTCACTTTTGTTAATCATCAAAAGCTTATTGCTGAACTCGTGGTCCCCACATGGATCATTGTGCTGTATCACAGTATTATTTCAAATCCCAAAATAGGCACAACTGAAGACGGGGAGCTTTACTTTGACATACGTCTTAATATTATCTATTCCTTAATATTACATATCAATATAAAAATATCTTTCAGTGTAGCTTTAAAGCTTTGTTTTCCATTTTAATGATTTTAGAGCAACAGTCCTGCAATAAATCCTCCATGGGGGAGGTTCTAATGTCCATGTCGAAACTGTTTCAGATAGTCGTAGAGTCAGCTGGTCATTGTGGAGGATCTAGTTTGTGATGCTGTTGAACTGTATTAGAGGTGTTTCTGTTATTTAGCCTAGTCTAATCATGAAAACACCTGCCAGTATAACACAGTACACTTCAACATCACCATAAACTCCATCCTCCAGAATGACCATAGAGCTGACTCTACACCATCATTATGCTGATGACACAGTTATCACAGATATCTATCCATGTCACCTGGAAACCAAAATCTGTTCAATCACTGGTTTAACCCTTGACAGACAGACAAACAGTTGGCTATCCCAAAATGTCCTGCAGCTCAACAAAGACACCATTAAAAGTTTTGTTATCAGTGCTCAAACTCTTCTTGGAAACTGGTCAGAAATCTTGACGTCATCCTGGATTCTGCCTTAATTTCCCAAAGCCATGTCAGCATCACAACTAAACTCTCCTTTTATCATCTTAGAAAATATATCCAGAGTGAGAGGCTTATCGTCATAACTGATTTCAAAATGTTATTTCCTTCTTCTTCTTCTTCTTCTTCAAGGGGCAGCAGGCAAGACCTGAGGACATGCAAGTGGAACATTAAAAACCAATAACCTGGACGCAGGCTGAGGCACAGCGATATGTCTGCAATCTACGTTACATTGGGATGAATGAATGAATGAAATAGGATTCACAGCTTCACCGTTTAACGGAGCAGTCCATTCTAACTTAATGTGAACGTTTGGTCTCCATTAAAAGAAATGCTGGTGTATCACGTCATGCTATATATTCACTTGTATCCGTTTCAATGTAGTTTGTGAAGCACTTTGAGCTTTCTCCTGCTGTTCAAATAAAAGTGCTCACTGCATTTGCATGTCCAGACCTGTGCAGAAACTGTGGTTTGTATGCAGAATGAGTGTTTACCATGTAAGAAAAAGTTTATTTTAGCTGCAAATGGCCATGGACATTGAGTGTAACTGTTTATCTGTGATGTCTGTCTGACATATATAACCCATAGGGTGCATATTCTTGACCTTCTGTGGTGGTAGTTGTGACACCGGAACTTAGTTAACAAGTGAGGTAATTAGTGTGAGACAGCATCCAGTTTGAAATAAACAACATTTGGATCATGACAAGTGGTGCCTACTAGGTACTTAAGCTCATCTAACAGACCTGTGGGGGTGCATCAGTCAGAAACAGATGGGAACCACTGCCATAGAGCACTTAATGTTAGTGGCTGTCTAGTTTTCATTTTTCTGCCAAGTTAATCCTTGTGTTGTATCTTCTCTGATGCCGATGATGTGCAGTTGATGAAAGGAAACGTCCGCTGACAACGACTTAGTGAATAAAAATAGGTTTATTTCAAAAAGGTCACTTGTCTAACAGGCACCATGGAAGCCTGGGAAGACGCTCAGCCAATTCTAGGAACAGACAGTGTGACCCTCAGCCAAATCTGCTGTGTCTCTGTCCTCATCTTCTCCGAGCCACTTCTTTATACCCCCTTTGACCACCTAGCTCAACATCGGGTTTTCATCCATATAACAGCTCTGTTCTTTGTTTTAGGGGTACAAGGATATATTAGAAGGACATCATCCCCCAGTATCTAGTGAGGGGGAGCAAAGGTCAGCTCTCCCCTGCCCAGGTCAATGCAGTTCCCAGTCTGTCTGTCTCCAGATAATCGATCACAGATCAGAAACATAGAAACAATGACCACTACTAACCTCATATGCCCTAAAGGCACATACCAGACACTACACATCAGACACCACACTTGTATCTCATTTTAACTTCCCTGTTCACAGCCTCCTCTTTATCAGACATTTTCTGGAAGCTGACAAGGTGTTTCAAACATTGTTGATCAGATGATGCCAGTTTGAAAATGCACATCACAATGAAATCATTTAGAAAATGTTTTATTTTGAAAGAGCATCATTTCAAGTGATGTCTCCTTTCTGTTCCTGAGTTGTGGTGATTAATCATTTCCAAAAGTGTTTTTGCAGAACATTAAGTTGTCCTTTGGGATATTAAATGTCATCACTTCATCCCATTAGACATGTCTGAAGTGCCTGAATTCTTTCGTTGTAGCCAAATGTTTTAGAGGTCATAGAGACCTCTGACTACCAAATCTAATCAGGTCATCCTATTTTGAGCAGACAAACGCGTGGGACAAAAAGGTCGACATCTTGTCCTGTTGCTCTTTCGTTTTTAACTGTCAGTGAGTCAGTAATGTTACACGACTGCAATGCTGAACCAATGAAGTACTGTTGCCACCATTTCACACAACGTTTTGTGAGTCTAGCAGCGTGTGATTAATAGACTGAACCCCTGAGGACGTGTAGAAAGAGAAAGGCAGGAAAAGCACAAATAGTCCACATCTTTATATAATAGAAATACTTTTTAATTTGAAGTTTCATCACAGGCATAATCGTAAACAAGATATTTAAAAATGCAGATTTCATTCAGACTGTCCGTCTCTCACACTGTCCCGTGTCACTGGAGCGCACACGCACACACACGAGCGCACACACACACACACACACACACACAAAACCACCAGACTAAACACAAAGAAAAACAAAAGTGACTACAGATTCTGCTGGATTAAAATTATCCACCAAGGGTTCATCTCAGGGCACACACACACACACACACACACACACGCACGCGCGCACACACACCACTGACTCTTCTGACGCACAAAAAGAAAAGGTCTGCATCAAATGGAGGGGGTTTGTGTTGATGTCTGTAACTTCTACCTGGACAAAGCAGAGATCCTGAGAATGACAAAGAATAAACAGTTTTAGTTTCACACTGGATACGTTTATTCAAGCAGCTCCATCTTTTAGAGTTTTACTTTTGTTTTCATTTTGTGTGTGTGTGTGTAGGTTTAACTCACTGTAGCTTGTCTTGCAGCAGCTCCAGCCTCTGCCGATCAACGTAGCGTGACAAGAGGGAGAGCAGATTGGGAGGGGTGAAGAGGGGAGGAGAGAGGGATGAGGAGGGGATGCTCAGCAGCTCCCTGGTCACTGAAAACACCAACTCAGTCCTGGGCGGGGAGAGAGGGGCACAGTGTGGGTTAACGGAGATCAGCAGGAAGAATGTGCTAAGTGGGCCCAAAGGGTCATTTCAGGGCATCTGCTTATAACACGAGACAGTAGCTGACGGCACTGACCATCGATTGTCGTCCATGAGCTGACAGTTGGGGTCGGAGCTCTGCATCCTCTCTCCTTCACTCAGGATCAGATACAGCAGTGTCACACCAAACTGCACAGAAACAGAGAGGTGTGTGTAACGTATGTGTGTCAGTCTCTTAGTACTTTCCAACTTCTCGGTCCGGTCTGTGGTTCTCAGCTCCAAGACAACCAAGCCAACTGAAGATGGGTCAAAATGGGTCACAAGTATTCTGTTTTAATGGTGAATGTGGGACTAAGTCTAAGTAAGGTCTACAGAGTGTGTGTGTGTCTCTATATATAGATATAGATATAGATATACCAGGCTTTGGTTACACACACACACTAACTGCTTGTTAGTCAGAACAATTTGTTGCTGGTTTTGGTCTCTAAATGGAATTTGTGGCCAATAAAGAAAATAGAGATGAGCTACAGCCTCGTCTTTTTCGATCATGTAATCAGTCTACATGCAGCCAGAGACCCTGCTGTCAAGTCACTTTGTTGTGTTGGGGCTGGGATCCAGTATCGATCGGGCATCATCAGTGCACACTGTTGTGGAGCTCCGACTGTTTGAACCAGCGGTCAGTTGGTTTGCCCCTGATAACACTGATAACACCAGTCAGCGTGACCAGAGGTTCACCTCTTTCATCTTTACTCTGACATTAATGAGTGACCGTGTGTTTTATATTAATATATAGGGTGTGTGTGTGTGTGTTTACCTTGTTGTGCAGTACTGTGGCCAGCTGGCCCTCATTGCCCTGAAGCTCCTGGAGCAAGTCTGTGAGGGCGGAGCTTGATAAAGACTGGATCACTGAAGAAACTGGCTCTACTAACCAGCACAGCACCTGAGCAAAAGGGCAGAGATTATGAGACGGGAAGGGAAGACCAGCTCTGCTGTCACCACAGCAAGTTATACACGTTTGTGAACTAAAGCGTCAATATGTGGGGACTAAAGGCAGAGCAGAGGGACCTCTCTGTTATATACTTAATGAATGCAGCTGTAATGTCTGTAAAGATGCTCAGGGTCAGACTAGGTGATAAGATACTCCAAAATTCTTGCTGTGGTTTCACCAAGAGAGAACAGAATACACGTAGGTCCCCTATGAATCATAGCTCGCCGTCTTTCACAAAATGCTTGTAATCATCTGGAAGCAACACTTCCAGCAACATGAGTGTGAACAAACAGTGGCGTATGAAGAAGTGTGTGTGATTCGGGCTGTCTTGAATACAGAAAAGCAGCAAAGAAAAAGCAAATGTGACTTTTCCTCTGTTTCACAGTTCCACTTCACAGCACCGTCGTCATCCCTTTTCACTTCACTGGGTTCAAAACCACGTCGAATTTGATGTGGAAGCTGAAAAGATTCTGACAAGCTAGTCTTTCTGTTGGGACATCATGAGGTGTCTCAGATGTGGCGTCGGTTGTCGTCCTTTACGGTACAACACGGGATAAAACATCAATTGTCGCGTCACCCAGTTTTGTGCCTGACGGGTGTGGCTGTTCTGGGCTGATAGCGTAACCCTAACAAGCTGCAGGAAGTGAAAGCTTTAGCTGGTGACAAATGGTGCAAGGAAATTCATGCAGTTACCCAACAGTTAAAAAAAAAAAAAAGCATGGGCTATACATATGGATCCTCACTCAAAGCTCCTCCAGGAGCCTCCTGTCTTTCCTCACATTTACGTGATTAGAACATCCTTGATGATGGTGGGCCTGGAAAAATGTTGTTTTTTGTCATTGACACACTCTGGCTTTTGTGTTAAAATGATGGATGCTGCAAACTGAAAGGGTTACCTGGTCCTGTTTGTCCTTCTTGGCCAGGGCTGGAAGGTTGCGAGCAATCGCCATGACAATGGCGGTGGCCTGGGGTGAGGGCAGGAAGGGGAGAAGCCTGGAGATGAGCCGCTTGCCCTTCCTCACCGACATGATCATCACACACTGCTCATCACTCACTCTTATCAAGAGGAAGAAGAAGTGTACATGAGTGCATCTTGTATTTTTTGTAATCATCTCTTAGATTGCTGGTCCCCATGTGTGAGCTAGATGAGAATAAGGACTTCTAAGTGCAGCTCTTGCAGTTCAGACATTCCTATTTATCCATGTTATCTAACCACCTTCCTACCTGTCGTCCCACTCCTTCTCCCTCAGAGAGTTGCACAGCTGCACTGTGTTGGTTTTATGCTGCTCAAGCAGAGCCTCCCTGTCCTCCTCTGGCGCCTGGAGGAAACGTTTCTCGAAGTCTTGAACCTCAAGCAGCAAACTGTACATCTGATTGACATGAACGGACGGAGGGACAAAGAAAAAGTCACAGAGATGGATCAGGATATTCGAGTGTTTCCTGCAGTTTGATTGAACGTGTGCTTGACATGTACAGCAGCCGTCATCTTACCTTCTCCACAGTGTAGAGGATCTGCCGTCTCTTATTCCAAACCTGCTTCTCTCTTTTCTCCTGGGAGGTAGACAGACAGGTTGACACAATCAGGCAAACTAACCAACAAGCCTTCAAAACGGACCACACTTCACGTAGCACTGCTTATGAAACAGGTACAGAATGAATAAATAAAACAATACTCAAGACAGAGTAGGAACGTTATGACACTCCACACTACAAAGCTGTTTTCAAACTGTCAGCACCCCTGGTGGATGGAAAATGCCCTACACCTGACTTGCTTTCAAGAACCACACAAAAAAAGCATGATATTGACCACTCAGCACCTCCTTCAGCTGCCAACAACAACAGCCTCACTCTCTGTGAGTGAGTGAAAGAAGAAGTGCTCAGTAGTAAACAATGAATCACTCCTACCCCATACATCAGGGGTGCCCAATACGTCGACTGCGATCTACCGGTCGATCGCGGAGGTGGTGCGGGTAGATCGCGTGACATTAAAAAAATAAAAATAAATAAAAAGTCTCGTTTGTGACTTGATTGACGTACAGGACGGCCAGTCTGTGATCTCTTCTCTGCTACGGGTCGCGGGCAGGGACATGCACGCGGTCAAACGCTCTAGCTACTGCAAAACTCCAGTGAGCGAAGTGACCTAGTTAGCCTTCCAATCTATATCTACTAAAGAAGGGATACTCTGGGATGGGGAATGGGATAGGAAGGGATATTTGACTCTATTCAGTGCAAGTCATCAGAGGAAGGTAGTGACCATAAATGTGTTGAATGTTCCAGTTCCTCTCATCACTTGTGTGCAGTATTGATGGTTCCATCACTGTTTGTCACCTGTGTGCATTACTGCTGTCAGTTTTTATGTGTAATACCAAGGGTTACATTAGCTGCAGTTATGCAGTGTACGCCAACATATATTGTGTATATATAAAGTATACTCAGTATATATAGAAATTAATGTACGTTTAGCATTTTTAATGTAGGTAGATCATTTTGACCTGGTCATTTTAAAAGTAACTCGCGAGCCGAAAAAGTGTGGGCACCCCTGCCATCCATCTATTGTTGGTTAATCTAATCTAAGAGAAAAAAAGAAAAGAAAGAAAGAAACATGCAAACAGACCTCGTCGTCGGTGCGACTTGTTACCACGGCATCAATCATCTTGCGGGGGTTGTTGACACTGGAGACGGTCAGCTTCCCCAGGGAGCCTGCAAACTGAACTGATGACAAACACACGTCGACGTTTAATAGGTGTCCAGGACGGTGTGTCATCGTCACGCACAGTGGAGAGCAGATAATGTTCTGCTGCGTTCTGTGGTCACTCACCTGGTCTGTAGGTGTGTTCGACCTTGGCGACCTGCGGAGTGATCAGTTTGGTGGTGTGTTCCTTCTTGCTGCTGTCCCTCTCTCCCTCCTGACGTTTCTCCATCTTTTCATAGTAGTTCTACATGTGTAAACACACACACACACACACACACACACACACACACGTACGTCAGTGATTGTGTCAGTGTCAACTAACTGTAATAATTACTGAGCCATTAATACACAAACTGGTGACCCAAAGCACAAGACAAACTGCCCCTGACGACATAGAACAGAAAAAATCCTCACATCTGAGATACGTCTGCATTAAGCCGTCCTAATTGTGGTGGAAATGATTAGCTTTAGTGTTGCCAGGTTGTTTTTATAGAGACGTGTGTCTACGTGAACAACATAAAAAAAGCTCCTCTTCACCCTCTAGTCATTCTTTCATGGTCGCAATATTGTCTCACAAAATCAACATGCATACATGTAAATGACAGCAGCTGTTCTGTATGTATCTGCTACAGACGGGTTTAAAACGTGACAAAAGACAGACAACAGAGTGTTTCCCTCTTATCTTTACTTCCTCTCAGCCTGTGACCCTCACTGGGCAGCTTACATCATCACATCATGAGCTCTGTTTAACCTGAACACACTCAAACACCAAGCTGTCTTGGAAAAACATGAGAAAACCGGTGGAGAAAAATGCCGCTTTAGTCCGAACGGAGGACTGAAACAGAGAAAAAGATGCACTTGCAAATTTAAACTGCTAATGTGGACAGACTCTGAGACGCTGAAGGCAGCAACAGAGTCATTTTGGCTTTTTTAGTTGATCGTTTGTCATAATTGTTATTAATCTGTCAGATTAACGGATCATTTAAAAGGAGTTCATGAATAAACCCTCAACAACCATGAAACTCACCATCAGCTGTAATGTGGACAATCACCACATCATTCATACCGGCAGTTTGAAGATGCCACCTTGGCCTCAAGGAAAATGTGCTGTGCATTTTTCACTATTTTCTGACATCTTACAGAGTCAAAACTAATTATCGGCTGCCCTCATTTTGTACTTAACTCATGAACATTATAACATTTCTATCTGATCTGATTAAGGTCAATGAAGTAGATACACATCCAAACAAACAATTACAAAGAACCACATACTCCTACATGAACACAGCAAACAGGGCATCTACACGAAAAACCAACCTGATAGTAGTAGTCATCCAGGTAAGGGTCAGTACTTTGCAGCTGCATCATCTGGATCTTGGTTACCCATTCCTTCTCTTTCTGGGTCATGAGGTTACTGTAGGGGTCCCTGCTGCGCCGGTCCCCTCCAGTCCTGCCACGGTCGCTAAGGGGAGGTGAGGAGACAAACATGTCTACCACGTAGCTGCTTAAATGATGTGTGACAATGGGGCTCCGTTATCGTTCATTTGTACCTCAAACACACAAACATACACACTTCCTTACCCTCCTCGGTTCTGCATGCGCTGAGTGAGCATGCGGCGGTGCTGGGGGTGGAGGTGGGTGGTGTTGTGCCGAATGGGTGGTGTGTGGTTGGGTGGGCCATGAGGGGGCGGCGGGCCCATTCGGTGACCGTGTGGAGGAGGAGGGCCCCCAAAGAAAGGCCTGAAACCACCGCCACCAGGTAACAAAGGAGGCGCTGGACCACCGCGGGGAAAACCTGCCACCTGGGGGGAGACGGACAACAAGGATCCAGTGTGAGAGAACGACTCGTGTTTTCTGGGAGTTAATACTGAAACATTGGAGCTGCTGTGTCTGCGCTCCTCTTCTGAAAAGCACTTTCTTGACCCACAAAAAAAAGAGTTGTCAGGTTTGGATAATGTAAGTCTGAACAAACCAACGTCAGCTTGCTAGCAAATAAGAAACCATTTGTTTTTAGGATTCATGTTTTTACTTTGTCTTTGATTATGTTTTTTCTTGTAGGATTATTTGTCTTATGTATTCCATTTCTTCTAAGAGGGAATAATCACAGTTTCATATCGTTTCAATTTTACCTATTGCCAAAGCTGCAATGTGTAGCTACAAACAGGGGAGTTATCTACACTTTACCAATCTATAAAGGCTGCGTGTGTGTGTGTGTGTTTCTATGGTACTTACCTGAGAGTTGAGCAGCTGGGCCCTCTGAAGCTGAGACAGGACTGTACTAACTCCTGGAGGGAACGGACCGCGGCACAGCGGAGAGTTCTGACCGAAGATAAAAAGTAGAAACTTCATACTTAGAATCATAATGAAAATGGAAGTTGGTTTGCTTGCATTGCTTTCTTAATGAGAGATGAGAAAATCAACACCATTCTCATGGCCCCAAATATCAAGCTATATTAAAATTTTATTACATATTAATCCTTTAAAAGCCAAATTCAATCAAAAAATGCTAACAACATGAAAAGCATGAAACACTTTGACCATGCTGTGGCAAGCCTGCTTAATCACTTTAGAAACATCATTTTAATATTGACACATTTTAATAAAAGGACTGTGAAAGAAAACAGCAAATCAGGACATCTTTCCCAAGAGATACAACATATACAACACATAAGTCTAACAACAATGCAGACCCAGTGTTCAAGCTGGCCATGGGTGAAATCACAGAAACCTTTAACCTTCACTGCACACAAAGCTACAAAGCCAGGGGGAGGACGGAGGAGAGGAAAACTCACAGCTATATTGAGGAGGGTGTTGGGTGACAGACGCTCAGGGAAAGGAGGAGGGTATCTGTGCTGGACCGGGGCTCTCACATGAACCGCTGTGGGATGGTGGATCTACACACACACACACACATATATATATATATACACACACACACAGTTATATCACAGCATGGTAACTACTACAGCTAATGAGACTGCTAGTCACACTATGACGGGGCTATCTGACAATCCCAACTTGACACCATATGACTTTAAAAGGACATTACTGCTGTAAATATTACATCTGAGAAGCCCCCATGTGTAAACTTTCAGGCTTCAGGACTTCTAGTAATAGCATCATCAACAGTATGGTGAGTGCATTTGAAAGCTTTTGGCTCCTAAAAACATGAACTGCCATCCAGATTGACATACAACGACAATAATGGGGGGATTTTTGCAGACACGAGATTTAGTGTTCAATCAGTCCTTTGAAACGGCAAAAAGGAGCAATGATAAAGGAGAAATGTCACTAAGGAAACACTGTGGAGTGAGAAGAACCATCGTCTCACCTGATGATTCAGGGCATGGCTCATTGGCTGTTTGGGAGGGGTCCCAATGGGTACTGCCCTCACTGGAGGGGAACCAATCACAGGGGAAGAAGAGCGTGGAGGTGGGACCCTCTCAGACAAGTCCCGCCCTTCATCATTCCTACCCTGAGGAGGTCGTTTTGGAAGGCCCACCTCCTTGATTATAGACATTAGTGGACTATCCTGAAGAAAGGAGAGAAGGAAGAAGATAGTCGATGAAATATAAAAAAAAGTACATAACTTTTCCACAATGGGCCTATTGTATACAATCATATATGGATGGATGTTATATAAAGTCATAACTTATTATGTAGTGTGGACAATGTTCAAAAAGCAGAATTTGTTTCTGATTTATATTTGGCCCATTACTTGGGCAATTACTTCATACAAATTAATACGAAGAGGGTTTTGTGTGAGTGTGGTCTTGACCTGCTCCATATGTTAAGGGGATTGATTGATTAAATAAAGATTGATTGACATTTTTGGTTAAGTTTGAAAACTAGGCTGCAGAAATCTTGTTTGGTTGTTTCTGTTTTGTATATTCTCGGCACCCTACCGTTACAGCTACATTATGGGATTATGTAATTATTTAGCAACGCAGAGGTTAGTAGTTTATACACTTTACTAACAAGGTGAAGTTGAGAACGCCTGATTCCAACCTTTTTCTATGTATTACTACACTGACAAACACGTGGCGCTGCACTGTTCACATTTCTCACGTGCAAGCAAAAGTTCTCTCAATGTCACTTCCTTGTTTTTTTTTTTACAACATCTGTTGTAAATACTACTAAAAACTAAACAATTCCACATTTATAATATTCAACCTGTGTAACTGATTGTCTTCAGTGTATGAATAACTGTATGAATTAGAGCATCAATGAGCTCGACAACAAAAACAACCACACGTCTTCTGGACACATTTTTGACCCTCTGGGTTTAGCTAGCCCATTCCCCAGTTATGGCTCTGCATCTTGCCATGAAGACACATGCAAGCTGAGGATACACTGTTAAACCAGACATGGATGACCTGTGAGTCCCTCACCTCCATGTGTGTGACCAGTCCGGGGGTGACGCTGACTGGCCCAAAACCCATACTGTTCTCCCAGATACTGTGAGAGTTCATCTAAGAGACATTATGAGAGAATTTAGTCTAAAGTCCTGAAACACAAAGATTTTACACAATTGAAGTTTTAATAAATGTTACTGTAGATATATATACACATATATATGTGTATATATACACACATAAATATACATATATATAGACATATATATGTATATTTGACAGCATAAACTCTACATTCCACCTGTTCATTTTACTGCCATTAAAACAATAAATCAAAATGGAGTAGCAGGCTGTAGATACACTGTACACTGATACACTGTACAAGTACACTGTTTTGCAGTAAAAAATGATGAGAGGCTGCTTATCATTAAATTGTGGAAATATAAATTATACATTCATCTTTTATATTATATTATCATCCTAGAAAAATTAACAGGAAATTTATTTTCCCACATGTCCCATTGCATCATATGACAGAATGAAAATAAGGTGAATGGGTTTTTAAAAACTGCTTTTGAGGCTTTAAAAATCCAGATATACAGAACAGTACAGAGGAATAGTCAGTTAAAAACAACTAACCTGGCCCATAGGAGCAGTCCCTCGGCGCAGCAAGTGCTGCTGCTGTTGGTAGCTGAGCATGGACGAGGGAGGGGGTCCAGGAGCAAGGCCTGGAGTCGTGCAGAGCACAGCAGATTTCAGTAAAACCAGGCCAATACAGGGAATATAGCAGAGCAAACCACACTGTCATAAGGTATCTGAAAACAAGCTGCTGTGTCTGAGGGTAAAACTGTGCATATTCCTAAAAATTAAAAACATCCTGTTATATAATGAAAAACTGCTTTGTGATACATAGCAAACGCACCCAGAAAGCAATGTAAACCCCACATCCATGTGGTGACAATATAGAGGATATAATCTCAGCTGAGCAAAGACGTACCTGCACTGTGATTTATTTGATTCGTTGTGTATGAGGAATCATTGGATGGGTAACAAATTAAAAGACAATATAATAAAATAAATAAATAAATAGATTGTCAAAAAAACAAATGAGACAATATCTTTTGAAAGAATTATATTCAATCCTTCAGTAGCGTTTCAGGGAACGGACTGACCAACTATCTGCTCTGGTATGTAGAATTTCTATAATTGTTGGAATCATTATCTTTTTTTATGTGATTGCTAATCAAATAAACTCATTCATAAATGCTGCAAATGCTTGATCTGACGCAGCCTCCTCTGCTGGTCTGTAGGGTCCCGCCCACAGGGATGTGAGGCTTTATGTTGGTTTTTATTTGACACCCATATGCAGTACTTGATAATGACTAGTACAATTCAGCACACTGTAACAGCCCTTATGGTCAGGACACTTTTAACAAGCACTGACAAAGACTCCAGACAGGAAATAACAACAGCAGACGCCTTGTTTCACTTACACCATCATGCTGGACACATTGAATTACTATTATTTGTCATTAGAAAGGTGATAGACAGCCAACTTAAACATTGTCCATTAACAACCCTTATGTCTCACATAAATAATAACAGTGTGAAACCTGACATGAACAGTAGTTTTCAATAGCGCAGTTTTTGACTGGTAATTTGTCACCAGTAGAAATAACTATATATATATATATATATTTTGCATTCATCCTCACCCGAGGTGGAGGGCCCAGGAGGCAACTGGTGCTGGGGTAGATGGGGATGCTGGTGTGGTTGAGTGGGATGTGGGATGGGGGAGGGCTGGGGCAGGGCTCTGGATCGGTCCAGTCCCTGTAGAGTGGACAGGCTCGATCCTGAAGAGCTGGGGGATGGACTAGGCCTCTCAGCCGCCCCAACCCCAGCGATGGCCGGGTCGGCCTCCAAGATGAGTCTGGCCAGTGACTCAGCCAGGTCACCACCCCCTCCACGATCTTCCACATCTGTAATGACAGTTTTACCTTGAATTCTCCAACAGGCGCATTATAGCTTTCTGCATACAACTTAAACAATCAGTCATGGAAGAATCTGTGACCAGCAGTTCTGTCCAATTATCCAATCATTTCGGCCTGTTGCCAACCCAGTTCTTAACTCCTGAAAAGAAGTCACTTAGACAAACCCCAAACCTAAAAATGACTGATAGGGAATACTGCGACCTCCCACAGAAACGAACAGACTTAGTGAGTTAAGTCAGTCTCGCTGCGAGCAGCATTCTTCTAGTTACACCACTGACCTGGTGGAGGGAGTCCAGAGGAAGACGAGGAGAATTTGAGAGAAGGGAGGGAATATGGAAGGGGGACATGGGCCGCAGAGGAGGGGAGAGGGGTGGGGGAAGAGTTCTCAGCTCCTCCTAAATCTGATTCTCCTCCCAGCCCTGGCCCCGCTGCTAGCCCGTCCCTCTCATCGAGCTCAGCGAGGCGTTTGTGTTCCTCCTGCCAGTCGTCATCTGGAAGAGCAGACAGACTGGTTGGTTGTTCTGTGGCAACGGATCATCTGTGGTGAAATCTTACACACAGTTCTACAGACAGATGAGTTTGTTTGGCTTGAAACTTTGTCGAGTTGTCTCAAAGGCGGATCGTTGTTCGTGAAAATGACCAACAACAACAACAAAGAACATCTACATATGCAATACAATCATCTCCATCATCGGGGGGGCGCTGGGCGATCAAAATGTAAATATGCTGTTTTACTAAAATATTTTTAATTCACATCAACACAATCAAAATAAGCTCATAAAACTTAAATCAAGATTAAGCTGCGTCACAAATAAGGACTTACATTTAAAAAGTGGAGGTGCAGGCATAAGGTTAAGTGCATAAGGGAGGGATTGATGTTGATGGAACACTTGAGATTGATTAAAAATAATCTGTTTAAGATGCATCTTCATATATATCAACATCTTCTTGAACTCAAAAACAAGTATTGTGCAATTATAAAACGAGAAATTCATTGTTATTAATTGTGCATGCCCTCAAGTTAAGCTGGAAGCATTTCAGATATAATTTCATGCGTGACTCACCGATGGCCCCAGCACCGAAGGTGTCGTCATTGAACTGATCAATTTCATCTTCCTCTTGTATCAGACCCTCGTCTTCCTCCTCCAACATACAGTCTTCATCTAGGGACTGCAAAGGCAGATGAAGGAACAGAACAGAACGCATTTGTAACAACCAGCCATTTAAGAAAATTGATTTTTGATTCCAGTGTGGCCCAGCTGCACTTCATTTGGATTTACCCGTGTGTTGTTCATGTGGCAGTTCACATGTCTAGCTGCCCTTTTCTATACACTAAATTTCACAACACATGTGTAATCTGTGCAGTAAATCACAGTAACACACAACACAAACGTTTTCCCCCTCTACTGGACTACTATTAAAATGATAGTTTTGTAATGGCAACAATGGAAAATGCTAATTTTTTTTTCAAAAATACTATATTTTATGTTCTGCTCTAGGTTACTAATTTTTTTTTTTTCACCCCTTCAGACGGTAATATTCATTCTACGACTGCAACATTGGACTGTTGTATCAGACTTTAAAGCTGTTCCTGACCGGGTTTGGTTGAATCTACCGCAAGCAGTTCAGCAATAGGCTAGACTAGTCAATAACAATCACAATCTTAATGGCATTAAGAGAGACTCGCTTCAGTTAAGGGCTCCAGTGAGAGATTTCTGCATACACAACACAAGGCCCCTAGAAATGGTTCACCTAAATTAAATCCAGCAGTCATTGATATTTTAATTACACCATCAAAATGTATGCATGAAAAAGGTCCATTGGCTTCCAAGATGCACATATTTGATGCTGATGGTTTTTATATTGACCAGTCCAAGGCGTACCGTGCCTCTCGCCCAAAGTCAGCTGGGATTGGCTCCAGCTCCCCTTAGGGATAAGCTGTATAGACAGTGGATGGATGGAGGATTTTTTATATCCATCTGGTATTACAGAGTCATTGATATCTAAGGTGCAGCTACTGTGGTTGAAGGCCCTCTCCAAGCTCCCCTATTAGGAAATGTTCATTTGGTGTGTTGAATCACACCAACCAGTTGAAGGAGTCTTCACAGCTTCAGTAAACAATACATTCACTGGAGCTGGTAAGTTGATGCCTTTCCTATTGCATGACACCAACAGCAAGGTGAAACAACTTCACAAACATGACAAAAAAATCCTAAATTATCTTTCATCATATCAGCTTTGACCTCAAGTCTCAAAGCATATTCTCAGAAACTGTCATTATTCCTGTTTTTTGTTAATTTAATCACTACGATAAACAGTCAGGAGACTTTAGCAGACATTAGAAAGACAGCTCCAGTCATTCATGACGCCATCAGTTGCACCAAAGGCATGATGGTTCACTAAGTTGCCACTTTAGTAGATCTGCAGATTAAAAATGCAACAAGTTATGCAGAGGTGTGTAATATAGCGTATTAGCGATCTGCCAAATTAGGTCATATTTGTCGGCCTGCCTCTGTGGGTAGGAGAGATTTTTTTACGCTGGTTGTATGAGGTACTTATCCAAACTCTGTTTACTACTTCCTGTAGATTGTGGTCAGGACCCCCACCAGTTTCAAGAAGCAGTCAGGAGTCACAGCACAGATGTGAAGAAATGTACTGCTGTGGACGTGGGCAGCAGAAACACTTCAATCAGATGAAGCATACGCTGTATACGCTGAGATATTTTCACCGCTTTACATTGCCATCAGACAGCCCTTTCCGAAAGGAACTTGAGGCCTTTCAAAGCCAGATCCTTTGACAAAAACAGTAACTTTACCTTGAAGAACAGGGGAGTTCGCTGTCCTGCCACTGCTTGAATGATTAACTAACGCGTTAGTCTGGACCCAAAAAAACTATTTAGACCTCTACACACACAGTAACACATGCAAACTAACCGATCACGGCAGCTCTGGACTAGAAACTCAAAGCATTCTGCAAAATAAAAATACTGTTTTTGTCAACCCAGTCTGGTGACTTTGAAGAGAGCAGAGAGAAAGAGAGAACAGCTTCAGTTTCTTATCTCCAAAGGTGCGTCTGATGGCAACGTGAAACAGGTGACTATTATTTTAAATGTAGCATACTCTTAAACTGATGTTGATCTTTTTAAGAGACGAAAATCCATTTTTCTGCCGCCCCAATCCAGAGCTGCACACTGCTTGGCGTCCGTGCAGGGACTCCTGCCTGCTTCTCCAAACTGGGGGCGTGCCGACCGCCATCTGCTGTAGGTAATACACTGACTATGGATAAGTACACTTCAAAAATCCGAGCTATTCCTTTACAATATAAAACGACATCTAAAAAAGGTAAAAGGTAAACATTACAAAATAAGAGCATGGACATTTTGCCTGCACTGGAAAAATGGCACATCAGTGCCAACAGACCACAGTGGAAAGTGTGAAGATTAAATTTTAGACCCAACTAGTGTCCTACAAGACATTATTATATATATTATTAAGTTAAATAAATAAGAGCCCAAATAATTAACTTAGCTGGCATTATAAATTGTCAAGCACCAAGTTAGCATTGAGCAGACAAAGTCACATTGTGCCACACTGGTTTTAGAAAGTGAAACCTAAATACTACCGTTAGTAAAGCTACACTATTAAATTAGATGTTTGTGTTCAGTGGCTCCGTATTTACGTTTACAGAGCAGCCCGTCGGCCTAACACAGTGTTTCGCACCGCTGGTCCTGGGAGCACACTGCCCACACTGCTGTACATGTTTCCCTGCCGCACAAAGATGGCTCGCTATCAGGATTCTGCAGAGGCTTGAAGACGAGCTGATCACTTGAACAAGGTGTGTGGGAGGACAGGAAACATGTCGAACATGCAGGGCCAGTGTGCCCCCGGGCCAGTGTGCCCCCGGGCCAGGGTAAAGGACCACCGGCCTAACACATTAGCTGGCCGACACCGAGCGTGGCTTCTCACTGGGGAAAACATCACCACGGAGCAGATTAGCTCGTGTTTCAACGCCAGATAAACACAGAGGTAACGTTAAGAGTAGCTGCGATTAGCTTCCCTTTCAGCTTCCAAGCTTTATAAAAAATGTGTATAAAGGGAGCTCAGCATTTCTTCACTGTAGGAGCCTCTGGCTCTCTGTAGGTAGCAAGACAACCCATTAGCCACAATGCTAATGCTGACGTTACATCACGCAGGACCCACGTCGATGGAAAACCGCTGCCCTGAAACTGACCAGCTCTGTCTGCTGTCTAGACACAAACAGCGTATAACCATCACACACCGGCCTTTCATAACCGAGAGTCATTTATGAGCCAATAAGGCCCATCCTTGACACCAGGAGAAAGGAGCGCAACCTTCCCTCCGGCTCATGTCACCAGGCGAGCGGGCTGCTTCACAGGCCGCCAACCGCGTTGAATTTGGCAGTCGCATAAACAACTGGCAGTTTTCCCCATATAGATCACACGCAGTCTATTGGAATCACTACCTGCTCTGCTCTTAGACATTTTGAAATCGTCCCCAGGTGTGGGGCGCATGGGTTTGGGGGTAAAACACTCACCTCAAATCGAAACATCTATCTTTAGGCTTTCGGGAAAAGAGGTGCATCGGGAGCGAGGCGGCGCGCAAATGACGCAGCAGAGACGTCCGCTTGAACGTCAGTTACGGAATGACGTGAACGAGCACGCATTTGGGCACCGATGGGGACGGGGGCGGCGCTGCGGACTGTTTCCGTTTTGGTTTCTATCGATAGAGAAGAGGGGCGTTCAAATACCAGGTAAACAGCCGACACCTCATCTTCACCTGCCACTTTTCAGCCTCACTTGTTGCTACATACAGCTTCTTATATTCATTTTTCAATGTAGCTGCAGTGATTTACAGAGTCGCGGTTTCATACATGTCGTAATGTCAAAGCCAACCTTTTAAAGTTGAGGCCAACATCTGGCCTAATAATTGGTTCTAATTTAAGAAAATACTTCCAAGGTGTCATTTTTTAGAAGAGGGGGAATTATAGTGTCCTCACGTGCCCTCCCCTCTATCTTTGTCTCACTGTGTGATACTCTCTCTCTTTGTGTGTGTGTGTGTGTGTGTGTGTGTGTGTGTGTGTGTGTGTCAGCCTCAGACCCACTATGGTTCAGTTTCAGCTCTATACTCTAGAGCACCTGATGAATTCAAGGTTTGGCCGTCCTTTTCCACGACATGGCCTCCAGCTCTTGTTCTGGTTTTCCAACCACTGTGTGACCTTTGAACTCTCTAACTTTGAGCTCATCATGAAGGTAAAATTACATCAGATCACACTTTGAGGAGGCCACAGCAGGGCTGCAGTGATGTCGCTGCTTTAATACTGGCTGTTTCCAATTAAACAAACGTGTGTAAGACAGAAGAAAGTACTAACTAATATGCAGAGTGACCAGAGTCTGTTTCCACAGCTGGCGTCAGACTGTCAGCCTGAGAGAGGTTTCTACGGCTTCCATCTGTTTGGAAATATTGAGAAACTTCTGCCTGCACTGGAGAGGGGGCGCAAGACTAAGAGACAGGTTTGTGCCATGTTCTGCTTCTTCAGTGTTATTTCTACAGTGTTATCTATAAAGATCGGTTTACTGTAGACCAGAGTGCTACGCAGCCTGTGAAAGGAGGCGAAACTAGGCCTGCTATTTGATTCTCTCAATTAATTCATTCTTACATATTTTTTTGTTTATTTAGTTTAGCTTACCTTTATTCTCTAACAGCCATCTCATTCAAATACACCCATTAATCTCCCGCTCTTTCTCTTTGTCCGTCTCTCCCTCCAGGTTGCCTACTTTGAAGTCGGCAACCTGAACACAGAGACCTACCCGGCTTCTGCAGACCTCCCAAAATATGTGAGGGAAAATTATGGGATGGATGGTAACTGTGGCAATTACAATATAGACCGCATCATAATCAGTTACCAGGTGAGAACCAGGATAGTGGGGACAGTGTACGTCACTGAGCACGACGAATCTGCCTTTGGAAGGTTCAGTCGCGACAGGACTTATGAGATCAGCTCTGAACTGATTCAAGTCCTGCAGAGCCCACAGCTGGTTCTCCCCACCTTTCTCACCCAGATGGGCTACTATGGAGACACAGATGAGATTCAGGCCAACAATACACTGCAGATATACTACCCAGAACCTTCAGCCTACCAAATGTTCAACACTGTGCAGACCTACAGTGGATCTACAGGAAGAACCGATCAAAGTGACAGCTTACAATTCTTCTCAGAAGCCTACAACAGCAGATTTGTGGAAAACTACAATGAGGTGCAAAGTTATTGGCCGTCCAGGTGGGAGCAGCCTTATGATGCCGAAGGTGCAGTACCCGTTGTGTCCGGTGCATGTAAGACAAGATAAGATAAACTTTATTGATCCCACAGTGGGGAAAGTTCACTGTTCTAGCAGCACAAGAGACAGACATAAAGCAAACAATTAAAGAAAGAGAAATGAAATAAACATAATATCCACAGAAACATTATGTACACAGTAATACAATAATTATAAAGAAATCGCATCTGTTCTTTACATTTCATGTGGGTCTTAATGAAATGGAATTTTGAATTCCAAAAAATGCAATTGTGCAATACGTGTGACTGACTGGCCACAGTGACTAAAGGGTCAGTTCACCCAAATTATTTAAATTATTTTCCCCCTCTTACCTTCTAGTCGTAGCCATCCTTGCTGATAGGTTTGGGAGTTTTTGCTCAGGTTTTCATACACCTGTCTTTGAGATTCTGTTGCCATCTTAATACAACAGCTATCTAAGGAAGTTTGTGAGATTTATATCTCAGAAGACAGAAACATTAAACCTGAAATTTGCACACACTTCGCCGTAGTAGATTAATAGCCGTTATCGTTAAGTGGCAAATGTGTAATGTGAGGGAATCTACCCTTTAATGATAAGTTGTTGAACAAACTATAATTCACAGTGACATAACCTAGAATTTAAATCAGCACCACTGTGTCCTATAAACATCAACCTGGCTTTGAATGTTGTTTGATCCTCTGTGAATTTCTGTCTCTAGGTTTTAATAAAGCCAAGAAAAGGAATGGAGGTGGTGGCCCCAGCTTCTTCAAGATTCTCCTCAGTGTTGGAGCGCTCTACTTAGCGGCCAAATGTTTCGGCTGGCTGAGAGGCCCGAGGAAGGAAGACCTGATGGAAAACATTGTCAAGATGCTGCCAGGGAGGACTTCAAGTTATCAGCCATCCCACGTCATGCTGGATTATGTGTTCTAGAATTTTAGGGCGAGGACGTTTGTGAAGATGCTGGAATCTGCACACCCTAATCAATTTTCAGTGCTTTTAAAATGATTTGGAGTCATGGTTTGGACAAGGACCATATAATATTCCATACTGGACTTCTACTGGATTGAACTTCTATTTTCCACACTGGAAAAAAAACATTAATTGTCATTTTAATATCATTATCTTGTAAAGAGCTTAAGCCTTCAGTGTGGAACTTTTGTCTCCCCGCTGAGTTATTACACAAGCACTGTCGACGTGTGCTAATGACGCCATGCCATAGATCACTTTCTTTTCTCGACTGTAATCCTTTCTGTGAATGCTGCGTTTCATTTTTATCTACATCAGAAGCTTTTCATGGTGTTACTGCCGTGCATGAAATGGATCACTACTGATTTAAAGACTCCGGTGTACTGCAAAATGCAGAGAAATCTACCTGGCAGTGATTGTGTGAAGTCATTTGGTGAGGGCTTGAATGTAACAAGCGTTCAATTACATGTAAAAGTATTGCACTCAGCTTTATGCTTAATTTTAAAAACATGAAGCACTGAAATTAAATCAGACATATTGAATGTGCAAATTGGATATTTAATATATAAACTGGACACCTCCCACATTTAAATTCATTTTAGTATAAGATACAATAAAGTACAAAGAACACATTAACCCACATTAACTTCAAATTAACTTTGTAATATGTTATACATCACTGTCATTAGGAGAGAAATAGGAAAGGATTCTTTAATATGAGTATGAACAAGAGGAATAATTAAAACTGTTCCTATGGACACCTGACTATGGTCTAATAACAGATCTGAAAAATAATTTGTCATTAACAATTGAAGCAGTGGTAAAGTCCTGAAGTCATATAACAACCAATGTTGCATGTCCTACTCTTCACTCTGATGACCTAGTAAAGTAAGACATGATAGTAGTAGTAGTAGCACTAGTATTATGTTTGGAGACAAAAGATGCCATTATACACTGTTGCCCATAAAGTTGGAATAAAATGTTTTTTTACCTCTTCTCATGAAATGATTGTGACAATGTGATTTATTCTTGATAGATAAAGTGTATATCTTCTCAACTTTATTGATCAAACTCCACGATTAACCTTTGCAAACTGTGTATTCAGGCTTTAACAAAATTGGAGGTATTGAACAATTATTCCAACTTTATGGGCAACAGTGTATTATGCCAGAGAAGAGAAGTCATGAGGGACTTACTCTCAGCCTCAGTCCTGAACACTAATATTATTACTGCTCCGGCATTAGACTGTGCTGTACTGTGACACACACTACTCACTAAAAGTCAGGGATGTTCAGCTTTCAGGTGAAATTTCAGGATGAACCTAAAATGCATTCTAACCTTTCCAGGTGAACTTAATGTGACCTTCTCTAAACCTTTGAATGCACATGTCCAACTGTTCAGTGTTTCAGTACTTTCTGCACCAGCTGCTGTTCTCTAACAAGAAGCTTAACAGCAACATTCACAACAGGTTTGATCCATGAATCCACCAATACATTTCCTGCTTCAGTTAGAATTGGTATTTAAACAGTCCTCCTCATCCTGCTGTTCACATTCTGACATCATGAGACCAAGACGACACCTAACAGTTGATCAGCAGCACCTCAACACTGGAGGCTTCAAACAGGAAGTCCTCAGACGGAGGTGTTCACTGAGCTTAGAGGGTCACAGAGTGTCATCAGGAGGTTGGAACAGTGATACAGAGACTGGAAGAGTCACAGAAAGGAGAGGAGTGGACGTCCTTTGGCCACGTCCCAATTTATTGAGACACTGAAAATGTTTTGTTGTGGTATACCTACCACTGTTGTTAGATTTTCTTTCAATAAATTGTTTAAAATGAATTACCATTGCATGCTTCTACTTAAATGTCCTACTTTCATGATATAATATCACTGTAGCATTCACTTTTTCCATTTTCCATATATTTCACCTGAAAGTCGAATATCCCTAACTTTTTGTGAGTAGTGTATGCTTTATATAGAACAACAGAGGGCAGTATTGAATTAGAAATAATTTCCATCATATTTCTCGTCTTCCGGGAGGGGGAGAGCTCACAGGTGTGTGTGTGTGAAAATAATGTTCATTATGACAAATAACGCCACATTCTCCGCTATCGTTAAAATAATAAGATTATCAGAAGCAGCACATCTCTGACTCAACGGCAACAAAATATATAAATGATGGTTAACAAAGCTAAGATAAGTGAAGAGTGGACAACTGGACAGAAAAAATGGGATCAATGCATCTCATATGATTGTATCATGACATGTCATATGGCCGTTTTCCCCAAAAAGTTTATGACCATTTCGTTCATCTATTACAAGCCCATCTGTGTGGGTTTACTCAGGAACATGCACTGATGGATGGAGCTGTTGCTCCTTATCTACAACAACGAACCCATGGGTTAAGCTGCTCATCATGAATAGCTGAGGAGAGTTGAAATGTTCAATCTACGTCAGTACGTGTTTGAAGGTGAAGCGATACAATCATTTGAATGAGGCGTTTCTGAATAAACCTGGGGCTCATTTGAAGTTCTGGATTGGTTTTAAGTCAGTCACCACCCAAAGTAAGTGAATGTGGGCTGACAGAAGATCACTCCACCACGTGAGTGTTAACGTTTTCCATCCCTTTGAAATGTGAAAGTCAAAACACACGAGAAAGCCAACACCATGCTTCTCCAGTAACACCACTGAGTGTAAGTTTAGATTTCACACATTATGATTGGATGTATTCTCGTATGTCTTAAATAATGACTGACAGTATCATTGTTATTCATTTGAATCTACAAACAGAACAGTGCTACCGAGGTGCCACTGGCGATTAGTCCTTACTTACACACAAGCACATGAATGATTTAAAACAATAGTAAAAATAAAAGATGAGGCAGTACAATGTGAGTGATAAGATTTCAGCGGATGAGAACTTTTTGAAATTGCAATTATTAAGTGCTCTTTATTTTAATTTCGTTCTAATGACCCAACACTTGAAAGCACTGTAAGCCATATTTGCCACTAAACAACACGGAAGCAGCAGCTACTGGAAAACCTGAAAACACAGTGTGTGTGTGTGTGTGTGTGTGTGTGTGTGTGTGTGTGTGTGTGTGTGTGTGTGTGTGCGTGTGTGTGTGTGTGTGTGCGTGTGTGTGTTATGACCACGGAACCATGGTGATTTCCTGTCACTTTCTGTGGTGGGTTTTTTCACCTTCACACAACTGCTAGCTCCCAGCGACTATGGAAGATTTAAAATGCCGAAATTAAAACAAATTTGTGCAAAATGACACTTAGAGAAGACTCTGTTAAATCAAAAATATGTTTTTCATTTTATGACACAGAACATACATCCATAAGAATTAAACAACAGTATGCATTTTTTGTTTGATTTATTTTAAATTTTGATTCTTGGTAGGATTTTTTTTTTAAATATGCTGATTTTCTGTGATGTGCTTTAGATATGTTTTTACATCATGTTCTTTCATTTTTATATGTATTTAACCATGCACCAATTTTTTTTTTGTGTGATCCCCATTCCAAAAATGGAACTTTTTCTCTTTATGGCTTGATTAAATTACACCCAAACCCCAGTAAACTATCTTAAGTCCTGCGCAATTGAGCCTGCAACACATAAAAACACCTGTCTATAAATGACACTGTACCTTTTCCCCTGTATTGGAAAAATTGCTGTCATATGCTGACTGTGTATTGTTATGTATGCTGATAGAAGAAGCACAAACTGTACATAACTACAGGTTCCTCCTGTAGTGGGTCAGACTGTATCCGCTAGATAAGATGTTTTGGTGCAAATCATGATGACCTGGCACACTGTGTTGTATAGATATCCTGTGTGTGAGACCTCAGAGCACACTTAGAGAATCTAACGTGGGACGATATTCAAAATGTCAAATGGCATGCTGTAGATGACTTCTGGTGAGTTTCATCCATTTATCTTTTCTTCATTTTGAATGTGAGCACTAGCACGAAAGCTAGCACGAAATCTTAACTTACACAGAACAATACAACCCATTGTCTACAGTCTCTTCCCCTTTTTTTTTACAGCCCAGTATCTGTTGCACTTGCCTGCAGGCTATCACACAATAACTGTCACCTGCACCGCAGTTGGTCACAGCAGATGGTAGGGACAGAGTAATAAGACTGTTTTGTGTCACACAACCAAGACAAAGTACAGTATACAAAGGTTTTTTTGCAAATAAATATAATACGAATATTTTATTTGGTGTATGGGGTTATTGGATTAATGCATTGTTGCACTCACATCCAAGCTGTCACATAGCATCTAACATGGCAAGAACATAGCATTTGATATCCTTTGTGAGGTACAACTCAGACTCTCCTTCACTGCTTTACATTCAGAATATCTTTATTACATACAGATCAACTAACACACTTTGGCTTGAAATTGTAGTAGGCCCGTGAAATGTGTGAATAACAACAAACAGTGCAGATCTCCTCAATGTCTTTGAAATTTCTCAGTTGCTCATGCATATGGGCAGTCAATTGTTTGGTCATAAACATGATCAGCGGGGTCTGTATGAATCGACACCATGCGATGAGCCTCCAGTTTATCGTAGACTGTTGTTAGATTGGCGCGGTCAACTGGTCCTGATGAATCTGGTGAATTTCCTTCCTGTAGGAACAAAAACAAAAGAAGCAAAGAGTGGCATACGGAAATTTAGTGGGAGTCTTTTTTACCAGCAGCTCAGCCATCTGATCTGTCTGGCGCTGTAGCTCCAGTGGAAAAACGCAAAAGCAAGACACAAAAGAAAATTTAAAGTGATGAAAGACAAAATGCTGTGACTTTGATGGATCTGGGCTTGTTCTATCTTTTGGATGGTCAAACCATTTAAGTGATATAGCTTGTAGAAACAAGCTTGTGGTAGATACAAGTTAATATTGGCAGAAATCTCTTGCATTCCTGCATGAGGCTGGTGGTCAGTTAGTTTGTTCTGGTTAACTGAGCTGATTTTTTCAGGGGCTTTTGACTTTTGACACTGTGCTGTTAGGTGCACTTCACGCTGTATCTTTGCCTTACGTCTTCCCAATCTGCGTATCCTCCCTTCAAAATTAAAAACCTCTGGTACAAAGGAGTAAAGACAAGTTCACCTCTAGACTGGTCATTTATTGGAGCTGTATTGAATTACCTGTCTACATGATGGATTTACTTTGTGGGAGGAACAAAGCAAACATTGCTATAAAAAAACATTGCTTAGCAACAGGATTACCATTTAAAATAACCTAGGGTGTATTTGTGTACCAACCTGAGTATGTCTGTCAGTTGTAAGTATGTCAGTATACAGCACGTCTGAGTTCACTGCATCTGCAAAGATACAGAGAGTCGGAGATACAAAGTTGAAGGTTAACTTGCAATTAAGTCATTATGACAAAACCTAAGTTATATAGAAAACCACAAAGTGCTTCACAGTTGTGAAAAAGATGCTAATGCTAATGTTATTATATCCTGACACATAATGGCAAACTTTACAGTGTAGTGATGTGACCACAGCGTTAGCCAGAGCCCAGAGATATCTACCTGTAGTGTTATCGATCCATAAGCTTATAGGCTGTGGTCCGTCATAGTTGCATGAATAAATATCTACAACCTCCTCAGTATCAAAATCACCTTCACTTCCATTCATATCTATTGTGTGAATCTACTGCTCTCCCTCATGTTAGGTCACTTCTGGTTTGGCTTTTTCACATGCAAATGATTCCATATGTGATTATACTTTTATGAAAATCTACTCCCTTGATCATTTTCCTACACATTGATTGGACGGAGTCTCCAACCTGACTACTGACTTGAAGCAAATGAGGAACTGTGAAAATGCACCTGCTAGGCAAACTACCGGTGTCACTAAACTTGTTGATTCAAGGCTTTGTGTGTCAACTCAGTTGGAGTTTACTGTGGAACTGTGGAAACAGTCCACTCGTGATTGTACAGCTGTTTTAAGTGTTGCTTCTTTTACCTTTTAGACAATCTGTGGCTGAGAACAGACACTGGCTTGCAGAGAGCACAGAACACCAGTTATACTTTGGCCTCTCTGATGTGACCAGAGCCATTTGGCATTTTAACTGGTGAGAGCGATGGTCAGCGATGGCTTAAAATGAGAAGTTGCAGCCTGAATGCTTGTACTTTGAACTTTGCTAATTAGAGAGAGTTCAAGCTGATATAGATTTATTAAAGGTCCCATATTATGTACATTTTTTTTAGTTCATGCTTGTTTTGGAGATCCTACTACATAGCACGCTTTTCATGTTCAGATGATAGAATAAATAAAAAAATGTATATTTAACTAAAAAGAGGAGACCGCCGGTAGCTACATTATCCGTCTTTTGTTTATTCTAGTTTTTGTCTTTAATAGTTTAGGGGGAGACGTCAGGAGCGACGATCCGCTGTAGGGTTGGCCTGACGTTGCCCTTCTTTTGTTTCTTTTGGCCAGGGTCTCCAGTCCCTTTTTGTTTCACTTTTGGTTTGCTTGGGATTTGTTCTAAAATAAAGCTTGTGGGTAAATAGTCAACTACCTGTATTGGCGTCCTTTTTCTTATATGTTGCTGCCTCCTGCCCCTAGACAGCTTTGTTTGATTTGTTTGTGGGGAGGCCGTAACAGACGGGTACAGTCTATACAGTGTAACATCCAGGTTCAATGTTCTATCCCCTCTTATTATAGGAGGTAAAACTGTGGTTAAATGACATGTCCAATGGGATCAGTGTTAGGGCTCGGCTCATGTCTCTGTAGTAACTCTGTCTGCTTCATGTGCTCCTCTCAGCAGTAGCAAAGCGGCAGCAGTGAGTGTATAACCGCTTTCATATAACATAGATAAATAAACCTGATATGACCTCATTATACTCAACACAAGTCTGTGTGTGTGTGTGTGTTAGAGTGTCAATTTCCACAAAGAGCTGCAGAAAAGTTTGGGAAATTCCACAGTGATGAATGTGTCACAGTGTGTAGCCAAGTCTGTAACACTAGAAGCCTTTCGTTATAGCAAACATCCTCTCATGCATCTGATTCTGAGCCAGTTTCAGGCCGACATTTGCACTGTGCAGCAGGGGTTACTGGAACATGAAGACTTTTTAAGTAAAATTGTTGAATCTGCTACAAAAATCATTGAAGGAAAAACTTTTATAAATGTAAAAATGATTACATGCTGTATAAGCTGCATGACGTGAGGACATTTGCCTTAATTTCTCTAATAAGTTTGAATTAGACATATAAATGTCCATGTAAATGTATCTAATTAACATTTCGCTCTTTGCTATAAGCTCTAATGACTAGCATAATGTTACCCTAAAAGGTTTAGAGTTTGGGGATTCCCCACAATCTGCCGAACTTCCTATCTGATAAATATTTGTTTAACTTCCTGTATAATTCTGGGAAGGTAGGAAGCTGTCCCGCAGCTGCCTCTGTTTACTTTGACGCTGTCCTCACAGGAAAAATGTCAGCGTTGGTTTACTGCCTAATGTCTCCTCTTATGACTAAGGGCGCTCGGCCCTGTGGAATATAACTGTGGAGTGTCGGGAAAAGGGTGACAGTAATGAGATGTTATTGCACCACAAACCCAAAGAGTCAGACCGTGCATGGGTGACTGCTGTTTGCATCCTGTTTACACCCATGAAGTTTAACCAAGCAGTTCTTTAAATGTAGTTCCCCTGCAAAACATTTCATCTTAAATGAGCACACTGCAGTCATAAGCCTAAAGCTGTGGTTTCCAGTCAGTTTGGCGTGTGGTCACGTACCAGTGATGATAGGTTATGAAATGAGCCTATGCTTATATATATTTATCACTCCTTTTATATATATATATATATATATATTTTAATAGTTTTTTTCTTTTAATTCTTAATTGTGCATGTTACTCTAGCTGTTGATACACTTTGTTGTAAGAAGAGTAAGTCGCTTGATCCATGTTCACATTTCACAATCATTTCCCCCTGTTCTGCTTGAAGAAGTAGAAAAGGTCCAGAGGTAAAATTCCCCAGTTCTTCACATGAAGAAAAAACAAAGATAAGGTGAATGTCATAAGATAAATGAGCTCATTTCAGCATCTGACTCGTATGGCTTGCTGTGTTTGTGCCTGCTTTTTACTGTTGATGGAAAGCACCGGAGAAAAGCAAACTCAGAGGAAAGTTCCTCATTGCCAACCTAATGATATCATGTACTTTGTTTGCATTCACAACCACAGTAAAATATAGAAAGTACCAGTAGTTCACTGACCAGGCCGACAAACGGACCCTGTCTGACATGGCATGATGGCATGTATGAAGAGTATTAATGTCGTTTTGGTGTCAGATGTTCCCACATTGAAAGACAGAAAAAATACTCTCTCATACGGTAATAATACCACAGAGAACATTAAATGAACATTATCTTAAGAACTTCTACTGCTCTGAATAGTTATCAATATATCCACCTTTCAAAGAACTGCACCTTACAACATCAAGAACCAAAGTGAGAGATACAGTGACAAATGTTGTAATAATTGTGTATGACCAGCTGAATATAATAAATTGTGATCGCTCTGCGGTGTTTGAATGCCTCTGCCTAACGTGACCTCTACTTTAATGCAGGAGCTGCTCTAGAAAAGTTTAGAGAGAGATGAAGTACCTGCCTTGTGTGTGCATAGTTGTCCTCTTGGTTTTGTCAAGATACTTGTACTTGATGATAAAGGCAACAAGTACAACAATTACAGTCAACACGACGCAGATCACAATGATATCTGTCAAAAAAAAAGACACGCAACAATAGAACAAAACACATTAACCGTTAATGTGCTAAGAGCCTTTAAAACATGAGACTGTTATCTTTTTATGTCAGTGTTAGACTTTGTCTTACAATGTCTTCTGCCCCAGCTGTCTGTGTTGCCCCGGTTGTCTGTGGCGTCCTGTTCACTGCAGGACGTGTGGACATTGACTGGAAGAGTCTTTTCCTCAGCAGGGTTGGCAGCCACACATCTGTAAGAGGAGTTGAAATGCTGCTTGTCCACGGTGTAAGGCAGAGGGAGAGCCGAGCTGCTGTGGTTCACTACGTCCTCGTCTTTGTACCATGACAGAGTCGTCTCTTCAGCTTTCTCCACTAAACACAGCAAGGTGCAGCTCTCAGCACTCACATTCAGTGTGGTCACTGCAGGAGTCTGGATGGACTCTGCAGAAGAAATTGATGGAGATTAGAAACAAAATGGCTGACTGTAGTGGTCCTAAACAACGCTTCCACTCTCTTCATGGTGACTCATGGTGTGCCATAAAGTGCAGCTTGGAACATTGAGTACTCAGAAACTACACAAAGCTCCATCAAAGTGTGTTCAAGCAGAAATGAGCAAGAGAAGGAGAGGGCCATGCTGTATGACTGTGTGTAATCCCTTAGTTTTACTCCTACGAGTACAGGCCAATGTATCAACTCCCTACAGTATGTTATCAATTAATAAGTGTCAATGAGGGCCGACAGTTGGATGCATTTTTAGTTTGTAGGCTAACAGAAACAGTTATAGATTGATAGATACATTTCTATCTCTATATCTATATCTATATCTATATATCCAGTAAACCTACACTTATGACACCAGCAAAATGTTTGTGGTTGGCACATCCTGCTGTTGCATGCCTTCACCCTCTGCAGTTACAGTCTTGTTTAACTGTCTCACACAGGTTGCCTCATCTTCTCTCAATACAAAAATGCAATGAAAGCCACTGAATACCAAGTGAACAGCAGCTTTCTGAAGTAAATATTCAAGCATACACTCACAACCCAGAGAAGCTATATAAAGCTACACAGGAAGAACATATCTGAATGTGTCTAACACCACCGGGCTGCCTCCAAAGGCTGTTGCTGGGAACCATTAACCAGCATGAACCAATAAACCAACAGCAGATGACCACAGTGTTCTTGAAGCAGCGTAGCCTGGTCCCAGCATGTGAAGGGCTTTGTGGATGAGGAGGAGGACCTTTAATGTTAAATGTTACAGGAAGCTGTCGCTGGGCTACTAGAACTGGATGAATCCTCTTGGTTCTGGTTAACAGCCAAGCTGCAGAGTTGTGAATGAGCTGAATTCTCTGTGTTTTCAAGTCAGCTTGATATGAAGGCATGAATCAGTTTATCATCTTTTAAATTTATAAATGGTTGTACTTTGATGATGTCTTTGAGGCTTAGATCTGTCTCTAATGTATAACCTCTAATTCAATTCTATAACATCCATATTTAATCCAGGGAGTTAATGTGTACAGATTATTAAACAACATTTGTCTTTTTGATTTGGGGCCAACTAGCAGGATTTCAGCTTTGTCCTCATATAACTTTAAGAAATCATTGCTCATCCATTTATTTATTGCCAAAAGAGGTAGTAATGCACTGCTTGTTGTACCATTTTTGAGAATTCTTTTGTTTAAGACGTGTGTTTTTTTGCACTTTTCACTTGTGGATCCCATACGGGTCAAAATACCACTCAATCATACTCAATTCTGATTGGTCAATTACAGCATTCAAAGGTCTGCTATTTCTGTATAGCAGACCATTGCTATGGACACAGATCTGATAGCAGAAGCAGCAAAGTCATTTTTGAGTCAATAAAATGTTTTTATGTCAGCATTTGCTGTCAGATTGTTGCTTTCTTTAGTGCGCAGCCATGTAATAAGCAGGGTCATGTTGGGGCCCTACATCACCCTGTTGGGGTTCATTTCACAATAATGACAGGCTTGCTATACATTATCCATTCCTTATAGCCTGGCTCTGGTTTGTACCTGCCCTGCTACCTGCTGGGCTGCTGGCGGCCGTATGGTCAGTAGTTGCAGTTTCAATCCTGACAAGGACCTTCTTCATGTCGGCTTTTTAGAAGTAAATTATTCTAAAATCACAGTGAGTTCACAATGAGGTAACTTAGGGCAACACACTGCTCAGTATACTATCAAAGGCAAAGTAACTCACCATATACTTTGAGTTGATAAGATGCAGTGAAGTTTTGAGCGTCAATTGTATAAATCCCTGAGTCATTCCTCTGAAGTCCTCTCACTGTAAAGAGTCCAGTGGTTTCATTCCAGAAAAGTCTGCCATTGAATATTGTCTTCAATATTCGGATTTGCCCATTTTCCACCATAGCAATAATCGTTCCTTTAAATAAAAAAAATCCAAACTTCACGGGGTCAGGTAGAGTGATGGATCCTCCCTCAGTGCCTGCCAGGTTCTTCACTTCAGCAGTTGCAGATGAGATTATCACTGTAAAATAAAGAGCGATACATGAGTCAACAGAGGTGTACAGTGTGAAGCAGATCCACTGACAATAACATCAGATCAATCCCAGCAGACATTGGGTGAGAGGTGGGGTCACCCTGGACTGGTCACCAGTCAATCACAGAGCCATAAAAGATCATTCTTATATGTGTCAGGGAACATCAAGCTGGACTTACACATGGCTTTGCATCGGTTTTGAAACAAAGCTGTATTCAAAACTGCCAACTACACACTCCAGACAAAAGCAGTCTGCAGTATATACTATATATGTACTGCATACTGCTTTTCATAGGAGCATGCAGTATGAAACTGCTCGGATCTCTCTCCTCAGAGCCGCCATGCAGGTACTATCGCCCCCACTAGTTGGAGGATAGTTCACTAGTCTCTTTAGGTGTGTTCTTGTCTCTTTGGGTGTGTTCTTGTTCTTGCACAGGTCAGAAGGTCTAAATATTGTGGCCTACAGCCTGTCTCTGGACAGAAGCTTCAGGAGCTGGTGGCTCTGGTCAGAGATGTGCTGCGGGGCTACGTTGGGTGCTGTATGGTTGGTAGTTGCAGTTTCACGAGGTTCTGTCAGGCAGCCCCGCGTAGCCCCTGTAATTTTGGCAGCCACACCAGAAACTGACCACCATCTAGCCCTCCTTGGCCTTCCATCTACTCATCCGGAGCTATGCTAGGTAACATTAGCATTAGCCAAGGTCACTTATGAACTCAATATGCCAGATGGTGGCAAAAAGCACCAGGTTTTCCATGTGAGTTTGCTGAAAGAATGGCTGGATAAACCTGCATCATCAACACAGCTGTGGGCTCGCTTGTGGTTGGAGAGGAGGAACCACAGGAGCTGTTCTTTCGGGCTGGAGTTGAAAAGCAGTCATTCCTGGAGCTGAGTCATCTGCCTCCAGACCAACAGGAGGACCTAGAGGTCATCATGCCTGCTGAGCTCTTTAGTACCAAGCCAGGTTGCACAAACCTCATTCAACATGAGATACACCTCTGTTGTCCCAACCAGCAACCCATCAGGGACACCACCTCCAGAGTTCCAGCTAAGCTGATGCCTACACTGAAGCAGGAGGTGATGGACATGCTTGTCATGGGTGTCATTGAGCCATCAAGAAGTGAGTGGTGTACTCCAGTGGTACTTGTCCCCAAGAAAGATGATGTAAGACAGAGATTTTGTGTTAATTTATCTAAACTGAATGCAGTCTTGGCTTTTGATGCCTACCCTATGCCAAGAGTAGAGGATTTGATTGAGCGCTTAGGAAAACCCAAATATCTGACAACTCCTGACCTTTGTAAAGGGTAGTGGCAGGTGCCATTGACTGAATCTTCTAAAGATTTGACAATGTTTAGGGTCCCTAGTGGACTCTATCGTTTCAGAACAATGCCATTTGGACTGCATGGAGCTCCAGCTACGTTTCAGCGGTTGGTGGATTTGTATTTTGTAACTTAAATTTACCTTCATGGTAGTACTGAAGTACTACCTAATGGGTGATGAATTTGTAGACTGACCATCGTGCATTACAGTGGATGAACAGAATGAAGGATTCCAATACAAGGATTACAAGATGGTATTTGTTCCTGCAGGCTTTTCGTTTCAGGATCCAGTACAGACCAGGACATAAGAATGTTGTGGCTGACTTCCTGTCCCATTCCTTTGAGGAGTAACTCTCTTGGACATGTTCATGGTACATTCTACTTTCATTTCCGGTTTGTCGGAGCTTCTGTGTACTGTGCTGTCGATAGCGTCTTCGCATTTTTCATCTTAACTGGATCTATTTCATGCTTCACTATCACGCCTAATCACTAGTTGTACATTTAAATCTAAAACTAGCACTCATAAGTCGCACTTTCTTTTGGTGATTGTCTCGCTATTCCTGTAATTATATACCTAGATCACCAGCTAGCTTAAATAGCTTCTCTCTCTCTCCCTCTCAGTCCCCTGCTGTCTCTTGCTCAGTGTGCCACATGTTTAGTTATTCCTCGGCCTCCTTTAGTGAAACTGGTACGTGTAATGAATGTAGTTTATCTGCTGTGCTGGAGGCGAGGCTTAGTGAGTTGGAGACACGGTTCCGCACCATAGAGCAAAAAGCAGTAGCTGTAGCTAGCCAGCCCCCAGTAGCTGGTGCGGGCCGACCTAGCTTAGCTCATACTCCCCTGGTGGTTCCTGAGCAGCCGGGAGGCCAGGGTGGCTGGGTGACTGTCCAAAGGAAACAGCCTTAAGGAGAAGCCCACGGTGCACCACCACCTTCAGGTCTGCAACCGATTCTCCCCACTCAGCGACACACCGGATATGTAAACCAGTGTCTCTTCTGCAAACACTGTGAAAAAGCAGGTTTCCAAAGGAAACTGGATTTGCTTGACGTAAATTAGCTGCTTTCAATATTAATTACAGTATAAACTGGAAATATAAATGCAACAGCTCATATGAAGAGGTAGCACGGTAGGTTTGATTCCGCTACATCTCGTTGTGACAGTAGTTACACTATTGTGTTTTGGATGGTTCCTCCAATGCAACAAAATAGCCATGTTTATGAAGGTTAAGACACATAAAGGTAGCAAGGAAGTCCAATCTCAGCCTACACGGACCAGCTAGAGTAAAATCAAACAGTAATTAAACAGTGATAAAAGCACTGAAACCTTCCATACATTCACTAGAGCTTTGATGAAGCTCATGACCCTCATGAGACAATCCTGTTTAAACAGTCCGTTGCGAGGCAACCTGTTAATGTGAGCAGGTGTGTATATAGTAGAAACACCAAACAGTGGGATGGAAAACCCCGCAGTGACAAGGTGGGAAAGCAGAGGCAACAACACACTCTAAAAAAGAATTCATGGCCTTAGTAGGTACAACTTGAAATCAAGAGCTTTTTCAACAAAAAAAATTTAATTTGTCACATACACTCATTTAATTCAGTTAAAAAGTTGACAAGTCAGTCAAACTTGAAAGAAAGAAATATGGATGGTGGTGTGGATACTTCTGATGAAGTGATGAAGATCATCATAACCAGAGGTGCCCTCACATCTGAACCAGTCAGGGCAAGCATCATGCTAGAAGGAACAAAAGTCCTGGAAGACCTAGATGTACCAAGGGCCTGTGCCATGCTAATGGGGCTAATCTACGCACTCAACAAACTGAAACTCAACACTCTTGAAGTGCTTCTAAAACTTTTCCTTGAGCTTGATGGTCTGAAAGCCAGACCAAACGTGATGTCTTTAAAAAAACAAACTGCTGTACTGAAAATGTGATACTCTTTTGGCTGAGTTTGATTATATCTTGCACTGTTGTGTTTTTAGTTTTACTGATTATACCTTGCAGAGTAGTCCGGCTAAAAGATCAAGGACGGTGGTAGGCAGGCAGACTCAGCAGACGTCTTGTGTGCGAAAGAGGTGATTTTATTTTACAGTGCATCTCCATTAAGTGCAACTCAACAACTCAAAAAACAAAATGTCACACTGTGGCAGCGCAGCGCAACTACAGTTAGTAAGGAACAAAGAATTGGACCACATTCTACCTGTAACTTTGTCACTTACCTTACTAGGTTATTATGAAGTGTGACGACATGATCTTAATGTTACAGATAGGATCAGAGTCTCTCTCGACTCATATTCAATTATTAATAATGTTTGATGTTGACGATTCGAAATCCTATTGTTTAAAAGAAACACTGACAGAACTGAGAGAACGATTCAACTCTATTTTTTTAAAATGGTGACATCTGTCATTATGGTAATATACAGTTGTCATTTATAATCTTGTAGGGCCAGCATGATTTATTAAAGTAACTTCATAAAGGGCATGCTTTACAGTTTTATTTGACAGTTCATTCAACAGTAGATTGCCCCAGCATAAACGCTAAAATATTAGTTTGTTAGCTTAATGTTCTATTCACTTTGTCTCCATTTTCAATGTTGTGTTGTCTGCTAGTGAGATCAGACATTCAAACATATCTTTTTGATTTGTTTTTCTACAACAATGCCTATTGTATGGTGTTATTTGTTGTACTCTTATAAAAAAGAATTTGTAATAAGTTTTAAAAAACAAAATTGTAATTAATGTTTAATTTATTCTGACTTTAGTTACTTCATTAAAAAATAAGTAGAAATAAATAAAATAAAGGGTTTAGAATAACTTATATGAACAAATTTAACAGCTTAATAAAACTAAAACATTTAGTTAAAAATTAAGTCGGTTCAACTCAATAAAACATGTAGAGAACTAAGCAAATCATGTTGGTTGCACTATACTAATTGAGTTCGTCTAACTTTACAAGTGCCATGGGATTTACTCAATAATGGGTTGAAACTTGAAAAGATCCATGCAAATTCTTACTACACCTTTTTTAAGTTGAGCCATTATATTTTTTGAGTGCAGAAGCTATTTTTCCTTTACACTGGATATATTCTGTTTTTGAAACATTTCTTTCCCACTGTCCCAATGGCGTATTACCTTGTAGACTGTTTTTTCATCTCATTTCCATGAACAAACCAAAATTTACATTGTCATTGCAAAACTATTTCCTGCTTCACTTGAACACAAACCTCCTGTGTACAGACAAAAAACACTGCTGAGAGACATGACTTTGGTCCTTTCTTTTACTGTTTTACTGTTTACTGTCTATGGGACTGTTCCTTTAACAGTCCCATAGTTCTTCCCCTCAGCTTACATTTAAAATGTCACTGATCCAAATATTTAACTCTTTCTTGTGGAGAACAAGGACAAACAGAGTAACAGAGACAAAAGTGGAGTTTGCTTTAAATGGACTAAATTTCCACATTTGGCCAGTTTTGGTTGTTTTTGTAAAGCCTGCAACACTTTCTCCGTTTGTACCTGCACACAACCACACAGCAGAAAAGTCTCTGATAAACAGCGATGGGGAGAAACACAAAGACACACAAACACATTCAGTTACAAACTCACCTATAAGAAGGACAACAGTTGTCATCTGTGCTTCCATTACAGAGTTAGACGGACATGAGGAATCGTTCTGATCCTGATCTTGATGCTGTTCATGTCTGTCTGTCTGCCTGCCTGTCTGTGTCTCAGCTCAAATGACTAATGTGACTGTGTGTCAGTAGATGGCAGTGTGGCTCACACTAGGGGTTATTAGAAATAAAATACTGTACATGTTTTTAACTTTTGACATTACAGGCAGCACACTTTTCTACCGTTGAATGCTGGAGGTATGGAGGAGTGGAAACGTTGCAAAAAAAACGTGTGGAAGAAGAAAAAGTCAGAATAATAAAGAACAGAATAACAACAGTGCTTCAGCAGTCACACTGTTGTTATCCTGTTTCAACTCCTTCATACCTTCAGCGTTTCTACCTTTTAAACTTTGTAAGATAGTATTTAATATAAACTCCGTTTAAGAAGCGCTTCACCAGCGGATGCGCAAAGACAGATCTCTCTCCAAACCTCGGATCCGCCTGAACTTGCGCCACAACGCTTGAATAAGAGTGGGATTGAGCCTCCACTCGTCCTGGGAGGGGCCTCCGCGGGACATTAGATCCGCGGCTCGGTTCTGTTCGCCCGGAAAGTAGACCGCTTTGATGGAGCTCAGGTCCTTGTGGGACCACAGCAGCAGCTCTCTGGCTATTATTCCCAGCGCACGGCGCCCTGCTGATTTATGTGGGCTGTGGCTGTTCTGTTGTCTCTCCTCACCAGGGCATGGCTGCAAAATGCTTCAGCACCGTGAGGAGCTCCAGGCACTTTATGAGGAGGGATGGAGGCTCTGGCTACTTTCCTCCCACGTTCCTCCCCAGAGGGAGACGTCTGTAAACACCTGTCCAGGGTGTGCCCCGCCTCACCCCCAAAGTCAGCTGGGACCGGTTCCAGCTCCCAATCCCAATGGATGGTTGTTAATGTCTTATCTGTGGTGGTGGGTTCGGGAGTGGGGGTTGTTTGTACTGTTTTATTGCATTTTTTTAAATTTATTTTATTTGTAAAGCACAATGTGTTGCATTTCATTTGTATGAAAAGTGCCATATAAATGAAATCTGACTGATTGAACCTCTGCTGTCAAGAACTCAGAAATCCTTCAACTAGCTGTCAATATGGTCATTCTGGTCGTCGTAATTGGCTCTCTTTCCTTGTTTATTGGGGTGGTGCACCAATCGAGGTGGACTTGGTGGTAGAGTGCATACCATTAACATGACATGAACTAACCTCTGATGGATGGGACCCACCCAGAGAGGTTAACCCAAGGGTGGACGTTGCTGATCATGAAGGACCCCCAGAGGGGTCCAATTCCATCCAACTACTGGCTGATTACCTGCACTTCTTCAACATGGATGACGTCAAACTGTGTGCCAGGAATGACTGAGACATCGACTCGTTGATCCCAATCACCAGGATCTACAGCAACGGCACCAGAATGTCACTTGGACTAAATAAATGTGGTCAGATGGTATTGAAGAAAGGGAAGATGATCAGAACCGAGGGAGCCGAACTACCAGAAGGCAGCACTGCAGATGTTAAGGACCGTAAACGCCTGCAGAGAGTGGTGAAGACCGCGTCCAAGATCACCAGGACTCCCCTGCCCTCTCTGCAGAGCATCTACAGGCACAGAGTCCACCGGAGGGCTGCCTCCATCATCAAAGACCCCACCCACCCCCAACACAAACTGTTCCCTCTCCTCCCCTCAGGCCGGAGGTACAGGAGTCTGAAGTGCAGGACGTCCAGACTCAGGAACTCCTTCTTTCCCTCCGCCATCAGGCTCCTTAACAGCCGATAGGAGTCACTACTACTATCTCCAATGACTGTACTTTATTTTAAGTATTTTTGTCACACATGTAAATATATTTATCACACATGTAAATATATTTATATTTAGCAATAGCAGTTTATATTTACAGTTATATTTATATGTTTTATATTCTATTCTATCCTCTCCTTTTTCACTCTTTGGCATTCGGTGCGGATGGCAAAGCAAGATTTTCATTGTACAGGGAAACTTGTTTCTACACTGTATACATGACAATAAACACTTTGAATCTTTGAATCTTGAATCTACAAATACCTTGGGACCCCGCAGGCCAATGGGAACCACGAGGAAATCAGCCAAAGCCAAATAGATTAAGGCAGGTCCTGAAAAGTCAGCTGAATGGGAAGAAGAGTTTATATAGAGCCAGGACCAGAGAGTTTGGTCTAGACCTGCTCTTTTATGAAAAGTGTCTACAGATAATGTTGGGAATGAATTGGCGCTCTATAAATATATAAGACTGATTGATTGATTGATTGATTGATTGATTGATTGATTGGACCTGCAGGCTATAATAGTGAACATAAAACAACAGTTAAAGGGGAGTTCTTCCTGCCACTGTTGCTCAATATAATATCTGATGCTGCTCATGTGGGAATTTTTGAATCCTTAATTTTGAATTCCTGAATCGTTGGGTCTCTCTCTCTCTTAATTAAAAGAGTTTGGTCTAAACCTGCTCTTCATGTAAAGGGTCTTGAGATAACGCCGTTGTGAATTTGCGCTATATAAATAAAGATTGATTGATTGATTGAGTAAATAACCAATAATTAAAGCACTGGCATATTTCAGTCTGAAATATATAATATGAGAAAAGCAATGAACCATTTTCATCAAGAATGGATGACAAGAGAATCATGTGATCAGTTTAGTGAATGATAACTTCCCTCTTGACCTTGTACGTGTGTTCATAGCCGTATGAAAGAGTATGCAGATTTTACAGCCAAAACGCAAATTTTCAGGTAAGAAAGCACTTCCTGGACCAAGTCTATACTTTAATTAGCGTGGATACTGTTGAAGTCAGAATTATGTAACTTGTATATATTAGATAGCAGTTTCTTAGATTAAATATGAGGCATTTCATCTATGTTCATTTCAAATCATGATTCTATAGCTGGCTATGCAACGGCTGAAAGGGGATGCTTGTGGTAACAGTGGCAGCTGTTGGTCCTCTGCTGTCTGCCTCTGTTTGGGGCAGGAAACGATAAAGCGAGTTAGGTGAGTGGGCAGGTGTTAATGATTGTCTGCGTGAGGCCAGAGAGAGACAAGGTTTCAGCTGTGGTTTGTCATGGGGGGATTGATTTCCTGCTGCGTGTGAGGTATGAGCAGATATGCGTTTTTTATTTCTGCTTTGGGTGTGTTTAATCAGTTATTTAGTCCTTAATTGTGTTTCTATTGTTTGTGTTTTTACAGTGACTGTTCATCGTGTGTGCACTGTCTCCTGCTGTCCTTTTTAGTTTCATTTGTAGGATTTGTTGTAGTTAGTCCGCTCTGCCTTGCAGGGCTCGTGGATGTCAAGACCTGGGGGTGCATCCTGTGAGAGCAGACTAACTTTCTTTAAGTTTTGCTTGTTTACTCACTTCTCTATTTAAGATCCGCGGTGGGTAATTATTAACTATAATCCCTAGAAGTACTGAGACCCGACTTATGTGTGCTGGTTATAGTCACGTGTGAATTGATTGCGGTGCTATTTTGATATGAATTGATGTGCAGTGGCATTTTAAGCATGCAGTGATTTTCACCCCTAGTCTATCGGGTTCATGTGCAATAGGTATTAATGGTAAACATAATTTGACCCAGTTTGGATGAATAGGATTGTGATTTTATGATATGCACTGTGGATAATAGATATTAACACCTTCATTCCTTGTACTCCTTGTACCTTGGCCTGTGGGGTCAGGTTCAACACTGGAATTGTTCAGACAGAATAAACAGTGAAGGAGTGGCATGCTGGTGAAGAATTTGGCAATAACTCAATATTCTGACTTCCCCTTTAAGATATTCAGAGTTGCACTGAAAGCTCACGACCCAAATGAGGAAATCAGTTTCAAGAGCTATCCACCAACAGACTGACAGACGGGTGAGTTTTTAACAAAAACATTCATAACACCTCCTATTGGGACACCATCTTATTTGTGTCTTCTATTTCAAGTAGTTATTTGTAAATCCTATTCATGTGTCTTGTGTGTTTCTTCTAAATCTTAATGCCTCTTTACATCTCAAATAAGCACCCTGCTCTCACATCTACCACCCATAACACAGGTAGCTTTATACAGCCGTTACAAAGCTGCTATGATGCTGTTTTATCCAACTCGATGTCACACCAAAGTGTTCAAGAGACCAGTATCAAGGTTCGGCAGCCCAAGTATTAATAGGAAAAAACAATGGATCCCAAAGTCATAAAGATTTATCCTTCATTGGAACCATGAATGTGTGAGTGAAATCATGTGCCAGTCCATTCAGTAGATGTTAACGATGAGCATCAAAACTACACATTCTTATTCCACAGTCGACTCAGCAATAAGGCATTTGCAATGTCCAGTTACACCTTCAAGATAAAGCACAAAGACTATATGTTAGGTTTCGGCACCAAACTACAAGGTCTGGTATAGGAAAAGATTGTTTGGGTTAAAATAACTATGTTGTGTTACACCTTAGGGCGAGCAACACTTCACCACTGGCCCATAATATTACTGAAATAAAAAAAACACAAACAGTCACTAAATGAAATAAGGCAGCAAGGCCAGCAGTCCTCAACCCAGACGCCTCTCCTCTGCAAATGGTGCTTATTGCAGCAAGGAGCCATTCGCCACTTCCTTTCTCGAGCCAGGTGCACCGTATCCAGAAGTGACTTTCACACAGCAAATAAGCCCAGGTGTCCTGTGTGTCCTACAAGTTGCTATGTCTTTTATTACTTTACAGGGTTAGACGAAGGCGAGCTATCTAAAATAAACCTAGATTCCATTGCAACACAAACCATTAGCTGTTTCCTTACTTACTGCTGATTGTGTTTCTTTACATTTTATGTCACAGAGAAGAATCAGAATCAGCCTTTTTTATTTATCTATTTATGTTTTTTTATTTGATCGACTTGTGTCCGACTTGAGGAAGTTATTCTTGTGTAATCATGGAATCATCGTGCTGTTCACAAACATCATTTGATCCTCTATGTTGTGCTTTGACAAGTGGTAATGTTCAATTTGGCTATCAGAAATAATTAATAATTATCAAAGATAATTAATAATTATTAAAATAAATGAACTTTGAATAAAGTCCACCTCGATTGGGGCACCACCTCGAAAAACGAGGAAAAGACGTTTTAATTGATTTAGTCTCATAAAAATACTAAACTATCAATTTGGAATTATGTTTTATAATTAATTTAATAATTACTACCAAAATTACCACATTGATAGCTAGCTGAAGGATTTTGGAGTTCTTGACAGTGTAGAGGTTGGCAGTGTTCACCCTTGTACAACATTAAAGGAGACAGCAAGTATTAAAACATTTATTAAAACAGAGCAAAATTCAGGGACATCATTTGTTATTCGTTAAGGTGAAGGACTTGTACTTTGGTTGTAAGTACAGCTGAAGCAGAGTAGGTATTAAAGACATCTGCTGTTACAGAAACAAAATCAATCAAACAATCTAACTAAATCTCTATGACTAAACTAACAAATAATATGAAGAGTGTGTGTGTGTGTGTGTGTGTGTGTGTGTGTGTGTGTGTGTGTGTGTGTGTGTGTGTGTGTGTGTGTGTGTGTGTGTGATAAGGCTGAGGAATGTGAGATGGGTCCCACAAAGGTGGGGAAGAGGGACCAAATGGTGATGGCCAGACCCCCTGGGGTGTGGGGCACTGGAGACAAAGGAAGCTAAGTGCTGTTAGCTTAGCTTTGTCCCTCAGTGGCCTGTTATAGACTGTGTGTGTGAGAGAGATAAAGGTGCAGGTTAAGACAGGATGGTTAGTTTGTAGGCTAACATCAACTAAACTTAATGGATGCACAGTAATCTGCAACACATCACAATAATCAAACTCAAGGAACATTAAAGCAAGTCAATACATTAACAGGGGTAAACCATGTATGCAGTAATGCTATGCTAATTATGCCCAGTTAGAGTTTGTTACCAGTCCTTAAAGGGGTAGAAGAAGTGTCCTTGAGGATGCTGCTTTCTCAGCCTGTTGCTGGAGGAAAGGTGTGGTTCGTGTCCGTGCTGTGTGGTTGCAGGCTGGAGGAATCCGGTCGCTCCTTTGTTCCTGTTAGTTAGCAGCTCTGTGCTAACTTGCTGGTGTGCTCCTGTTGTTGGTTCTGGTTATCAGCTGGCAGACTCTGGGTCGTGCCTGCTGGCGCTGATCTGCTTACTTCAGGCAGGACCTTGTGTCGCTACCATGAAGGAGGTGGCTGTTCTGGTACAGACCACACTGAGGCAGAGCTTAGCTGAGTTAAGCTTCTCTCCTCTTCAGGAAAGATCAGGAGAGCTGGTCTCTCCTCTGCAGGAGGAGAGGGAGCAGGAAAGAGCGTGGTCTCTCCACTTCAGGCGAGACGATGAGAAAGAGAAAGTTCAGTGGGGGTGAACTGGTTTTCTTGGGCCGAGGTCGTAAAATCATGTGTCCCCTCCGGCCAATGACGACTGTGGAGCTGGGTGCGGGGTGATTTCACACCTATCTGTGAAACTGGGGGCATTGGGGAAAGGAGCCCAATAGTTTCACACAGAAAAGAAACATGCGGTCTTCACCATGTGCTGTTCACCGTATAGTGAAGCCCAACATCTATATATACCATTAAGATAAGATAAGATAACATTTATTGATCCCTCACTGGGGAAAGTTTGCTGTTACAGCAGCTTGAGGGAACAGACAAAGCACACAGTTAAAGAAATAGAAAATTAAATAAACATAATATATACAGAAAAAAAACCTCATATACACAAAGAAACAAAATGTCCTAAGCATTCTTTCTTTTCCTGCTGCAGCATGATGTGTTTTTGTTTTTGTTACCGATAGAAAACCTGATTTGTCTGTCACGTCTGATCGCAGAATAGATGGTGTAGCAACGAAACCTCTGCGTGGGGTTCCCCAGCACACAAGACACCTGACAACTTAACCCTTTAGGCGCCGGAGTTTTTTCAAGAAAATATACAATTTTGATATCAAGATTTCAAAAGGCTATAACTTGAAAGTAGTTTGAGATAAAGGTATACTGTCAATGAGAAAATTGTTCAGTATGACTCAAAGTCTGTGATGGGAGTGAAATTATTCATCTAATTTGCATATTATGACGTCACAAGGTGGCGGACATATTGGAAAATGTTCAATTTTGATATCAAGGTTTCAAAAGGCTATAACTTTAAAGTGGTTTGAGATAAAGGCATACTGTAAATGTGAAATATCTTTAGTATGAAACGAAATTTGGGATAGGCTCCAGAATTCATCATTCAGAAAAAGAGAGATGAAATCAATGGGCTCAGAATTTGTCAGATCGTCTCCACAATAACCAACAGGCTCATCAAAATTTCGGATCCACTTTTGATACTCTTCCTCTTCTCTCAAGAACTGCCAGCCATCATCATCATTATCATCACCGCCGTGATTTACGGTGCGGCGATGAACGCCACCTCCGCCGCTATTAGCGGTGTATTTTTTCCCGCGGCGTCTCCCGCGTCTGCCACGACAACCGCGGTTGTTTTCATCCCCGCTACATTCACCCATATTTGCGGTGTTATGAGCCCCCCTGCCACCTCGACCACGTCCCCTGCTTGACGATCGCAGATTGCTTCACCCCGGCCACGCTGAGGTGAAGCATCCGCTATACCATGTGCTGATTGTGGACTATGGCGCACGGACTCGCCGTCACTACTAATGTCAGTTTCTGCTTCACTGGACAACTGCATGTCTTCCTCCTCGGAATCGGAGTCAGCCAGTACCTGACGAAGTACTTCGTCGATGGTAAACCGACCTCTCGGCATCATGAGTAAATGAAAAAACACTCTTTCGCTCTCGCTATGCTCTACACTACTACTTCAGCTTCGCCGCCGCATCTCTGCGCCGGAGGGTGTTTTACAAACTCTTTTTACTGTAAAACTTTGAATAGAACCACGCCCACAAATGTTGCTCAGATTACAGGCACACATGTCCGCCATCTCCTGGTGAAAAGTAGTAACAAGATTCGGCACCACATTTATAGATACAGCCTGTTTTATTCAGCAATGTTGCTTGTCGCAATTTTGCGACTTTGGCGCTTAGAGGGTTAACTCACTCAGGGGGGTTTATTTATTGTCAACACAAAGTGTCCGCTTTTCCGGCGGTAGGGCACACGGCGCTCTCCTTTTCTCCCCCTCTCGGGTCCCGGCGTGCTACTGCGTACAAATAGGGAGAGAGGCAATTTACTGCAGGTGTTCTCAAGGGCTAATTACCTCTCTCCCGCGCCATCTCCTGGGCCAGTCCTGCACCTCTCTCCTTTGCAGCTGAGCTCAAAACCAGCCCACACCCCCACAGATGGGTAGAGAAAAGAAAAGCTGCTGTGCAGCCATTCAAGCCCACTGGTCAACCACAGCTTGACTAACATGAGTTACAGCACGTACCATCAACCCACGATAACGACACATCGCTCACTTTCATTTCTATGAAACTCCACCACAGAGAATAGTTTTCTGTCCGCTTCTCACACAACATGCTTTATATGTTAAAACGTTTCAGGTCCGACTGCTCCTCCTGTGGGAAACTAACACGACTGTTGAGATGATAATTACAGGCCTACACCAGCCATTTCTCTTTGTAAGTAGGAGCTCCTCAGTCCTCACCCATTACACTACTGTAACTGGCTCTCCTGTTTGTGTGTTGTGGTGACCCCAGCTCTCCTCCATGTATTTCATGATCACTAATACCCAGCTGAAGTCCCTCTGCAGGGGCTGGTCAGCGTACATATCAGTGGCACCAGTCATATACAGTATTGGCTTGACATCCACCATGGTTGGCTTGTCGATAGAGCAGTATTTCAATATTGCGGTCATAGTGACAGCCCTAATTAATGGATACTTTGTCCATTATGATTTGTATACAGTTGAAAACATAATCAATTTATAAGATAATGCAAAAAATGACATCCATTTGGTGAAACAAAAAATATTATACAGTTATCAGAAGTAAAATGCAGAATCACCAATTTCCTAGTTTTATATTCAATTATTGTATTACAATGACACATTCATGTAAATGTCACTAGGCTCAGACAAAACCTGCTGCTCATTAACCCTAGAACACTAACCTAACAGTAAGTAACACCATCACTGACGTCAGGTATATTTTACCCAATATAATATACCCCGATAAAAAAAATATGTCGTGACCCAGGCCCACTCCCTTAACAAGTCCTTGTTGGATCCCAGGCCACCAGCAACATGAAACAGACAGGATGCAGTTTACCCGTTTATTTTGACTATGAAGACTGGACTTAGATAGTCTGACCATTTTATTGTTTACACCCAGCAGCATCTGCCATTATTGCAAAAGGCAAATGTTGGTTCAGTCTCCCAAGCTATACTTTCTAATACACTGTAACTGTATTTAAACAAGCAAGTAATAACAAGTTATGTGATAAAGTCACAGATATCCAGGGGTCCTGGTGACTGTAACTGTCTGACAAATTCTGCTTCACAGTTCTCACAGTTTCTCAATTCTTCAGATGCATAAGTTGAATGAAGCCTAAATTTACAGATGCAATAATTTAGTGGTGAAAATAAATGAATATTTAAGTTGAAGTTGTTATTTTGATATTCCAAATATTGACTGCCTCTCATATCAGGATACAGATCTTCTTCTTTATCCTGGTTAAACCTTTGCAGGTCAACACAGGCCAACCTCTATAACTACAGATGTTGATTTTTGCTTTTTCAAAATTAAATTTGACATGATTATGGTTTAGATGTCAGTGGCATCCTGAGGCGAACATGAATGTCTGTACCAAATTTCATGCCAAGAAAACTGTAATTAGGTCTCGAGGATCTCTGATCTGTGAGTGAAAATTGATATAGTGCAGCATATTGTCAGGGGAACTTCACAGAGTGTGATGTCAGATAGCAAAAGATGATGTTCAAATGTTAAGATAAAAGTTTGAATATTAACATAATGTTGCAAAAGGTACAGGTCAGGGTCACCTGGGAATGAATTGTCATCTTAAACAGTCAAAAAGAGTTTCCTGGGTGACTGGACTTACTCTGCCCCTAATTACTGGTGTCAAATTACTTGTATAGATAGGATTGCCCATTTGAGTTTAAAAACAGCATAACAAGGTGCCACAGTTATCTCCCTTTTTTTTCAATCCAGTAACAGATGCTACACTGCAGCCATAAATGAAGATCGATCACCAGCCATGAGGGTCAGAGCTTGTACAAGAGGGGAGGTCAGCATTTGCCATCCCAAGTACATCACCATCTTCCTCGTTCTGGTTTTGGCTGTCTTAATCTTTGCGCAGTATAACATGACCATCTTGGGGGTGAGAACTAAGGTGGGCCTTGTTTTACAGGTTTAATAGTAGTTCGATTTCAGGATATAGTTTTTAAATGTGTGTTTCTATTTGACTCATCCACATTATTCTGTGCATTCCATTTCATGGCAAGACCAAAATTGTGAATGTGTTCTTACCTATTGGTTACCATTCGTTTCCTCTTTAGCCACTTTACCTCTGTCTCCTCCATTGTGATCTCTAAATACCCATTAGAGGAAATCAATGGTCAGACTTGGGTATTTCACATTAGAGATGTCTATATTTCTGTTTTTCTTTGTGCTCTTCTTAGTGGTTTGAAGTCAACAGGGGTCAGTCGAAACGAGCTAAAGAAGACTCTGCATCTAAGGAAATAGCGGTGTGTGTTACACTCATCATTGCTGCCGTGTTGTGTTTTATGTTGCTGCCTTGTTGGAAGTTTAAATTCCTCCTGAATCATCTCAAGCTATCAAAGTATTATTTGGCAAATTCTGACACAGGATGAAATGATACTTATGATAGAACATATGTAGCCAACAAATAACTCAATTTAGAATAGAATAAGATAAAGTAGTAATAATAATAATAATAAACAGATAGCTTACAGTTATTTATGTACACCCAGGAAATAATTCTGTAGTGCATTTTTTAATTTTTTGTCAAGGGGAATGAAAACAGCAGCAACATGTGATGATAATATGGTATTCATCTTCAGTGGCTCGTTCAATCCAATCTGTATGGATCAAATTCAACATATCTGCCACAAACATCTTCCATCAAATCATTAGGCTTGATGCAGCTTCTACAGTGATTCCAATAGCAAAAATATCCCAAAACATGGATTTCAGTGAGAAAGACCTTGAAACACAAACAAAACAGAGACAGAAATTCCTAGGAGATCAGTTACATCTTCATCACTATCTCTCTCTCTCGATCCCATGCCAGTTTCCTCATGAAGTGAATTCTACCATCGCTTTCAAGCATCACAGTTTCTGCGCGTTCCAGCCACTGTCTCCTGAGGACGCTCTGGAGGAAAGCCTTCTATTAGACTCCATTGCTTGGCCTGAGACTCCACTTTTGCCAGCTCCTATTTCCCTGGAGCAGACCAGTGATCCTGCCCACAGCAAATTCACCATCCTTCCAGGGAGGGGAGGGGGACAGTGGCATGTAGGGGACCAGCTGGAGGTTACGATCAAAGTGTATGACTTCCAGGGCCATCCCAAGAGGTCTGGGGGGGACTTCCTAATCGCCCGGCTGCACAACCCGACACTTGGTGCGGGTGTGGCAGGGCGTGTGGTGGATCATCTCAATGGCAACTACTCAGCTGTATTCTCTTTACTCTGGGAAGGAGACGCACAAGTTCAGGTGATGCCAAACACTATCATATTACATGCGACTGACGCTGTGTGTGTGACGGTGTTCCCCTTAGTTAATGTTGCTTCACCTGTTAATTCTCACTTCTCGCACAAGCACATATGCAGTTTGTAATGATAACAGCGGCAGATTTACCAACAGCAGTGAAAACAGCAACTCACAGAGTTGACTTTGTGTTGTTGCTGGCTGACTTGTTTTAAAACAAGAAACCTGTAAAAGGGTCTTAAACATGCAATTGATGGCTTGATGTGGTGCTGAAATACCAACTGTATGATGATAATCCATGTAAATGAAGAAACAGTATTGTTCTTTTATTGCAGTTTAGAGTTTGTTAGTCCTTATGTTAAAAGTATGATAGAAAAATGTAAGGTCAGGTTGTTGTTAATGAAACCTTAGCTTTAGCCTGTAGCCTTTATTTATAGAGAACTAAATCTTTGACATGCACAATAAATAACCATAATAATAATAACAGCAACTAAATTACAGACACTAGTAATATGACTAATAATGAGCAATATGGTAACAGTGAATAACAAGACAATTGTTAATATATGAATAATAATAACGTGACTAATAACATGAGGCATAAGGATGGAGAGGAAGAGGAGGAGAGAGGAGTCTGTATTTTACTGGAAGCCAATGAAGAGAAGACAGTACAGGAGAAATGTGGTCTCTTCTCTTAGTTCTCGTCAGAACACGAGCAGCAGCGTTCTGGACCAGCTGGAGAGTCTTTAACGACTTATTGGAGCAGCCTGATAATAACGAGCTGCAACAGTCAAACCTAGAAGTGACAAATGCATGGACTAATTTTTCATCATTCATAGACAAGATGGGCCTGATTTTAGCAATATTATGTAGATGGAAAAAGGCAGTTCTAGAAATCTGTTTTATGTGGGAGTTAAAGGACAAATCCTGAGCAAAGACAACTCCCAGATTCTGTACAGTGGAGCTGGAGGCCAGAGGAATGCCATCCAGAGTAGCTATATTGTTAGAAAAGGTGTCTCTGAGGTGTTTAAGGCCAAGCACAGTAACTTCAATTTTGTCTGAGTTTAGTAGCAGAAAATTGCTGCTCATCCAGGACTTTATGTCCTTAATACAGAATTGGCGTTTATTCAACTGATTGGATTCATCTGGCTTTATTGATAAGTATCATTGGGTATCATCTGCATAACAGTGCTTCCTGATAATATTACCCAGAGGAAGCATATATAAGGTAAATAATATCGGTCCAAGCACCGAACCTTGTGGAACTCCATGTCTAACTTAAGCGTGGACAGAGGACTCATTGTTAACATGTACAAACTGAAATCGATCTGATAAATAGGACTTAAATCAGCTTAATGCGGTTCCTTTCATGCCAATGAAGTGTTCCAGTCTCTGTAATGATGGTCAATGGTATCAAATCCAGCACTCAGATCCTCAAGTCCTCTGTCTGATGCCATAAGGAGGTCGTTTGTAACCTTCACCAGCGCTTAAGGGTAGGAATTCTTTAAGTAGCCCACTAGGAAATCATTGAAACCAATTCAGGAGGATCAATTGGAGAGAAACAGTCCAAATGTCATTGCTACTGAGCTCTAAAGGATCACAAGGATCAATGGAGTTCTGGCTCTTTGTCAGCCTGGCTATTGTGCTGAACAGAAATCTAGGGCTGTTTTTATTTTCTTCTATCAATGAGGAGTAGTAGGCGGCTCTGGCATTACAGAGGGCCTTTCTATAGGTTTTCAGACTGTCTTGCCAGATTAAGCTGGATTCTTCTAATTTGGTGGCACGCCATATCCTCTTAAGATTTTGGCAGATTTTGCTTAAGTTTGCGGGTCTGGGAGTTATACCAAGGAGCTTGTCTCTTTTGTTTTATTATCTTGTTTTTTAGAGACCAGATAATCAATATGGGTGGGGCTAAGATTCACATGGGGGTCTTCTATTGTATGGAGACATGGCATTAGCTTAAATGCTGATGGAATCATTTCCTTAAATTTGGCAACAACAATATCAGATAGGCATCTAGTGAGGACATTTTTATCAAACGGCGCATAGTCCATTAATAGAAAGTGTGGAGCTTTAAGTATCATTCACTTTGTCTTTACCAATATGGCTGAACATGATGAAAACTTGTTCTCTATCCTATCAGGTGACGCTGGTTCACCCTAGCGAGGCTGTCACAGTGTTGCGCAGGCTGACCAGTGAACAACCAGATAGGATTTACTTCGAGAGCTTCTTCCGCTCAGGCTCACTCTCTGAAACTACCATCTGTAATGTCTGCCTACGTCCAACCAAGCAGCCGCTATGCAACTACACTGATCTTCGTACAGGTGAGCCTTGGTTCTGCTTCAAGCCAAAGCAGCTGAACTGTGATGCCAGGATCAACCATGCCAAAGGAGAATTCCTTCAAAACCTCATGGCCAAGGAGGAGGAACTCTTTCAAAGGTGAGGGAGCAGAGAGACAGGTGTTTTGTGTGACTTCTAATAAGTACATACACAGAGTGTCACCTGGGTACAGTATCTCTTTGGTGGGAGAGTTTGTTACTCTTGCTACTAAAGATGTTTACAATCAGTCTGTATCACACTAGTTGGCATTCTGGTATTTACTGGGACTAATTCATGTTTATTATAATTTTATACATTTATTTTGGATGTGAGACATGGAGCAAAATTTGAGTTAATAACAAATGTAAGTCCAAATATTTACACTCCTTTAGCCCTCATTTGGTGTCCTCCAACTCCTGAACTATCTGACTGACTGCCTGTTGAAAATGTATCAAGATATCAATAAGTACAGCTTTGACTCACAAAATGAATTTTTAGAGGCTAGGATTTGGGTAATGTTGAATCAACTTTAAAGCTTGCTTCCCAGTCGGGTGCAGTGGCTTGGTGGCAGAGCAGGTCATCCATTAGTCAGAAGCTTTGCGGTTTGATCCCCAGCTCCTCCAGCCAGCATCCTTGGGAAAGATACTGAACCCCAAAGTGCTCTTGAAGCTTTGAGTGGTTGAAAAGACTAGAAAGGCACTATAAAAGTGCAGTCCATTTACCAATCTGATACTTACCATTGTTCCAATTTTAGCTTCATAAATGTTGCATGCTGTTGGTTGTTGTGTGTATAAGAGATATGTTACTGTGTGTGCTTTTCTTCAGTGAAGTCAACATGAAAGTCTCCATTCGGGCTTCAGGACCTGCCAGTGTCACCGTGTTACCAAAAAAGGAAGGTAAGTCGCAATAGCACCATAATAATAATTCAAAGCTGAATGTGTCAAAGACAATGAAAGTAAAACTGGAAGATATAAAAACATTTCACAGATTCTTAATGACTTACTTTTTTGATTTTAATAAACAGCTCTGTTAATCACAACCACTACTAAATGCACTTTATTATTACTCAACTCATGGACAACTGTGCAATAATCCATAATACATAATCCATATAATGTTTCCATCCCATCCCACCCTGTTGTTGTTTCTTTATAATCATTGTATTACTTGTGTATATAATGTTAGTTTTTGTGTTTTTCTGTATATATTATGTTTATTGAATTTTCTCTTTCTTAACTGTGTGCTTTATGTCTGTCCTTTGAGCTGCAGTAACAGCAAACTTTCCCCACTGCGGGATCAATAAAAAGTTTTATCTTAATCCTACAATCATATACACAAGCAAAGTTGCCACCAAAAAGAATATAGACTAATAAAAGACTTTTTGCTCAAGTGGGCTCGGTAATATGTCTTAAAAGTGATACATTTGGTAATAATAGCCAGGTCTATTGCAATGATCATGAGAATTGAGTTAAGATAAGATAAGATAAACCTTTATTGTCTGTTCAAGTGACAGAAATTCATCTTTGACAGGCTCCAAAAATGGATAAAAACGCACAAAACACAGTACAAAGACAAACATTATGTGATATATGGCAGTGCAGTGTATCTGGGCAGTACTTGTTATTTCAAACTGTTGAGGGTGGTGATGGCAGTGGGAATAAAAGATTTTTTATACGTGCTTTTCCGGGAAAGTGGGACCTTATAGCGGCGACCTGGTTGGAAAGACAGGTGCAGAGGGTGGGTGGGGTCTTGTGTGATAGTGGTGGCTTTCCTGGTAACTGGGTGGTAAAGTTCTGTGAGGGGGGTCTGGGGGGGATCCAATTATTTTCCCAGCCTGTTTTGTAATTTGGGACAGTTTTGTTTTATTTTTGGTTGTGAGTGAATTGTACCAGGATACTATGTTGAAAGTGAGTACAGATTGTAAACCATGATCAGAATGTTTGTATTGATGTCGAAGGACCGGAGCTTTCTCAGCAGGTGGAAGCGCTGCTGAGCTTTTCTGTAGATATAGTCCGTATGTGACTGGTTCCTCTTTAAGAGTTCTTCAAAACTAACAACACCTGCTGATATAGGTAGGAGATAATGGTCTGTATTTGTCATTCAGGAGGAATCTAAGTTGGAGGAGACTATTCTTTCACACACATTCACACACTGAAGCTGCTTCAGGAGCAAGTTGGGGTTCATTTAGGTCCATAAATAGTGAGTTTAATCCTCAAAACTCTGCACACTCAGTAGTGCTTTAAGGATAAGGCTGATAGTATGCTATAAGTTTCATGAAAAGACCAAAACCAATACTGCATTCATTTTACAAGTATTGCCTGTGTTGTCAAAGTCTGAAATATCTTATCCCTTTGTGCCATAAAACTCCATTCTTGTTCAAATACCACTAAAACAACATAAATTAATGTGTCACAATGTTTCACTATGTTTTTGTGATGCATTTATAAAAATTTACATCTTCAGTAGTCTTCATTTGATCTTCATTTGACTTGGGCCATGGGCACATTAGGGACTGTGGTTTGTGGTGAGTTGCCTCTCTGCTACAAGCCACATTTGCCAGCAGCAATCGTTTGAAAATCAGACATGGAGACACAGGTTACCTGCAATGGAGGGTAACGCTATGAGGAGAACATGGGAGTGTATCAAGTTGTTCAGTTAGTTCAGTTAAGACCTCACTTTGACCAGATGGTCAGGTCATCTCTATTAGGCCCATTGCATGACTAAGTCCTCTTAAATACTCAGCACAGAGCTTCTCTTTCACACATCGTATCCTCCTCTTTCAAAATTTCCTTAAATCTGTATTTGCTCTCTTTCAATTCCGGCATGGCTGTTGTTTGTGACCTGCAATCAGTGGGTTCAGCCTAACATAGCTAGACATAGATCTAGAACATAGATTGCTTGAATAGCTAACAAGGCCTCATCAAGCTACAGGCTGGTACGTAATGTTTTAAAAGCTCAGCCAGGAACCAGACAATGTAGGGCCTTAAAAGTCAAGATTAAAATCTTAAAATCAGTTCTTATTTTTCAATTCAGCAGACTCCTCCGCTTCCACACGTGGCTTTATTCCGACTGCAGAGCTCACATCATTGGTTTTATTGACAATTCTAATTTCACCTAGAAGTTTTTAGTTGTTTTCCCCTCGAGATGGACGTCCACCCAAGCTGCCTGGGTAGCCAACCTTTTCCACCTGTGGCCACACCTCAGAGTACTGCTCTCCCCACTCGATCCCCACATTGGCCTCATCTGTTATTGACCCTCTAACCAGGATTTTTTCTTATGAAGACAAAATTTGGCACAGAGCCTCCCTTTCATACAGCACATCTATGGGTGGGAACAATAAGTCAAAACTGTTGTTCAGTCATGTTTTTACCATCTCAAACGTATCTCTCAAATGAGGTAATTTCATCATGGAGGCCTGGTAATCTGATGCAACGCTCCATCACTCTCTTACACAACCTGGAGGTGTGTTTGAGCTCATTGTCCTGTTTAAAAACAAGTTAAAAACAACCGCAAACAAGACGGGTTGGCATGTTGTTTAGGAATACTGTGGTAGCCATGCTGGTTCAGTGTACCTTGAACAGTGTCAATAGCAAAGCCCCCCCACACCATCACACCTCTTCCTCCATGCTTCGCGGTGGGAACCACACATTTAGCATTTGCATCGAAAAACAACTAACTTAACCGTTAAAAGTTAATTTAACTCTCATAAAATAACTGAACTATCAATTTGGTATTGTGATTAATAAATTACCTTCTTGACAGAGGTTGGCAGTATTCACTCTTTGTACAATATTGAAGAAGACAGCATGATGATTAAAACATTTATTAAAACATAACAAAGTGAAATATACAAACAATTTAACTGCAGATGACAAGCTAACAAACAATGGGGAGAGTGTGTGTGTGTGTGTGTGTGTGTGTGTGTGTTTAAATGTGACCCTTTGTCTGTGTGAGCAACTAACATCAACTAAACTTTATGGCTGCACAGTAAACTACAACACATCACAGCAACCAAACTCAATGAACATTAAATCAAATCAAAATCAACACATTAACAAGGTTGCCAACCATTGCTTAGCCATGTATACAGTTATGCTATGCTATATATGCCCAGTTAGAGTTTGTTACCAGTCCTTAAAATGGGAGATGTGCTGCTTTCTTTGCCTGTTGGTGAACCAGGCTGGAAGAAGGTTGTGGTTCTTTGTCCTTGCTAAGTTGCTGGTGTGCTCCTGTTGCTCTGAAGATCAGCTGGTTCAGGCAGGGCTTCGTGTCGCTGCCATGAAAAAGGTGGTCTGCTTGGTACAGGCCACACTGAGGCTGGAGGAGTAAGCTGCAGACCTGTAAATGGACTGTCAGGGGCCCATGTGAGACAAGTTGCAAGGCTTGAGCTAGTCTCCAGCAGAGCCCTCAGGGGTCTGGACTGGAGCTCTGGTTTTGTTGACCTGAGGTTGTAGAGTCATGTCTCACACATTGACCAGTGGTGGCTGTAAAGCTGGGTTAATGTGGTGCGTTTAGCACATATTTGTGAAAGTAAAGGACTCTGGGAAACTGAATTCAGAGAGGGAACCCTTTCTTCAAAAGACAGAGAAACATGTAGTCCCTAAATGATCTTCCTCTTTAACAGCAGAACTAGGGTTATGGATGTGAAAACGTATAGCACGTGAGGAGTACAAGAAGTGGTAGAGAGACATTAAAAACCACAGCTTCGTGATCTGTAACAGGTATATCCATCAAATTGACACCAGATAAACGTACTAAGTCTCAGGTATGACCTTTAGAATCCCTCTAACAGATTGAGTAAGATTAAAAGAATCAATAAAATCTAAAAATTGGGGGGCAAGGGACTGGGAGGGACAACGGATGTGGATATTAAAATCACCAAGAATAAGCACCCTGTCATAGCCAGGTATGACAATAGATAAAAGCTCAGAAAACTCTGTATTAGGGGGTCTATGCATTAAATTACAGAGTAAGGGGGCAGGGCCAGTAATTAAAAGGTCTGAAAACAGTAATGTAAAAATGTACCAACTTTGTTAAACATAATAACAATCAGGGGACAAACGTTGTAACATTTATGTCATTTCTGTTTGTTTAGGATATTACCTTTTTATTTATTTACTTTTTCAGTTTTTTTTTTTATTTCCCACCTACTGGATTTAATTGTGAATAAATGGCAATATTATTGGCTAAATGGAAATCTGCCTTGGTCATTCATCAGTCATCTGAATGCAGCTTACCTGCTCACCTCCACTCACTCTTAATATCCTGGCCCAGTGTGTTCAAGTGGTGAACAGTTTCAGGGAGAGACTTTGACTTTGGTCTTTTGATGGGGTTTGTTGAAAATAAGTATAAGTAAGTATAAAATGTCCTTTTACTTCCTTACAGGTCAACCAAATGGCAACAATATGTCTGAATACTCTGGCTATTACTACCAGGGTGTGTGGCGAGCACTAGGTGGTGTTACAGTTCGCCAGTTCTACACCTCCTCTGCCATCAGTCAGTGTCTCAAAGGCAAGTTTGTCCATCTGTTTGGAGACTCCACCATAAGGCAGTGGTTTGAGTACCTCAAGAATGAACTACCAGGTAAAAGATCCACAAGAACTTCTGGCTACTGTTGGATTTTGTTAATACGGAAGCTTAATCTGTTCCCTCTATAATACTTTTAGATCTTAAGGAGGTTGATCTGAGCAGCGAGAAGCAAACTGGACCTTTCATGGCGACGGACCAAGCAAACAACATCTTGGTGACATTCCGCTGCCATGGTCCTCCTATCCGCTTTGCCAAGGTCCCAACGAGTGAGCTGCGTTACATTGCCAACGAACTAGATGACTTAACTGGAGGTGCCAAAACTGTCGTCGTTCTTGGCATCTGGTCTCACTTCAGCACTTTCCCCATTGCAGTCTACATTCGGCGGCTCCAGACCATTCGCAGGGCGGTGAGGCGGCTGCTGGACAGGGCTCCAGACACCCTGGTTGTCATCCGGACTGCGAACTTCAAAGCTTTGACACTTTATGAGACGCTAACCAACAGCGACTGGTACTCACTGCAGTCTGACATGGTGCTCAAAGCCATGTTCAGAGGTCTGAATGTTCATCTGGTGGACGCTTGGGAGATGACCCTGGCCCACGACCTGCCACACAGTCTCCACCCACAACCCCCCATTATTGAAAATATGATTAACGTTCTCTTGTCCTACATATGCCCAGATGTGGGCAGCTAGATGTGTGTGTTTTGGTGCTGGCAAAACATTTCATGTAGGTCTGATAATGCCATGTCACCATCTGCTTGTGGTGCAATGTTCAGAGCAGAGATGATGGCCTAAGGTGAAATGGATGGCGTGAGATCACAGCCGGGCCTGGGCTTTTGTTCTGCTCTGAACTCCAACTTGTCTTCTCTGTTGTTGGTGTGGTGTGCATGCTCTCATGATCTGATCATTGCATACAAGCCAGAAAACTAGTGAGTTTCAAAGTCAGTGTTCAGAGGTGTGCTGAGCTCACACCAAACTTTGGTGGGAGAAGCAGCAGAAACTGTTCTCAGAGCAGCCACAATGGCATCCAAGCCTTGGATCTTGAAGACAAAGTTAAATTACACACACAGTTAATAGCATGCCAAGCGTCTACAGACACTGTCTATTGTCTATTGTTAACCATGTTTTTTTAGAAACAGGATGCCAATCAGACGAAAACACAATTCGTCAGTTGTAAGACAATGTGACTGTGGTTAAGTCACACGTCTAGATCTCATGGTTTACATATTGCTTAGATTTTCATTTTTTTGCAGTATATTGTCTTTGATTCAAGTCTAGAACAACTAGAGAGGAAACCAGTTTAGTGTAGTTCCCACCCCCAAACTGTTCATGAAAGGATTGATGCTTTGGGAAAGAACCACCTGCTAATATCATACTGCTAATCTGTTAATCACACTCCTATTGTTAGTGCTATAGTCACTGCCAGTACGTTGGTTGCTGTTTGTGTTGTCTCTCTCTCTCTCTCTCTCTCTCTCTCTGTCTCTCTCTATCCAACCTCCACCCAACGCGGACCCCTACAGAAGCCGCCCACATTGAGCCTGGGTCTGTTCGAGGTGCAATTAGCTGAGACAGATGTGGAGGCAGACCAAAAATCAAAGGGCTCCGAACCAAAGGAAATACCCTCTTTTCTTGTCTCAGCCACTCCCACTCTTGTGTCCTGTTCACATCTGCTGTGGGTTGTATTTCCACAAGACTACTGTAAATTCTAAACAGGTAAAGTTGTTGGCTGCAAAACCAAAATGATGGCTAAAGACATTAAAACGACTCGGAGAGAAACTGAACATTGATTTATTGATAATGTGAAAATATTGGTTAGTGAATTTAAAGGAAAATGCTGGCACATTTCAACATGGCACGTATCCCATAAATTTGGCCCTTGAGACACTATTGATCAGCTTACTGTTGCCTGAAAGTAAACACAGATGTGATCTGTAGGTGGTGTCAGACAGCTGGTATTATACTATATAGTATTATAGCCTGCGGCGCCTGTGTACAGAAGAGCTGGGTAAAGGTTGCAGCACTTAAAACCAGTTTCATATGGGAGGCAACTTACAAGATCAAACATGTACATCGGTGAACATTAGAGGTGTTGGGAAACATATTTCTGAAATAGCTTTGCCGACACTTAAAGTAAAATGAGATTCATGTAGGGGCTCATTTAGAAGGCAAGTGGACCTGCTTTGGATTCTTCTTTAGATGTTTCTAGATATTCTGATTTGACCTGGTTGACTGCAAATAATGATGAGAGTTCATTAAAGTAAAGTAATATTCTAATCACTCTTTCAGTCTCTTTCATAAGAACGCCTGTGGGTGGTGGTTTGATGGCATGCACGGATCATGGTCACTTGATCTTATCACGTTCCAGTTTCAGAGCAGCTGTGTGCTGGTGTTTCTTTTTTCCGGAGGGAAATTCCAGAATATTCCATCCTGGTGTATTTTCCAGTCACGCTGCAGCTACTTTCTGCATTTTCCTTTTTAACAACAGAAACTTTACTCAACTGTATCTGTTTTCCAGCCATGGGAATAACTCTTACATCAACATTGTGGGTTTACTTTAGCTTAAAGAGCACTAAAGGTGCTCTTCATAGATGCTTAGGTAGAATGACTGATGATTTCACAACAACACCAACAATTTGAAAAAGGTGGCAGATAAAGGCTATCTACTAGCAGCCACACAGCATTTCTGCACACACAATAAAGAAAAACCCATTACTAACTGTGTTGGGGCAGTTCTAGATGCACAGAGCTGTTTTCTAATAACTTTAAACACTGTATGGAAGCCTGCTTTATCACACAGTTAAAGATCTCTGATGTGTTACCACAGTATAACAGAGGAAGTTCGACTTCTTCCTCTTTGTCTCAAAGTGCTGTTGCTTTATGCCTTGTGTAGTGAAATGAGATCAAACTTACATTACTTTTTACAGTATTCTCTTAAAATGATACGCATGTTAACAGCCACTGAAAGAATTCTAAACATTTTGAAAAGGCAGACGTCCTGTACTACTGCTCACAGGCAAACTGTGTTTAACAGCAAACGGCAGCAGTGCAGAGAGTGAGTGCATGCTGGCGATGAGTGGCTTTTATGAGGCTTTCTCATCCGGAGCGCGCTGATGATGGCAGTGGCTTCTTGGCTGCTGCAGAGTTCGTCGGACACAAGCTCCCCCTTGTGTTCTCCGTCATGTCTTCACTCAGTCAGAGCAGAGTGCATACACTCAGACTGAAGTCAGGTCTTTAGGGGAGGTGGCATGAATCCAACATGTTGTCTGGGATGAAGAGTTAAAGTGCACAGTGAATACAGTATTCCCGTGTTTGCTTTCTATATTTCTATAACAAAAAATATTTTCATATTCATAATTACAGTGTGAGAAATGTGTGTCTTTAGGCTTGGATGGGGGAACGGCCAGTGAAGAGATAAGAGTGGAGCAGCGCAGTCTGGAAATACTGGAATTAGTTTTCAGTGCATCTCATAAATTCAGTCATATTTTTGCCTGCTAAAAAAGCCTTTTGTATATCTTTACACACTCTTATTGGCTTTTATTGGCTGGATTTAATGAATGAAACAAACATATATTTGGGAAAACAGATTTTGGAACAGACCGTTTGTCTTCACATCTCCACTCACATGTATGTGAAGTCTCACAGTGTGAGTACTGAGAGCTGCACCTTGCTGTGTTTAATGGAGAAAGCTGAATAAGTGGAGAAGTGGAGAGAGGTGGGGAAAAGACTCTTACAGTCAGTGTTAGGATGTCCTGCAGCGGAGAGGACGCCGCAAGACTCAACTTGCTCTTCTCACATTCTCAGTGAAGCAGGTGACAGTAACACACACTCCTGGTTGTTCTTCATTCCCACGGTCCGTGTGCGCAGCGCACTCTCACCTTGTTACCCACCACATCATAACACTTCACACTTCATCTCCGTCTGTACTGTGTATTCTGTCCCATCCTGACAGCTGCCACCTTCAGTGAAACACCGAGTGTGACTGGTGAAACGAATCATCTTCCAGGAGACACAGAAACTGATCACATCATCCCCTAATGTTTCTTGATGGAAGTTGGATAATAACCCAAACTCTGTAGTCAACCTTTAAACCTGGTTGTTTTTGTCTCTTTCTTTATATTTATGACATTAACAGTGGATGACATGGCACACAATGCGACGTGGGTTGCTTGTAAAGATTAATTATCCCCCAGCAATGTGTCGCCCTTTAGCCTCTTTTAGCTGTTGTTCTGGCCCACTGACTCCACTCAGCAACCTCACTTGTTTTCAGTGAAAAAGCTCTCATGTGACTGTGTATACCACCTGGCCGGCAGCACGAAGTTAGTGTCTAGCTGGGTCAAACAGCTTGCAGGTAAAGAGACAAATATGTGATATGTGTCATTGTTTTTACTTTGTCATTTAGTCATAATTATAAGAATATTGATTAAGCCGGTTGGAGGACCATTAAGGGACTATTTTATGTCATCTAGTGATATTCTGTATGTTTCTTGTTAACTGCTCCCATGACGGCAAATTGAACCCACTGACATTTACTGTCTGTGTATCTAAATCTACTGTCACTATAGACCTCCATTGTAGCGCCATCCCCACATACACCTGCTGCCACAAGTACTCACAAAAGCTTCAACAGCTTCTATTAATCCATGATGAAAATAGTCCCCATGACTTGTGCCCTCAGCATAACCAGTGGGCTGGAAGCTGAGAGCTTTGTGTCCCACCACCACTAGCTGGCTCTCTAATGCTGTGTTTAACAGACAGGAAGCAGGTTTCTGAAGACCGTGTTGTATATTTGCAGCCAATCTGCTGGTCTCTGCCAGGAAGGATGCGGTACTGTAGTTATAAATAGCACATAGCCTTTAGGTCGAATACACACCATAAAAATACTATCACATTGTAACCTGCTTCATCCCATCATCTGTTTTCAAATAGCACTACAAGAAAACATAGTATGAAAGACAAGTTTCATTTCTCCAAGTTCTTATGAGCAGCGTACCAACAGTCCCAGCACAGGACTTAGATTTATACTGTTTAATGATCACTATTTTTAGAAACACTATTTTTAACTATGTATTTATTTATTCCAAAAGTTTAGACAACTAAAAGCATTATGTGAAACAAAGAGTTAGCAACTCATCAAACAGACAGCATGTTGTAAAGGAAAATGTTGTTCAGCTTTGAAATTACATTTAGACATTTAGAATTTACAGGCCTCATGGTCCTGCATGCATTAGGTGATTCCATGGTATAATATAAAAGTATATGATTACATGTGTGACATATTCAGTAGAAAATCTAAAAAAAAACTAAAATAAAGATGAATGAATGATGAATAAAGAACAGATGGATTCTATTCACCGAATGGGACATCATCCCAGAGAAAAGAAGAAACAGACAAAAAGGTTGAGAAATGGTTAAATACAGAGTGACTAGAGCTGCAGGAGGAAGTGAAGTGTACACTGATAGAATCACAATCAATTTGCTCCTGTGAAGCCAATGAGGAACCTTTTACTAACTCATTTGAAGTCATGTCACTGCAGGAGTGTGATTCAGTTTCTCTTGTATCCTGATGGATCTGATTCCTACCTTATTTTTGGGTCAAACTTTTCTGCCTCATCTCCCCACAGAGAGTTTTGCTTCACATTAAGCTGGATCGTTGGTACAGAGGCCGGTAATCGTGATCAAACTTGCTTCTGCTCCTTTCATTTGAACCATGTTGATTACATCTTGGGCTTTTCTCTAGCCTCAAAATCCCACGTAGCAGAAGTTCATCCAGCACCTTGTTGAAGATGGATACTCGGTTGATGAAGTATGGCTGAGACCTTCATAGCTTCTCGTCTGATGGGATGTCGTCACTCAGTCCTTGGCTGATCGTCATCTCGAGAATCATGTGAAGCTGGAAAAATAATTTCATGTGTGACCAATTTTCAACAGAGGCCAGATGGAAATCATACGGTTTCATAAAACTGAATTTGGACACTGCCATGGCCCCATATGTAAGTAACTGTCAACAAAACCAATGAGCAATGCAGAAATGTAACGGGCTCCATATAATGGCGTTTCACTCATGCTACACATGTGGAACTGTCACCAAAAGCATATTTCTACACTACAGTGCATTAGGTTTTGACGGCTGCCAAATCACAGGTGACCTACGCTCAAAACTGTGCCTGAAGGCATCTTGCGTAGGCACAAAGGGAGCACTGAAGCAGCTGCTGCTCCGCTAACCTGCTGCTTTCCCTACGCAGGCTGCGTTAGTCTGCCTTCCAACTATTTATAAAAGAAACAGCTGAACAGCTATTAACAGGATTACTTTGATACTGAAGAAAACTTCTCAGGTAAGTTCTGGAGGTAAAAAAGAGCTTCTTTTTTCTATGATTTTTAAATGCAAATCCTCCAGAAGTGTACGTCACACTGAATCTAAAAATATGTGCATCATTAGCTATGACGAAGAGGAGGGAGTCGTCGCTCTCAGTCTGAAACCGTCCGCTACAGATGCTCTTTACCGCTCAGATGAAGCCGATGCTCCCAGACTTGTTTCTTCTCTGGGTCTCGCACCATCAGAGTCACCTCCTCCGTGCTCTCCACTAGGACGATCTCAAACGTCGCGTGGTAATTCGGTCCATAATTGTCACAGAAATCTGACGTCTGAAATGAAATGCAAACATGTCACTTTGCTGGTTGATTGTATTCAGACTTGTATTGACTAACAACAGAACAGGGTGTCTGACATACTCACTGCAGGCTGTATTTTAAAGCCCCCTGGGTCACTGTGGAGGCTGTAATCCAGACCCATGTGGAGGAGACAATGGGCCGGGGCCTGAATGTACTCATTTTCATGTTGATCTTTTACCTTTGGTGATATCAGAACATTTTGTTAGACTTAATTATCTTATTCAAACAGACGTAAATCAGGTCAGTCTCACCGTCTTGATACACGAGGACATTACAGTGATTCGCCATAAGAGGGCCTGATTGGTTAACAAGCACGTGCTGTCGAGCGCTTCTGTGGTGACTCAGACGTGATCAAAAACAAAAAGAGTTTGAACTGATGGTGATCTATGGTGTGACAGAGGGTTTTACCTCCTGCAGAGGCACGTTGCTCGGTAGCAGAATCACACTGAGGATGTGTCTCCCCCGTCTGTTCACTGGTCGCAGGAACAGCAGGATCTGGCCACAGACTGGTTTCGTCATGAAATTCTTAAATCTCTTAATGATGTCCCATACGATGCCAAAGACGGTGAGCTGAGGGGTGTTTACCACCACGTGGGTTTCAGTGACTTCCAGCGGCTGTAGGATGCTCATGCCGTCGTCGGTCAGGTGGACAACAGAGAGGCTCTGGGAGACCAGCGCTGAGAAGAAGCACAAGCAACAGATGCTATTTTAACACAACTGCAGACTAAAGGTAAATACCAGAAAGAAAGTCTGTCGGTTTAATAGCGGATCACAAGGCAAGCCGGTGTTCTTACCAGGTTCAGGCTCACAGTGTGGGAGGTGCAGCTGGGAGATACAGTCCTGAGGAGACTTGATGCTGTACAGCGGCCCTCCGGGAAACTTGCAAGCCGGTTCGAGATCCATTTTATCCCAGATCAAAATCTTGTAGGTGACCTCCCCCTCGTGAGTCACATTGAACACCAACCCAGTCAAAGAACACTGGAACACACCTGAGCTGGGAAACTTGGAACTGCACAACAAAGAACGGTTTTAAGGAAAACAGTTTGGGCCTTCATTCCTATTAGTGAGAGCACAGTTCTCAGCAAAAGTTACTGCAGAGATCAGGGAACACTGAGACACAGCGACGACAAACAATTCAAGAAACAAGCATTTTACACAGCCAAACCAATTTTTCTACCCAACTGCTGAACCACATCGTGTAAACCTTTTTCATTTGCAGGTAAAACTGAATGTACCACAAGTAGGGGCTGAAAGGCTTTTTACTAAAACAGAGTTCTTTCATTATGAAATTAAATCAGTCAAAGCTCAATAATTGCCATAAATCCAAAAATTAAACAGGAATTTCCCTTTAAGCACCATGTTTTTTTGATGTATTGCCCTTGTATCTGTTACTGCACTCACATCCCTGCATGTAGTTACTGTTACACCTATCAAACACTACTAATAATGGTCACACAGCTATCGTTGGAGAGAGAGCTGGCTAAACTAGTTTCATTAGTTATCTAGCGAGCTCTAACCATACAGACTTGGGGCTCAGGCTGTGGTCACAGCCAGCGGTGGTCGACATAATAAATAAAATCCATAATATAGCTCAGCCGCTCTCTATCGATCGGAGGGAGCACAAAATGTGTTGTGAGGCAATACAAAAGAATTTCAGGAAAAATATCCTACTGTAACCTTTGCCACTGATCCAATGTAAAAAAAAAATAAAACAAGAAAAACTTACTGGTTGGCAAATTGCAAAAATTACGATGAAATCAAGCTCCAATTTTAAACTATTCCTGGTCAGAAGCTTTTGTATTGTACGCATTTACATTTTGAAATTCCCTGTGTTTATATCAGTTCTCATTAAAGATCTGTCTAGGGCTACACAGGACACAACTCAGGCATGTGATCCAGCATCAGTGCTTTTAATTTCACATCAGCCTCACGGATCACGGTTTACTCCCCTGAAGTTACTACTAATGCCAGTGGACCATCCTAGCTACCACACATGATGCGTTTGTCACAGAGGTTAGTGCTCCGTCTGTAACCATTCATGGTAAGGTGGTGCAGGAATTTAAAAGTATCTCATGCATGACTGCAACAACATTTCAATCACTGTGATTTCTGAAAGATATATTATTAAATATAGAAATAATGTTTTGTATCCAACGATATGTCTTACCTGTATGAAATGCCTATTCTTTCTTTTGTCACCTCAGGTGTGAAGCTCGACTTCGCCTGGAATCCGGAGAGGCAAAACGAAATGAGTTAGTTTTTTTTCCAGTGATACCAACGTGTAGTGTGGTGCACAAATACTCACGTCCATTTTCAGCTCCACTGCACCGGAGAGAGGATCCAGGAAGGGTTCCTGTTGGGCTCAGACGGGGGAGGTGTGTCTTCACCTTGAGATATCTGCCCAAGAAATGGGTGAGAGTTAAGGTGGAGCTCTGCCCGTTCACAGCAACAGGGTGGAGCAGAGACTCAGTGACTGATGCCTGTTCAGGGTGCAGGCTTCATGTCAGCACCTTCAGAGGGCATCAGGTAAACGCTATGGACAGGCATCTTCCTTTCTACACATCAGGCTCACATTTCATTGTCTTGTGGCTTTGAAAAGTAAACCTGCAGTCCTGTCCTGTATCCACTGGGTTTTCACATGTTTAATCTTCTGATAAAATAATAATAATAATCGTTTTTTGGCTGTTATCTGAGACGTAGACAATATTTCCTTTAAGGCACCCAGACACCATCCTATACGGACCTGGACATATTATCATAAGGGGATTTTAAATTTGACGAGACGCTTCTATTTTAACCGGCACAGCTTTTCTAGTGTTTACAGCATTGACTGAGCAGATCAGCACACACCAGTTGCATTCGAGTTAAGCTATATATATATTTATTTATATATATATGTATAATATATTGTAAAGTTGGTTGATGGTTCAGTCAAGATGTGACAGTTAAAGAAAAATGGGAAAAACTGGTGCTAAACTTTATTTTTCTCAAGTCATGAACTTTATTTTAAGACGCACAGTTATTCAAAAACTGACTGTTTTTATTGATTTTCTCTTATTTTCTAAAAGGCAGCCCTCCTTTTACTGAATGAGACAAGAACGTTACACCTCTCTGCAGTATTATGTGTCTGGTTACTTAAATGTTAAGTCACAATAAATACTGTCAAAATGTTTCTGAATCATACTGAGTTTCTGTGATTTGACAGTCAGTTATTGATCACAAGCGGACGTCACTAACTCATGTTAGACATTATGATGTATGATATATTTGAAATGACTGGACCTTTTTGAATGCTAGATGAATAACCCTGCTTTAAGGTAATAAGACAAGACAATTATTATGTGACGTTAATAAAACTGTAACATAATTAGAAGTGCATGTGAACCAAGCCATCAGAAATATTAGATTTACTTTTTTTTTTTTTTTACTATTTCATATGAATTCATTCCAGTCAGCAGTCCCTCCTGTTGGCCTGCAGTAACTGCCCCCACCTGCAGAGCAGGGAGACACTGTGTCCACTGATCTGAACTGAATGAAGGCTGAATTCCATTTAGCTGCTGTAGTTTCGGCTGGCTGGCTCAGCTGGACGGAGCCGAAGGTGAAGCTCTTCATTTTGCTGTGTTTTTCTGACAATAAGGAGCCAAAAAGTGTCCCTCAGCAGTGACTCTCCAGTCAGTCAGTCAGTGAGTCAGTCAGTGAGTCAGTCAGTCAGTCAGACCGGACGCGACCTGCTCCTCACTTCTACCTGCCGCGTCTGTTCGCCGGTGTTTCAAGCGGGAAATGCGCGCGTGATGTTTGACCGTATTCGCCTCTGCTCGCTCGGGTTTGTTGGAAAGAAAGTAGAAAAATGGAGCTGACCTGAAGCCAACAGAGGGCTGCTCTCTCTCTCTCTCTCTCTCTCTCTCCACTAGCTCTGCCAACACTGTCAGCAACTTCCTCATCTTCTTCCTGCCTGAGAGTTCCGTAAAGGACCAGTTCACATAAAATAAATAAATAAATAAATAAACTCATATCCTGACATCCATGAACTAAATACACCGCTCCAAAAAAATTAAGTCTTAAATAAATATATTGATATAAATTGAAGTCACAGGCTGACCCAACTTGACTGTATGTCTGGGCTCCTGATGAGGTGGTGTCCTGGAGGGCCTTGGCGATGTCGGCTCAGTTCACTCGGCACCGTGGTTCAGGAACTTGAAGGTTCTGGTGGATCAGGATGTGCTGGTTCTTGGCGGTGGCGTCTGTCGGTCCGTTCGGACTACAGGACAGCCAGTGGTGTTCAGCTCTTACTAGGCAGGGTGCTGGATCTGGATCTGGATCTGATGTTGGCCTCAGCTTCAAAACTCATTTAAAGCTCACTAAGAAACAGTTGTCGCTGGTCACACGCAACAGTTCAGAGTTATCAAAAACAAGAGTTTCTATCAAAAGTACTTGGTTCTGGCTGGTGTTTCAGGAGGTATTTAAGAGGACTTTAAGAAAACTCTGTTACACTTTCAGTCATAGTGATCAGCTATAACTTCAGAAGAACGGTCTACAAAAGTTTAACTTGAAGGTAGCAGGCACAAAGATTATAAGTAACAAAGTAAAACTAAAAAGGAAAAATAAAAATAAAACGTCAAAGCAGAAAAGAAGGGCTAAGCAATGACAGAAGGGAAGACATCTTAGGGGCCTGTTCTCCTCTGACAGAGGGACGCCTGTGTCATCACTAAAAGTTTAGACGTACTAAATTAGATTTCTGTTTCATATTCACTATGTTCCAAATCCATTTTCATTCCTAACACTGCATGGTATACAGAATCAAGATATTTCAATTCCAATACATACAGTGGGGCAAAAAAGTATTTAGTCAGCCACCAATTGTGCAAGTTCTCCCACTTAAAAACATGAGAGAGGCCTGTAATTTTCATCATAGGTACACTTCAACTATGAGAGACAGAATGAGAAAAAAAAAATCCAGAAAATCACATTGTCTGATTTTTAAAGAATTTATTTGCAAATTATGGTGGAAAATAAGTATTTAGTCAATAACAAAAGTTCATCTCAATACTTTGTTATATACCCTTTGTTGGCAATGACAGAGGTCAAACGTTTTCTGTAAGTCTTCACAAGGTTTTCACACACTGGTGCTGGTATTTCAGCCCATTCCTCCATGCAGATCTCCTCTAGAGCAGTGATGTTTTGGGGCTGTCGCTGGGCAACACGGACTTTCAACTCCCTCCAAAGATTTTCTATGGGGTTGAGATCTGGAGACTGGCTAGGCCACTCCAGGACCTTGAAATGCTACTTACGAAGCCACTCCTTCGTTGCCCGGGCGGTGTGTTTGGGTTCATTGTCATGCTGAAAGACCCAGCCACATTTCATCTTCAATGCCCTTGCTGATGGAAGGAGGTTTTCACTCAAAATTTCACAATACATGGCCCCATTCATTCTTTCCTTTACATAGATCAGTCGTCCTGGTCCCTTTGCAGAAAAACAGCCCAAAGCATGATGTTTCCACCCCCATGCTTCACAGTAGGTATGGTGTTCTTTGGATGCAACTCAGCATTCTTTCTTTTTACCAAAAAGTTCTATTTTGGTTTCATCTGACCATATGACAGTCTCTCAATCCTATTCTGGATCATCCAAATGCTCTCTAGCAAACTTCAGATGGGCCTGGACATGTACTGGCTTAAGCAGGGGGACACGTCTGACACCGCAGGATTTGAACCCCTGGCGGCATAGTGTGTTACCGATGGTAGCCTTTGTTACTTTGGTCCCAGCTCTCTGCAGGTCATTCACTAGGTCCCCCCGTGTGGTTCTGGGATTTTTGCTCACCGTTCTTGTGATCATCTTGACCCCACGGGGTGAGATCTTGCGTGGAGCCCCAGATCGAGGGACATTATCAGTGGTCTTGTATGTCTTCCATTTTCTAATAATTGCTCCCACAGTTGATTTCTTCACACCAAGCTGCTTACCTATTGCAGATTCAGTCTTCCCAGCCCAGTGCAGGTCTACAATTTTGTTTCTGGTGTCCTTTGACAGCTCTTTGGTTTTGGCCATAGTGGAGTTTGGAGTGTGACTGTTTGAGGTTGTGGACAGGTGTCTTTTATACTGATAACGAGTTCAAACAGGTGCCATTAATACAGGTAACGAGTGGAGGACAGAGGAGCCTCTTAAAGAAGAAGTTACAGGTCTGTGAGAGCCAGAAATCTTGCTTGTTTGTAGGTGACCAAATACTTATTTTACCGAGGAATTTACCAATTAATTCATTAAAAATCCTACAATGTGATTTCCTGGATTCTTTCCCCCCATTTTGTCTCTCATAGTTGAAGTGTACCTATGATGAAAATTACAGGCCTCTCTCATCTTTTTAAGTGGGAGAACTTGCACAATTGGTGGCTGACTAAATACTTTTTTGCCCCACTGTATATTCATTAAGTCTTTACCAAATAACTTCCTGAATGGCATGACACAAATTGACCTAATCTTTAACATTCTCAAGTTTGCATTAACTTCCATTAAACAGACCTGGATTGAATATACTGTTGGTTAGTTTCTAACTTATTAGACACAGATTATTAATTATATGGACTTCCTGAGTCTTCTCACTCATTGGTGAATTGCAGTGTTATCACAGGATTTGAAGCAGCATCCTCAAAAGTTGTACTTGGTTAGTTGGTCATCCTTGGATGTTCATGAACATGTGGGTTACACCATTAGACAAAAGAACACATTAATTAGTATTAACTGATCTGTGGGCACTTTGGACAGTTCCTTTAACCACATTTAAACTTATAGCAGAAATGGAAGAATGTTGATACAGACTTCACTCATTCCTCTCCCTGATCAGTCTGGCCTGGGCCTCAGGGGTCCACGAGTGAAGGAGAGACCACGGGGTCGCTCGGACAGGACCCTTCTGTCCTAATCACTGGTTCATAGAGCGTTCAGAACGTATATGTCGATAGAAGCTCTGTGCTAATTTTTGTGGCAGTCACTGTGAGGCCTTTTACACAACACCTACCCAGAGGCAGGCTTTGGGTTCCATCACTTCATCATTGTCACTTATCAGTCTTTTTAGCGTTCATCACGTTATCATCCAGAACTCTCATGCAATGGCTTCCTGTTTTGGATAAGTCAGTTCAGGGTTAATCCACAGCCAGTACACTGTTAAAGCATGGGTTTGTGGCAAACCCCCCCCATGTCTGTATTTGTACAGCATCTGAACTTGAACTGATGTCTCCTCCTGTGCTTTGACGAAGAGCCAGTTTGGACTCAAAACACGCTGATAACAGCAGTGAGCAGTTTTTAAGTTTTTAAAATATATGTGTGACCTTTTGACATTGAGACTTTGCGACTGCTGTCCTGAGATGGTGTGTCGTCTTGCACATTTCTCATTAAACAGTCGAGGTTAAAAAAAAAAGGAGAGATTAAGATGAATACGATGTTTGACTACCAAGACACCTGACCCAACCTGGTCAGCGACAAATATAAATAATAAAGAGAAATACACGGCGTTCACATACTGTCTGGTATCTCGTCCTCTCTTCGGGAACGCAGATATGAGATCACTGCAGCCAAAGCAACCAACACCACCACCACCACCACCAGTATAACAACAATAGCCCACTGCGATGCTACAGGACCTGTGAACGGATGAAAAAGCTTTGATAATCTTCTCTCTGTTAAATATAATATACACTACTCACAAAAAGTTAGGATATTCAGCTTTCAGGTGAAATTTCAGGATCACAGAGGGTCACAGAGTGTCATCAGGAGGTTGGAACAGTGATACAGAGACTGGAAGAGTCACAGAAAGGAGAGGAGTGGACGTCCTTTGGCCACGTCCCAATTTATTGAGACACTGAACATGTTTTGTTGTGGTATACCTACCACTGTTGGTAGATTTTCTTTCAATAAACTGTTTAAGATGAATAAAATCACCATTGCATGCTGATACTTAAATGTCCTACTTTCATGATATAATATCACTGTAGCATTCACTTTGTACATTTTCCATATATTTCACCTGAAAGTCGAATATCCCTAACTTTTTGTGAGCAGAGTATATACCAAAGTTTTACTAGACATATTACATGTAAGCATGTTGTATTGGCACATTGGTATCTTTCAAAGCGAACAATCCAGCTCAGCATCCACTTTACATGCCCTCTGCAGACATACCGACAATCATCTCATCCGAACAACAGTCGGGACGAACTGTACCTGGACGCTGAGGCGGACACCACAGTGTGGAGTTGACTGTCACCGCCCTCGTACTGGCAGGGTTGGCTGCCACACAGCTGTAGACGACTCCACCCTGATGCTGGATGACCAGAGGGAGGGTGAGGTTAGTGGGGACGTCTGGGTTGCTCGTCTGGTTTATTCTCCTCTGTCCTCTGTACCACGACAAGGTGACATCAGGTCCATTCTCCACACAGCAGTTTATGTAGCAGCTCCCGTTATTCAGTGAACGTGTTGCAATATTGACGTGTGGTACGAACACGGGATCTACAAGAGGCAGAGGAAAGCCACTGAGTTGTTTCATTACGCTCCCTCCTACTTTATTAGAATAGCTGTCTATCTTTTAGGAGATAAGACCAGACCTCAGATCAGAAAGTTAGCAAAGCAACTCTCAATGTCTTTCTGCACCTTCACCATTACATTTCAAAATAGATGTGGACATTTTCTTCTCATAATCATGCAGCTGGTACAATAAATATACTTTCTAATGCTGTATTAACACAGTTTATTATGAGTGGAGTTTTGTCTGTACAGACTGCAGACATCTATCATGCATGCCAACATTACTAATATCCAGAATCTGCTGACTTTGTGCTGCTAACTTGAGCTGCAACAAATAGCAGCAATGTCATACTTGCTACTGTTACTCTGCTTTAATGCTGAGATTAAATGGCGATATGTTTTGTGCTCCACACACATCTCGGATTGTTTGCAAAACCTCCTCTTCTCTAATGTGTCCTGACAAACATGCACCTACCAAAGACAGTGATGGAATATTGTCTCAGTATGTGTGGTTCACTATCCAGCAGCATCATGACACAATAAGTGTCGGTGTAGTCTTTGGTCACTCCGATAAAGATGAGCGATCCATCGAGGGGGTTCAGCTGCAGAAGACTCTTGTAGCTCTCCTTGATGAAGGTGCTGCCATTCTCCCACTGAGCTATCAGCTGGCCAGTGAAATGTGGACCCCGTGTCCACTTGACGTTATGTTTTTTCTGTAAGTGCTCTACTCCGGTTTCCAGCGTGACATTGTCCCCCTCCAGAACATTAAGAGGAATAAGTGAATTATCTGGGAAAAACATACAAGTATAGTGAGAACATTTGATTGTCAGTATTTTCAGAAATGTAAATATACTGAAACTCAAGGCTATGCCCAGATCTTTAAGTGTAGACATTTTTAAAAGCATCCCATATGAATATTACTGGAGGCGACGAAGCGGCCACTCACCCTGGACAGTCAGGTTAAATCTTTGCATCACAATCCCTGTTTCCGCAATGACCTGAAGCAAAAACACCCCACTGTCAGCGACGGTGAGATTAGAGATGGTGATTGATCCAGTTTCTACATGTGTGTGTAGCCTATTTCCAAACACGGTCCCATTGACATGGGTGACTTCTCCTTTGGTGACGATGGCAATCGCTGTGACAGGGTGAAGATGCCCAAAGGTCCAGAGATAGTCCTTTTTCATTGTTTTGTTGGTGTCTAACGTCACAGTCTCGCCATCCCGCTTTATCACTCGTGTTTCAGAAAAGACAGCCCCTGAAATAAGGAATAAATTATCTCTGCACGCCGTGCAAAACAATGAAAGATCAAATAAATCATAATGGCTTTTAATAGGGGAAAGCATTCAGTGTGACAGCATGAAATAATAGTGCACTTCTCTCCTCTCTCCGCTTTGTTACTTTAAAATGCATATTGCCTTTAACACACTGTGTTCCAAATGATTACACATATACTGTTTTTGTTCATTTTTCCTAGTCAATACAAATGACAGTCAGTACGAATTTTTAAATCCTCAACAATTATATTATAATCAGGATTTTATTAAAACAAATAACACATCAGATGATGACAACAGTATTTTTTTTTTTAAATAACTCAAAATACAGCGTTCCAAATTGTTATGCACAACAGAGTTTCAAAGCATTCAATAGGTTATAAAGAATTGAAAATGGAAATCTGTTGTATTTTCTGCATTAGGAGATATTTTTTTCTCAAAATAAATGCTGTTTCAATCAAAAACGTCTTTACAGGTCAAGTTACATGTTAACACAGGAGCCCTTCTTGAATATCACCTTCACAACTCTCCCATCCATTGAACCTGTGAGTCCATGTATAGTTTCTGCCTGGATTTCATTTGCGTATGTCAGAATTGCCTCCCAGAGCTGCTGTTTTCAGGTATACTGCCGCCCACCCTCATAGATCTTAGACTTCTAAGGGTGCTCCACAGGTTCTCAATAGGGTTGAGGTCAGGGGATGATGGTGGCTACACCATGATGACACCATGACTCAGTGCTATCAGCATGTGATGGTGCATTGTCTTGCATGAAAGGGATTTAACTCCGGAAGGCACAGTTCTTCTTTTTATACCAAGTCAGGAAATGACCAGTTAGGAACTCCACATATTTTTGATAAATTATTATTACATTATTACATTATATTTCTGAAGGATCCTGCATCGAGAGGTTCTTGGGACTCCAGAGGCACCAGCAGCTTCAAATACCTGTTTGCTTTTTAACAGCTGCTCTCTTAATACGTTGTATTTGCTTGACAGAAATCTTCCTCAATACACCTTTATCTGAACGAACCCGTCTGCACTCTGAATCACACACATATCTTGTGTTTTCATACCTTTTGCAAGGCATCGCAATATTTCACGCTTTTCACCTACAGAAAGATCTTTCTTTCTCCCCACATTGCATGAAACCTGTGATTTGCTGAGCAAATGTGGAACAACCTCCTGAAGTAGTTTCCCTTTAATTAGGCTAACCTGCCAAATTAATTATCAACATACCTGTCTGTAATTGTGTTTTAAACAGACAGGAGAAACAACACAAGCAAAATGTTTCATTGAAAACCAAAAGATAAAAGTTTATTTAACTGAAATCCTACTTGCATAATAATGTGGAACACGGTGTAATGAAAGTGAAACAGTTCACTAGAAACAACAAAATACAATGATGGCTAATTCAAGTAATAAATGTCCTCTTACCTATGAGAAACAAGATGAGTATTGGTATTATCATTTTATCATCAGCTCAGTGAGGACGACAACATCTGAGAATTGACTTTCTTTTCCCATAAAATTCTCTCCAGTATGTTGTCGCTGCGTGTGCAGGCTCCTCCTTCACTCCCTTATTTCCTGTGTTAAATGCATGCAACACATTGCTTATCTGCCTGCTCCAAAGCATAGAAGGTCCTGCTCAACTGCAGATCACAAGGCTGGTGAGCACAAACTGCATGAAATTAATCTGCAAAATGTTTAACGTGGCTTCTTTGTTTATGACTGCTGCAAACTTGTGCAGTTTGTATTCAAGAGCAAACTGCTGGTCCTCAGGAGTGTCTGTGTCTGTGTGTGTGTGTGTGTGTGTGTGTGTGTGTGTGTGTGTGTGTGTGTGTGTGTGTGTGGTGTGAAGGTGTCAGTAGACTGGATACACTGAACAACCACTTTCCACCACAGTTCACTGTTGTATAGTTGTGTGTCTTTTTGCATGCTCGGCACAAAATCAGTGCCTCAGTACTTTTTGGATTTTTTGAGTTGTGAAATTTATTACAACAAGAACTTGTGATAACAGTTTCAGTTTGCTTTTGCTATTTTTTCTCTCTCAGTAAGCTGCAGGGACGGCCTGCTTTAGCTTGGACATTAGACTCTGCACACTCTGCACACACAGGTTTGGGAAGCTGAGCAGCGGCATTCCACTTGTATCGCAGTAAGGGTGCGGCACTCCCTCAAGTTTGTTCACAGCAACATGCAGCACTTGCAAAGTCATTAGGTTTTTCTTTTTTGTGGGTATTTATGGTTAATCCTAACTCCTTTGTAGTAAAAAAAAAAAAGAACAATGATATGACTATAAAAAATAAACCAATATCTTTGAAGAAGTGACCATGAGTGTGTGGAAATAGAGAAATTTCCAACAAGGGAACATAACACACTGGACCACGTCTACAGTAACGTGAAGGACGTCTAGAGGCTGTGCCCAGGCCCCATTTTGGACAATCTGACCATATATCTGTGTTCCTCTACCCTGCCTACAAACAACTCTTCAAACTGCAAAATACACCCAAGCCAAAAACCCTGGATGAACTGTGAGGTACGGTCCATGCTGCGTGCACGCTCTGCTGCATTTGCCTCTGGTGATACTGAGGACTACAAAAAAAGCCAGGTACGACCTACGTAGATCCATCAGGGACGCCGAGAGACAGTACAGGTTGAAGCTGGAAGGACACTATGACAACTCTGATTCCCGACGCATGTGGCAGGGCCTCCATCACATCACTGACCTCCGACAGAGGAGCAACATCATCTCGACCAGCAGCAACAACAACACACTGCCAGATGAGCTGAACGAGTTCTGCGCCCACTCAACACTGACCGACGCAGAGAGATTATACCAACAGAGGCAGCGCAGAGCTCCCCTCTCACTGTGTCATCATTCTCAGGAGGACCAAACCCCCGGAAAGCAGCAGGCCCTGACAACATCCCTGGCTGAGTTCTGAGGGTCTGCTAAGTGTTTACGGACATTTTTAACCTGTCCCTAATTCACTCATGACACACTCAGGACACTTATGTCCGAATGCTGTTTATTGACTTACAGCTCAGCATTCAACACGGTCATCCCAAGCAGACTGGCTGGAGAGACTGCTCACCCTCGGACTAACACCCCTCCTCTGCAACTAGGTGCTGGACTTCCTCACAGACAGACCCCAGAAAGTCAAAGTTGGCAACAGGTCATCAGGCACAAAGACAGTGAGCACAGGGATTCCCCAGGGCTGTGTGCTCAGCCCTCTCCTGTTCACCCTCTTCACCCATGACTGCATCTCCTCCCAGGATGACACCACCATCATCAAGTTTGCTGATGCCACGACAGTGATTGGCCTGATCACAGGTGGAGAAGAGGCAGGCTACAGGGAAGAGGTGGCTCAGCTGGTATCCTGGTGCCATGAAAATAATCTGCCTTTAAATGCTGAAAAAACTAAAGAGATGATTATTGATCCGAGGCGGAGGAAAGAGCAGCTCAGGTGGAGAGGGTGAAAACCTTCAAACTCCTTGGTACTCACATCAGTGAAGACCTCAAATGGATTCACAACACACAGCACATCTTCAGGAAGGCTCAACAGAGACTGTACTTCTTAAGGAAGCTGAGAAAATTCGGTCTACCCACCAAACTTCTCAGCAACTTCTACAGATGTACAGTGGAGAGCATCCTGACCAACTCCATCACAGTACGGTATGGGAACTGTACCATACAGGAGAGGAAAGCTCTCCAGCATGTCATTAAAACTGCACAGCACATCTGCGGAGCAGCCTTCACACCACTCCATCACATATATACGCCAGCCGTGCCACAAAGAGGGCACAGGACATTATCAGAGACAGAGCGCCACCACCAGAACAACAAGACTGAACAACAGCTTCTTTCCACAGGCCATCAGACTCTTGAATAAGGACATATATATATAATCTGGAGCTGTGAACCACACTGTACATAACTTCTGCAACCTGTAAATACTTGAATATTTTTTAAATGTCTACATCTTTGCACATTATATTTGCACTATCCTTTTTTTTTGCACTGGTGAACTGCAATCAAACTCTAATACACTGTTTGTTTCTTTTTCTTCTTAAATCGTTCTTCTGTACATTGCCTTTTTTATAATTTATAATTGTTTTTATCCATGTGGAGGGAAACTAGCAAAGTAAGAATTTCATTGCTCAGTGTTACCACCGTGTTTTTACTGTGCACATGACAAACATCTTTCATCTTGAATGAAATTACTTCTAAAAGAAAAAGTAAACCTTGTGGCAAAGGACTAAACTCAGAATGGTTGCTTAATTGACATTTGTCATATATTCAAACATTTTTTACAGCGTAAAGATGTAAAGACTTCACTAAAGCTAAATTCAGCTTTGACCTGTCTACAACTGTCCGTCCATTTCTTTTTCTTGTGTGGCGTGAGGTTTGTTTGGGCAGCCTGAGGCAAAGCCTGAGAGCAGCTGTGACGATACAATCTGTCAACACTATCATATTATAGCCCACCAACATAAATCAATACAGGCTAGGCCTGCTTGTTCCATACAGACTACAAAGCCTTCACCCAGTTTAACATCCTCTGCAAGTTCTGCAACATTGTGCAACTGTGTCACTCACATATGGACTGGGCGTGTCCCGGCTGAGGCACTGCTTTCTACTGTCACTGTTGTTAGGAGACATATAATAGACTATATAAAAGCAAATATATGTCAAATAGCTAAGGGGAATTCTTGATTCTGTTTAGCTTGAGATGCTGTGTTATTTCTAATATCATTTACTTACTGCACCACTATAAAATACATTATAAAACTTTGAGGCTCTCGTGCTGTGCTTGAGTTTTTCTTTTTTTTGCTAAATGATACTTCTATTTCAACTTCACGTAAGAGGTAAAGGTTGCACTTTCTACTAGATTACCATATTGATCTCACAACAACGGGCTCTAGATGATCTGTAGGGTGACTTTGAATGACAGCTGTGGTGTGGAGGACAGACGACTTCTTTACGATGATAACAAAACTTTCCTGAAACATTTGTGTATGCCAGTCATATCATGTGACATTTGGGCTGAACTGGGTCAAATCCATTATCAGAACTTGAAAATGTGAGCTCCACTATGTTCTCCCAGTTGCTAATTATTGTTCAGAATTCTAGTTTGATTCCAGTTTGATCTACTTTGTCACTGAGTTTGTGAGCTTGTAATGCTCCAAATGGACACATTTAGTGTCACATGACATTAATTCATTCTCTGTATATGACAACAATGCTATACTCTCAGAAAAAGAAATACATCTGTACTCAGCTGTGTATTTCTTTGAGACAGGAAAAGACTAAACTTGACCATGACTTCTTCACACAGTATCCAGTAGTGGTGGCACATAATGTTAAATAGTCACATTATTGATTCGTGTCAGTGGACACAAATCTTTCAAATTTTTTTGCAGCATGATTTTCAAACAAATGTATTTCTATGGGATTATGTTTCCACCTGCGTCACTAAGGCGTCTGTAGTACAGAAGCTGTGCTGTTATTTCATTCGTTTCCCTTTTTCATTCATTTTCAAGGTGATTTCTGAAGCTTCCTACTCTCTTCCTACTTTCTAAAAAGAGAAGAACTCTTCCTACAGTGTGACTCTGCTGGTTTCAAATGTTATGATAGTGTTTCGTAGTTATCTGACAGCACAGGAAACACAGGAAACAACACTAGAATAGAATAGTTCCTATATTAATCCTTCACAGGAAATGACTTTGTCACGGCAGCAGTACAGATAGGATGGAAACAATATATGAAAATATAAAATATGTAAAATATTTACAATCTAAACTAGAATGATATAACATAAGACTAGTATACAATATAGAAAATAAATAGAAATATCTTGTGCAAATATCCAGACTTCAAGTAAAATACGCTGTGCACTAATAACTAAGCTATTAAAGTTTTAGATTTAAAAATATGATGCCAAAATTAATAGAGGAAATCTCATAATGATACGACGATACAATAAGCAATTCACAAAAGTCTGTAAGTAAACACGTGCTACTGTACATGTTAGACGTCATACTCCTTCCCCCTCCTTCCTTGTTTCCTTCCTCCCTCTTTCAGGCTTTAAGTCTTTTCTCATTTCGTTTAAGACCGATGTTTGCTCCACATGTAATAGCTACAGTATCTTTGTTGGCTCCCTCTTCACCACGACGGACCACGAGGGAGCTGAGCCAAAAGGCAAAGCTCTCGATTTACCGGTCGATCTACGTTCCTACCCTCACCTATGGTCATGAACTTTGGGTCATGACCGAAAGAACAAGATCTCGGATACAAGCGGCCGAAATGAGTTTCCTCCGCAGGGTGGCCGGACTCACCCTTAGAGATAGGGTGAGGAGTTCGACCATCCGGGAGGAGCTCAGAGTAGAGCCACTGCTCCTCCACATCGAGAGGAGCCAGCTGAGGTGGCTCGGGCATCTGTTTCGGATGCCTCCTGGACGCCTCCCTGGGGAGGTTTTCCGGGCATGTCCCACCGGAAGGAGTCCCCGGGGAAGACCCAGGACACGCTGGAGGGACTATGTCTCTCGGCTGGCCTGGGAACGCCTCGGGGTCCCACCGGATGAGCTGGAGGAGGTGTCTGGGGCCCGGGAAGTTTGGGCATCTCTGCTGAAACTGCTGCCCCCGCGACCCGACCCCGGATAAGCGGTTGAAAATGGATGGATGGATGGATCTTTGTTGGCCGTGCTTCTTCTGCTGCCTGATCTGCTGCTGACGACAAACTGTGGAAATCTCTAACTGCACTAATGCAGAGATGTCAGAGATGCTCTGCTCTGCCTGTGACTTGATTTTCTCTGTTGGATAAAACATTTTTAGTATTTCACTCTTGTTTTTCTCACCCTAAAGAGAGCACGGAGATGACGGCACCTCCAAATTGGCCTAATTGCTGTAATTTTCGTTGCAGATAAGATCATATCATCTGCCTGTTTTATGAATGAGTCAGATGCACAAAGGCTGATCAGACAGCTGATAGAGAGCCTGTTTCAGTCTTTCAGAGTTTGGATTGTTAGATCAGATGGCTTCATCTTGGGAAGACATTTAGCGCCATTTTCTGTTTTAGGGCTGAAGAAAATATTCTGCTAAGGTGATGAGACAGTTTCACTTGGATCTGTGGATTGGACTATTTCAGGGTTCCCTTTTTTAATGTCTGCCTCTTCTGGATTCCCTGTGCTTATATCTCTGTTGTATCCCTACTTCTGTGTCACTCGATCATCCAGGGACTGAAGATGAAGCCTTGTTTGCATGTTTTCTCATCAGATAAAGTATCCACACAGCATCACGGCCGTGTAGTTTAATCTGTTCATACTTATAGAAGCTGGAGTAGATGGAATTTAGCCAATCTTTATTTAGGCCATTTCAATTTTTATTACTCTTATTATTCATTGCAAAGCGAGTCTTACAATACAGGCCTAGCTGACACACCCTAGTGTTTCAAGTGCCCCTGATTGCATAAACACTGTGTCAGCACCTTTTGTTACGGTGGGAAATGCTTCGTGTTTTGTCCTTTGGGGTTTGGCAGACTAGTCATTCACAGTTGTGGGTCACAACTGGGTTTGTGAGTGACAACTGGCTCACACACACAAACCTTAATGTTTTCTCTGCCCCACCGACAGACAGCAAACTCTAGTTTGGTGACCTGACTGAATGATCGACAGAGTCCGGTGTGTCAGAACTTGCTCTGTCTTTAAATATAAACTGTCACATGCATTTGTGACTCACACCAGGGCTTCTGTCACGCACTAGACACTAATGTACCAACAGCTGCTTCTTTCTGCGTTTTACTTCTTGGCTGTTGTCAACTATTACAGAGGGGAAAATAGTTAAACAAATGCCAGTCACTCATTCCCAGTGAACAATGGGACATCAGATTATCTGCAGCCTCTGAGCGGTGACTGGGAGGGAAAACAGGAACACTGAGAGGGAGGAGGAGGAGGAGGAGGAGGAGGAGGAGGAGGAGGAGGAGGAGGAGGAGGAGGAGGAGTCTGTGGTGGGTTTAAACTGCGGAGAGCCCTCAGTTCTTTCTTTGAAGTGCTGCTTGGCTGCTGGAATCACTTGCTCTCTAATGTGCTGCCAGATGACATGGCTGACACCTCTCACGTGTGAGTACTGAACTTTTTTTTTGTCAATGGCACCTTTAGCTCTGCTGTTTCATCTCGATGAAAGTTTCAAGTTTTCACGGACTTTGCTTCGGTTTGCTGCAGTTTCACTGGTCAGATTGGGCAGGGGACCAGAGACAAGCCACGGAGTCAGACTGTTTAGTTTTGTTTGTCTTTACCTGATAAGATAAAGTTATTAAATTGCTGTCTGTGGGTGTGTGGGTGTGTGTGTGTGACTGTGTGTGACTCATCATCTCCGCTCTTGCACTCCTCCTCCTGTCACGTATACCACCTACCCCAGCATGGCTGTTATGTCCTGATTTGCCACCCAGCTCCTGAATTCTGTGTTTTCCTTGACATAGATAAAGACCATAAGTTGATGCAAGTTGGTGCTTAAAAATGAACCAGAATCGACTGAAAATGAAGTGTTTTCTGCTCAGAATTCCCCAGAAAGTCTTTGGTCTTTGTGGTCTTTGTGGTTTTTGGTCTTTGTGTCAAAGATACTGCTTGATGCACACAGTCAATGAGAATAGAGAGATAAGTGAAGAAGGAGAAAGCTATTCTGGTCTTTGATTGTTGTACCACATTATGAAAGGTATTGATGTCCTTCCGAGGTTTACTCCTTCTTTACTCTGTGCATATGTATGGGCCTCTCTTACATGGCTGCCCGTCCCCTGCTGATGTTCAGGTCCCATCTATTTTGCTCCCATCTGGACTGAGTTGCTGTATTGTACAGTTTACCGAGATTGAGGCATGTTTGGTTAAAATGTGTCTATTTTAGGTATTTCCTGATTTGGTTATGGTCAGAAAAGGGGTAGGGGAGAGTGGGGTAAGATGAGCTACTTTTTACTTATGTTGTCCTGGAGGTAAGGAAAAATCACCCAGAAATAGAATGAAAACATATACCTTTATTTTTGTCATTTTATTCTGTTTATTCCAAGAGGGTAATTAGACAGGTGTTTGCTTTGTTATTCATGTATTTGTCTCCCTTTCTCTCTCTCCCTCCCTCTCAGTGGTGCTCACTCTACCAGTTGCACTGAGTGACCTTAAGACAGTGACAGTGACAGTGACGGGGACGTCTGGACAGAGCATCACTCTGCATACTGGAGTTACTGGACTACATGGTGACTATCAGGTCATCTGGTCACATGGCTCAGGGCAGGAGCTCCTACTCGACTTTGATTCTGGAAAGCTGAAAGCTAAATCAGAGAACTTCCACCTGGACGCCCGGACTGGAGCGCTCACCATTCACTCCCTCAGCGTCAGTGACAGTGGACTTTATCGGGGACAGATCATCAACGGGAACGGGTCACTGCATTACTTTAACCTGACTGTTGTAGGTGAGTAATAATCATAAGAGCGTGTGTGTGTGTGTGTGTGTGTGTGTGTGTGCGCATGCATAGAGCGACACGCAGATTAACACCAAAAGTAGCAGGAAAGAGTTTCTGGTCCTGATGGCTGGTGGCTCAGCTGGCAACAATTTCCAGATCATGTTTTTGTGCTCAGACTGGAAGGATAAGATAGATACAAATATTAAAGAGGACCTCCACACTAAACAGATTTTTGTTGCCTGGGTGATTTGGAGCAATACATAGGGCTGACTAATGTTAACCTCACTAAACAGCAGCACTGCGGCCACTCTGCAGAGGAGCAGTTGAGGAAAGTGGCTTCACTATTACAGGCCCTCATAGTTGAGCTGTAACTCTCACTAAGGGCCCTGAATGTGCTGCTGCTGTTGCATTCTATAAATAAGCTGGGAGGGAAAGTTCTTGCAAAACTGTGATGGTGTAATCATCCTTTAAATGTCAGGGGTAGAATATACAACGATTCAAGAACCCCCACAAGAGCAAGCGCTTGTATACGTCCAACAACGTCCTTACTTGTCTGTTTCACAGAGCCGGATCCCCCCCCACCACCTACTGGACCTCCAGAACACATTATCGGTGGCCAGAGGAGCCACCTAGCTGCTGTTGTACCATTCTGCATCCTTGTTGTTGTTCTACTGTTGGCCTGTGGAGTCACAGTGATACTGAGAAGGTGAGTAACAACCATATTCACAAACCATTCAGAGGCTTCAAAATGGCACCAAGAGCTGAGGGGCACTTTTCCTGAAGGGCTCAGAGAGAACGTCTGAGCTAAGAGCAGCTGATGTGGACGGCAACATGCACGTGCACGGTAAAGAAGGCTGTGGCTCAGCGGTAGAGTGGGTCGTCCCTCAATCTGAAGGTCGGGGGTTCGATCCCCAGCTCCTATGTGTCAACATGTCGAAGTGTCCTTGGGCAAGACACTGAACCCCAACCTGCTCCTGAAGCAGCTTCAGTGTGTGAAAGAATAGTCTCCTCCAAATTACATTCCTCCTGTGTGAATGGGTGAATGAGGATGTGATGTAAAGGATGATGTGAGTAGTTGAAATAACTAGAAAGGCGCTATACAAATACAGACCATTGAAAGAAGATGCTCTGATGGTTTAATTCTACATTCAGCACTCGTTTTACCAGCTCGACTGACTGTATGTATTAGTCAGTCAGGAGAAATGTTTAGCTTCAGGATGTGTGTCATGTTTTCTCTTCTGACAGGAAACCGCCGGGGTAACAGCGGAGAACCTGACCTTCGCTCCAAAACCTAGTGAGCGTAAAGCACCATCCTGGATGAATTTCATCATCAGTTGAATCTGTGGACAGATTTTCATGAATGGACTCCCAACACATTTCTATGGCATCATAAAGGAAACCATTAAGCGTGCTCAGTATGCTCTGGATATCCTGTGAGGTGTTTGATCTGCTCATTTTCCTGGCTGCTATCCAGAGGATAGCAGGTGGGGGGGCATCTGTGGCCAAGTCGTTGTCAATGGCAGCATGTTGAACTGCTGAGTAAACATTTGTTTTAACCCCTTGAAGGTCCTCAGAAATAATCACGTTAAAGATCCTTACACACATAAATGTGTATGCATAAAAACAAGCCATAAAAATGTTAGAAATCTTTCTTTTTTTAAAATTTTTTTTTAAATAGTTTTTTAGACTAGCATCAGCCCTAATCATACATAACAAATTTTAATTAGTTTTTTAAAAAATTAACCCTTAAATTGCCATGTTTTTGTCATGATGCGCATCATTTTATGGTCTAAAATACACAAAAAATACATGAAAAAAATTGAGAACTCTGAAAAATTCACCATCTTGCAAAATTATAAGCAATATGCATGAAAAACTGATAAAATATGCTAAAAACAAAAATCATAACACACTAGAAAGTGCTGAAGACCCTCAAAGGGTTAATGTCAGTAGTCCTCAGTGGCCCCTAGGGATGCTGACTCAAATGTTTTGTTGTAGTTTTTTTGTTAGTTGTGGGGCAGAGTTTGTCCTGTTTGGAGAGATAGTCCCTGCCAGCACTCTGAGCACTTGAATTTATTTATCTTAATTAAGCAGCACCCTCATCCTCCTTTTTCCTTAGTCATTAGCTTCTCATTTGTTATTTATGAATCCAAGTTGCCTCCAACCAATCCATGTGATAAATAAGTTGATCTGACCAAATCCATCTGGGTTCATGGGAGCGTGTTATCCTGGGGGGGGGGGGGGGGGGGGGGGGGGGTGGTCACACACACACCGTGTGTGTGACACACACACTTACATACACAAACATTTCCCGTCAGTCTGACTGTACTGGTACGTTTCTGTGAAATTCTTTGGTTGTTACAGGAATATAGATCTGATGAACCCAGACAGGAAAACCACACAACATGTAAACCCTGATATCTTCACCACAAGGCTGTTCACCAACCTCTTATCTGTAAAATAAACCTTCTTCTATTAAAAGACGATGAAAGGGGGTGAGGAAAGCTGTGTGTATTTGCTCCTTTACTTATCTTTTTAAACTTCCATCATATCAGCATCTGTGCTGCTTCAAATAAAGACAAGCTGGTAACTTGTAAACTCTCACATGGTTGATTAAGTACAGAAAACCAAAGTGCTCATCAAAGTGTAAGCAGTGTCTGTCTGAGTGTTAGGGCATGGTTTTGAGGGAAAGTATTACAAAATCTAATGTGAAATTCATGAATTAGACTGTTTAAAAGAATCATGTTCAACACATTATTTGCCAGTTACCTTAATACCAATTTATTGCGTAACATCAATGCAATTTGGTCATGTCCAGGCAGGGCAGCTGATCGATTGAGCACTTAGCACTCCTCTTTTGGTTGAATTTATTTATCTTATTTAAGCAGCACCCTCATCCTCCTTTTTCCTTAGTCATTAGCTTCTTGTTTGTAATTTATAAATCCAAGTTGCCTCCAACCAATCCATGTGATAAATAAGTCTATCTGACCAAATCCATCTGGGTTTATGGGAGCTTGTTATCCTGGGGGGGGGGGGGGGTGCTGTTATTAGCAGAGAGAAAACTGACACCGTGTCACACACATATGTTAATTAGAAACTTTGATATTGGAACAAAATGTTCTTCTGGTGTTAAATTAGAACTTTAACAGAGCTCTCCCTCATTGTGAGGGTGACGATGGGAAATGTACAGGTCAGTCAGACCTGACAGACCTGTGTCCCCTCTATTGTTTTAAGAAGCAGATAAAGATGTAATATCTTGATTGTAAGAAACAAAAGTTCTTGTTCTGTAAACTTATTCCTGTTAGACACAAGCCTATGCAGACAACGCTGACGGCTGGTGGAGACTGTGACACATCCAACATGGTTGTGTGTGATCATCTCTGTCAGGACCTTTAAGATCTGTTGGCTCCTCTGACCAGCACCTCGCCCCGAGGTCTGTCATGAGCCTGAACCCCAGCGTTGTATTGCATTATATTGCATTATATTCCACCTGTGAACCTGAATTAAAGGCGCTTCTGAGACCCGACTGACCTGTGAATAATCTCAGGCTGTCCATTGAGAGAATGCGGGTTCTTACAATCGCCATGAATGAACATAATCAGAGCCTTATACAACGTCAATCTAACTTGTAAGCAACCATCGTCTTCAACCATCTGTAAGACACCCTCTGTATCCTCGCTGTGTACTGTCCCTGGTGGTCTAGTGGTTAGGATTCGGCGCTCTCACCGCCGCGGCCCGGGTTCGATTCCCGGTCAGGGAACTCAATTTTGCTATAGGCTTCCGTCGTTGCACGCTGTGAAGCTCACAAGCAGCCGTGAATTATATACGTGTCTTCATACTGATATCATTATTATTATTATTAATAAATATCAGGCTTATTGAGGGAACAGCGTGGTTAGCTGAGCAGGCTAACACAGTTAGCAGGTTAGCTGAGCAGGCTAACACAGTGAGTTAAAAAATGTTCCTCCTTCGAGCCGGATTCGAACCAGCGACCTAAGGATCTCTGCTTGTGGCACCTACAGTCCTCCGCTCTACCAACTGAGCTATCGAAGGGGCATGCGTGGAGGAGAGGAACACTAGGTGATAACAGAAGTGTGTCAGGGTGTGACCGGATGTCATGTGACACACCTTTGACTTTCTATGTGTGGAAAAAAAGTAGAAGGACACAACAGGTACGTTTCATTCTTTCTTTATTTCTTCTTGTACCAATCACTCATACTCCAGCAATTATTTTGCGATATTTACACTTTGCTTTTCTCGTCACGTTTTGATGCTCCCTCTCCCATACCAGCACCCCCCCACCCCTGTCGTAGAGGAGGATAAGCTGTGGCAGAAGGCCATCAGGAGGAGATGGTGCCTTCAGCAGGGAGCAGAACTGGTGATGGGAAAGAAATCCACATTAAAAGAAGGGACAGGAGTGAAATGGTGAGTTACTAGTCAGAGCTGTTTGCTACGCTGCTCACATTGCTTCAAACACTGCACTCTGTGGACCGAAGCCATGAAACCAATCATTAGTTTGAACCCCACAAACCAGACCCAGTCATCCAAATGAGCAAGTCAAGAACAGTGACAACTAGTAACTGATCTATTTCGGTTCCAGACAAATTTGTGTGTTCCCCAGGTCGTTGTGCAGCGTTTGGGCCAACGGAGCAGGAAACCTGATTTTATAACAATGTTTAACATAATCATTTTCATCATGCCACCTGTGCTCCAACAGCTCCGATGCTTGAGGAGGGGTGGATAACCAAACCAAAATGTCCATCAACAGGATCTGCTACGAAACCTCCCAGGGCCACAAACGTTGCGCGCTGCTGTAGGCAGGTAAAGGCTCAGTGCAGACAGAACAGTAGCAGGACAGATGATATGTAGAAAACGGAAGTGTTCTTTACCTCACCGACGAGCAAGTTCACATGGATTTTGACTCGCTATTCAAATTCATTACATTTCACACTCAGATAAAAGTCTACCATCGAATTCCTTTTCCAAAGAAAAGATGATGCAAATCAGCTTAAACTTCTGTACACAATGAAAAGAAGAGACTTTGTATTGGACAACACTGTCTTTGTAAACCAACTGTAACAAACGAAAGAGGGCATAATTAACGCAACATAATTGTACAAGTGAAAAAAAAAAGGCAAATTACTCTATGATAGTGTGAGGAAAAATGCTATTAAAAAGCAAAGGTGTAGCTATATTTCATATTTAAGAAAACATAGTAAATAAGGTAGCGTACAGGGAGGACATCATCGGTCGTCATCAGAGTTTAAGGATGATGAGACTCCCACGGAGTACCGAAATAAAACCCTAAACCGGGAGCATGTTGGTAGTATACACAGTACACAGGTTCTCTTTCTCACACACATACACACACATAGGGTCTGCTAACATGGTGATAAGGGGTCATTTACAGACCCAACTCAGAGACTGGGCAGCGTGTGGGTTACTGGTCAGGAGGGGTGGAGATGAGAGGAGGGTCGCTCGAGAAGAGTGATGCTGCGCAGGCCGACGAGTCATTAATTAAAGGTCCCGTACCGTGTATCCTTGATCCGTCTTTATCTTTTCTCTGCATGATGCTTTGCCCTAACAGAGGGGATCTACATGAACATACACTGAATCAATTCAAGATCTGATGGGAACAGTGACAAGTCACATTACAGGTTTGTCAGATTCAGTGAGCACCGACTTATTTAGATGCTTCAAACAGGCCTGACTGGATGGATTTTAGCTACGCATGGTGACGCCAGCCAATCTGGAGCAAGTCCAGCTGTGACATGATTCCTGCAGTTGGTCCAAAACAGGTTTTGAGGACTTCAAATTTAACATCAAGTAACAATGAGGAAGATTTAATCTTAAATAACCATCTGTGATGACAAATAAGAGAAGTTTCCAGTTACTAAAATAAGGGACCTTTAATAGATGCCTGTTTAATCATGTTTTCTCAACCAGCACTTAACCCGTGGCAGGGGCGAGTCTACTGGGGGGTTCAATTCCTAGTAGATAATAACAAGCACATACTGAGGCTTATCCAAACCCAGTGTCCTTAAAAGCAGTCAAGATTGGCCAACTATTGTTTATTTGAATATTTTCTTCTCCTCAGTCGTACTGTGTGTTTGACCACGACCCCCCGGTCCTCTCCATCGTCCCCGACCTTTCAACCCTCTGCCCAATCTGAGGGGCTATCTGGCTGTGACACCGGCCCCAGGCTCTCAGTTCATTTCTCTTGGGTTTAAGCACCCACAGTGAAGCTCATTTGCCTAGAACTTAACACTGAGGGGCTTGAAGCAAACCATCATCATTTATTTTTTTTTGACAATCCCTGCAAAATGCTCATTTTCATCCGGTCTTTCTTCTCACCGTCACTTTTTTCTCACTGTTGACGGGATACAACAGCGTTTACATCCACTGAAACCACGGGAAGCGTCAAATGGACCAAACTAAAATAGAGATATATGAGTAAATACTAGTACCTGCGAATGTAAGGTTAACTTGTACCACAGTGGCTCAATAGTAAGACTCCAAATAGGCCCAAGTGACAAGGCCTTAGTTTGGTCTCTTGTCATTTCACACACAATCATAAACATACAGAGCCCGCATCAAACAAAAGCCCGTCAAGTCAAAAGTAAGAGGTAAAGTATGGAATGACGTTAAATGAGGATTATAGTAACAATTATAAAAAGTAACACAGGTAGATAACTCATAGTAACGCTTTGATTGGTTCCCGTTACTTGCAGGCTGAGGTGCAGTTCATCGGTGTCGCCACCAGAGGGAGCAACAGCACTAACTTCCATCCACAGAGGAGCAGGTGGTTTGAACAGAGCACACTGAACACTGCCTGTGCTTCTCCTCCCTCATCACTCCTGGGTTCCCTGTTGTCTTTAGTGAAAGCTTGAGTACCTGTTAAGTACCTCACAAGTTGATTTGACTCTACTGCTATCCTACGCTACATTCAGACACCATCTTTCTCTCTTTCTGCTACATTATTCTTGCTCTCCTTCCTCCCATCCCCTACCCCACCTTCTCCAACTTCTTTCTCTCTGTCCTTTCTCTCCCAGCTTTGTTTGAACTGCTTTGACGTTTTGCCACCTTTTCCTGGTCTTTCTCAGTAAAGTTAACTTGTTTTTTGTTCTAAGAGTTAGTACTAAATCATTCTCACTAGTCGACAGTTAGTACCCGGCTGTTTAGTAGTTAAATCCAGGAGTGCCATCATTCTTGCTGATGGTTTCTTAGCCTCCTCCTCCTCCTCCTCCTCCTCTGTGTTGTTTTTCTTTCTGTGCTGCAGCTTCCTCAAACCCCCCTCCTACTTTTGTTGATGTGCGTGCTCGAAAACCATGAAGTATGGACAGACTCTGAGACCCAACTCAATCATCATGTTGAAAAGTGGTTACCTCTGCAAAACAAAATCAGTGTCTGCTATGACCCGAAACGTCCCCTTGCACCCATCGTAAGTGCTGGCAGACAGAGTCTGTCTCAGTGTAGGAGCTCCTCTTTTCCTCGTCCTCCTTCTGTTTCCATGAAGTTTGGCCCAGTTCTTGACCTCTGCTCCTTGTTCCCCCTTCCAACCTTCACTGGTCTCGAAAGGATGTCTCCTCCTTCCTTCCTTTCACTTTTCCAACAGTCCGTCGTCCTCCGTGATGCCCTGAGCTCGGAGCTCTTCCAGGACGTTGTCGAGGTGTCCGGGGTCTGGGAAGCCGTGGCCCGTCAGGTTGGAGCCAAACTCAGTCTTGTGGTGGACCTTGAGGGCAAAAACAAGTTTGATGTCTAATGGAGCCGTGTATGCAGGGTGAATTTAAGGCTTTTTAATACCACTGCACCATTATTTTACCACTCCACATACATTACATGTCCAATGTAACTGAACTGTAACAGGATAGCTGAGGCAATCACATTCAGCTCTGAACTGATTTAGCCAGAGATTAAACGTACAGGCATTTTATTCTTTATTCTTATTATTTTAGACCACGCTGACAGTATTCAGTAAAAAAAAATATTTGACTAAATAAAGACCCTGTGCATGTACCTCGTTCCAGATGACTGTGTCAGACTCTCCTGTAGTGCTCGAAGTACCAACTGAGAAGATCAGCCTGCGGTCCCATGCTACCAGGAGCAGTCTCAGTACCTGATGACGAGTTAGGGTGATTGTTAGTTTTGAAATACACCTTTAAAATTGTATCTGATGTAATAACAGGCCTGCATAGGCGGGTGTGTGTCTGTATGTGGGCGGTGGGGGGGGTGTTTACCTTGCGCCCTTTCTCGCTGTCTGGGAGGTAGCAGTGTCGGGGAAAGCCTCTGGCAGTGAAGGGCTTCCCTGGGTTCGGATGCTCTGGTCCCTGGAGGAGAGGGAGAGGATGAACATTAGTAAATAAACCTAATTCTGACCATGTGATAGCGTAGCGTAGAACACGAGGCCGACGCTGGTCCTGCAGAGCACCTGAATGCCTGGGGGTATGTTGTAGATGATGCGTATGGTTTTGCAGTCAGGGTGCCCTGGTAGAGAGTGAGGGATGACGTGGTACTCCATCTTCCCTGCTGGTTGGTTGCCTGTCTTTACGCCGTATATGGTCTTACAGGTGGGACACTGCAGACTAAAGAGAAAACCGATTATAGAGCTTATTCGGTTCTAAAAGGTTGAGAGACAATGAAGCGTGTCGGTCCCTCTGTCTCTGACCGACCTGCCGTCCTTGTTGCCATTATTATACATGGCCACCAGACACTGGAAATGGTACTGGTGTCCACACTGTGCTAGACGCCCAACTGACTCCGCCCGAGACACAGGCCCCACCCCGGGACCCTTATATCCAGAAGGACCCCCCAACGGCTCCATACAGATGGTACAGTCCTAGAACAGACAAGGACAGGGGAGGGCAAAGACAGCCCATCGTACAGCGTTTAATGTGAAGCCAAAATCATGCGTCAGACGAGTCGACGCGACGAAAGATACAGATAGAAATACTGTCCATACCTCCTCTGGTGGACTTTTCACTTTCTGCAGGTACTTCTTCACCACCTCCTCTGGAGTTTTACCTGCAGACAGAGGGGAGAGGGAACAAACGAAGGGGGAGGGAAAGATGAAAGGATGAAAGGGCAGAAAAGCTACGGGCTGTTAACCTGCGTGACACCTGTTGGTCAATCATTTCTAAAGCTGACAGCTTGAGTGGAGCTCACTTAGTGGGAGAGCTGATGATAAACAGAGACCCCCTCACTTTTATCATTTAAAAGCTGATGAATTTCAACAATTGAACTAATGCGTTTGTAGAAGCACAACTAAGTTAAACTGTGCTTACCTTTGCGAGCCTGTTTCTTGGTGGTCTTCCTGCAGCAGTGGCCGAGGCCTGGCACAGGCTTGATGTCGCTCTTACTGACAGGTGGAGGGTGCAGCACGAGTTTAGGAGGCCTGGTCAGACACACGGGCAGAGCGGCAGCACTCATCAGGATACCTGTGATCCCTGAAAGCCAGCAGAGAGAAAGTGAGTCTGGTTAGAGGAGGAAAAGATCCCACATTTTCAACTCTGTCTACCTGTGATCTGTCATGGTTAGTGAGTGTGTGTTCTTACCTGCAAGTGCGGGGTGAACAGGACTGGATCCATTGAGGTTCTTCACTGGGACAGTGGGCACACTGCAGGAGAACACATAACCTATTTAGTTCAGCGTATTCCCCACAGTGGCTGTCAAATCCCATTAGACATCTGAGGTTACATACTCACTTTAAAAAACAGATGACTGTCATTTTCACACTCTGAGGTAACAGTTAAAAAAAAACCAAACACGCAAAGACAACAAGCGAATGCTACCGGCTAAATAGATCAGAGACTTCCAAAATGGACAAGCTGAAGAAAAAAAAACCTGTGAAACGACACAAACGGTGACTCAGTTGTCCTTTGTTGCTCTCCTCTTTCTGTTAAATGTCTGTCCTTAGCTCTGTTTGTATCTCCTCGTCTGACAGGGTACTGCTTTGTCTGGTGACCGGAGAGAGTGTATGAATGGCTACACCTCGCTGTGTGTGTGTGTGTGTTTATGAGGGCTAATCCACGGAGTTTCCATCTGCTCAGTGACCTCAAAGAGATGGACGTCATACAACTGCGTGCTGGAGATTACCTGCCTCGTCACAAAGCCCATCATCATCAGCTCGCGACTAATGTGACAAACAAACACAGACGTATCACACACGATCATTCACTTTTAGAGAATCAGATAGGATTTCAGTCCGGTGTGTGTGGCGGCGGTGATGATCTGCATACTTTTGAGCTTTTCTCTCAGAAATAAACACTTACAGATATATACTGTTTATGGTTAGACATGTGCCTCTGTGCTTTTAGGGTTCTCCCCAATGAAACTCGGAGGTCAGGTGATAATAAACTACTCAGCTGACAGCTGCATGCAGCCAACACAGCCGTTCAGCTGGGGTCAGTGGCAGGTTAGTCCATTACAGACTGCACTTAGTGACCCGGGGGCAACTCAGGCTTTCGAACAAAACACACACACACACACACACACGCACGCACACACACACACACACACACACACACACACACAGTGGGCTAAGAGTGTGAGTAGTCGTTCCTGTGCCTGGTCTTTCTTTTGTAAAATGACTGGAGGAAATGAACGCACACTATGACTGCTCAAGCTCTGAGCACAGGTCTGCTCTTAACTCTGAGGCTGTGTTGCCACGTATGTAAATATAAAATTGAACTCTGGGGATAGGGACCAATGGAGGCTGTGATTCACAAACTAACACTCTGACGTAGAAAACCTGTGAAGGCAGGTCCACATACATACAAACAGCAACTCCTTCAAGCCAGATATGAACTGGTGACCTAAGGACCTAAGGACCATAGTAACAGATCATTATAGGCACTGTGACGAGCAGAAGGACAGTAGTGCAGTGATGATCTGTTGTTTCCTGTTGTTGGTTTAGCTTTAACAGGCTTTGTGTCAGTGCACTAAGCTGCTTTCACTTAACCCCACTCAGCAACACATGACGACACGCGAGTGAGTGAGTGACTCACTGTAATGGGTGTGTGTGTGTGCGCGACGAGGGAAACAGTATTACAGAATTAGTTTGAATGTGAAACTAGGTGTCACTTCACACACTTCAGAGAGACGAGGCAAAACAACAAGTGTGAGGAGATGAACTGTAAACATAAAGGCCGAGGGTGAGAAACCGCTGATGCACACTTTAATACAAATTAACAGATGTCACCGGGTGATACTAGTCCACTGAGTTACCAAAACACACTCGGAATTTGTGCCAACACATCACAGGGTGAATGTAGATGACCAGAAAGTGCATATACAGACAACACCGGTGGGTTTCCAGCAGTGCCTATAGCCTGGTCAAGTAGATCACCACAGGGGTCAGACGCAGGGCTTCAGACTGAGGCCAAAATAGTTGCATATGTGAGTGGAGCAATAGTGGAACTGGTCTCAAGACACATGGAATCCAGCCAGCTTGGAAGGTCGAGGAGAACAGCGACCCTGTACATGTCTCTATTCTCACGACTGAGCTAGTGAGAAAGACAAGACATCTTAAAATTACTTAAACATAATTTCCCGTATATGATTTCATCCAACTTGGCTGGAGAACAAGGGAGCAGTGGATGATGGGAGGTTTCTGTGTTATTTCTTCCCTCTCCCACTAAGTCCATACATTTTTGCTAAACTGTAAAATGGGCACGTTCACGCTACACTTTGGCGCCTGCATGGGCTGACATGTTTCCATGGTTTGTCCTTGACAGTCAGAAACCAGTTGGTGATAATTCATGGCTGAATTTGGCTGCCATCGCATCTTGATCACATACAATTTCCATCTACATTGATACCAGATTAATCAGAGCCTCACTGTATGGCACAAGCACTCTGCTGTCGTATGCGGTCAAACTTGTTTAAGACCTTAAACGTGCCATAAAGATTTATCTATGACAAGAGGAGACAGACAGATGGCCGCCTCTGTTATAAATAGGCTGATGACGGATGGGAAACACCTATATTAGATCTACGATGGATAAAGTCAATGAGTGACGGTGACACACACACACACACACACACTAATCACTTGTTGACAGTCACTGTTCTATTAATATTCAGCACGTTGCTGCGTTAGCATGGAAGGCTTTACAGTAGGAGGCAAGGAAGAGAGAGGGGAGCACTGAGTCAAGTCAGATCCTGGATAAGCTTCATGTAGCTCACTGACACACTTTCCAGCTGCCCCACTGATGTGACGACACACACACACACACACACACACAGCCAGCCTTCGCCTCGCATTCGGTTATTACAGCAGCAGACCCACTAAGTGCATCAAAGGAATAAATATCTCAGATACCTGCTTGGGATGTTAGTACACACCAACAGGACACACAGTGTGTAGTATTAGTTTACTGCACAGTAGTTCGTACAGTAGCTCACATAAATGAAAAACATCCAATAGATTGTGGGAGGAGTTATTTGGGTCTCTGCGTGTGTATTGAAAACTGTCGTGCCAAACACCGTGGGTTGTCAGTGAGTCACCGTTTTCTATTTAACAAACTTGTGTTGACAACATTTAACATGTGAGAGATGTGGTTTCCTTTGTCGAACGAAACAAAAGATTTTTGCAGAAAACATTTCTCAGGTATCAGGCTGACATCATTTAAAGTGATGGCCATACCATGAACTTGTGGTTTCGTTAAATCACCCAGTATTTCTATGTTGAGGAAGATTGAGGATAATGCTAAAAGAAGTGAGAATTTACAATGGGGTGAAATACTTTTGGAACCAGCAGCACCTTCCACTGCACAACTAGTAAAAAATATAAACAGTTTAACTAATTATTTACTTGTTTACAAAGCCACATATCTGTCCATGTCACCTGTGGTCCCTCATAAAGGAAGTATGGGGGGGTGGCACAGGAAGCCGAGCAGCTCTGATGGGAAATGAGAGCAGTGAAGAAGAAAAAAAGCCCGAGATCTTTAAAAAAAGGAAGATCCCGTCCATGCCTTGGGGGTGGGGGGGTGGGGGGGCTGGAGGGCTGAATGGGACTCTAGTCTCTTGACCCCCTGTGACCTCAAGCCCATCCTCCTTCCCTCCGCCCGCTTCCCACCAGATCACACACTCCCTCAGCTTTGTCTTACCCACTCCCTCCTTCCCTCAGTCCCTCTGCTCCTCCTATTCCCCCGGGCCCAGATGGACATCAGCTGGACTGATTTAGACCCCAGACAATAACACACTCCCATACATTCTCACACACACATATTGTCACATGCACATAAAGCTGCACCCACAACCTAACACACGATCGCATGAACACACACACACACTTGCTAATGATACACACAGACACCAGACAGCAGAGACAGTTTCTCTGGGGACTATTTGTCTGTCGAGGCATGTGTCACCTTCTAAACTCCTCTCCTTCTCTTCATTTTCCTCATGCAGTCAAGGATAACAGTTTTCTTTGAGGTTTCCTTCTGCATACACTGCCTGAATGTGTGGAAAAGCAATAAACGAGCTGCGTCCCTGCCTGTGGTTACAGCTCCCTCTACGGGCACATAATGAAAATGAAGACACCAAAGAGTTGTGGTGAGCAACCTGTTGGCGAACACGTTCTCACTCCTGTTTCTGCTCCTCTCGTCTTAACTCTCTCCCTGATAAAGTCAGACTCTCTCTTTCTCGCACCCCTTCTTGCTTAATTTGTTTTTCCTCAGTGTTCTGTCTGTGCAGCCCCCTCCCTTCAACACACCAGTACCCCCCCCCCCCCTCCCCATTTAGTCCCTCCCTTTGTCTCGTTCCCATAATCCCCCATTGCAGAGAGAAAGAGAGCACACATTCTTCACTGCATCAACCTTAAGATCGTCAATATTTACTTTTACTGTGTGAGAGAGAAGGACAATGTCTGTGTGTGTGTGTGTGTGTGTGTCTATATGCATTTGTTAAATGCCCTCACAGCCGGGCATCTCTGAGTGTGTGAGTGTGTGTGTGTGTGTGTGTGTGTGTGTGTGTGTGACCTCCCTCTCTCTCTGGTGTTGGCCTGATTTCTTGCACCACTGTGTGATCAATCTATGACAGTTTGCTGACTTGTTTCTTTGTCTTGTAGCCCCCACCCCATCCCCATGAGCCCTTGTCTTGGGTGCTGTCTGAGTCTGAGACTGTCTACACCCATATAAATGTATCTGCACACCCCTCCCCTACTCAGAACTGTGACTGTCTGGGGTTAGCAACAATGCTGACTGGACCCGTCCCATTGTCTACTTTTTCTACCATCCGAAAAAAATGTTCCCATTATGAACATGCTGCTGGATCGGCACATGCCATCTATATGATGAAGTGCTCCATCACATCCACTCACCCCCCAAACCTAAATAATGCTATGGAGGCTAAGCTTGTCAGGAGGAAATGTGCACTAACTGAGAGTGTTTTTTAAAACTCTGCAGGCCGTTAAAAGGAAGCAGAGCCGCAGTGATGAAAACACTGGGAACTCGTGAAAATCGAGAAGAGGAAAGGGGAGAAGTTGTATTAAAAGAATATATGGAATGAATACAGAATGGACTGAGCGGAGAGAGGGGGAAGGAGAACAGAGTATAAAAAGGAGAAAACTAGCGAAGGCTCAGCATTGTGCTGCTAATGCGGCCCAGGCTTGGGTAATCCAACAAAGGTTACTGTGGAGACCAACAATGAGGCTCTGAGGGGCCCAGACCGCTGAGACGCGACGGGAGAGGAGGGAGGAGAGGAGCCAGGGAGGAGAGGAGCCAGGGAAGGAGAGGAGGGGGGCAGGGAACAAGTGACAGGGTTCAGGGAGGGGGCCACTGCCAAAAAATCTACATCTCAAAACCATCTGAACTGGCTTCAGCAAGCTTGAAAGTGATTATCCGAGTCCGGTGCTGAACTCAAACCGAAAATGCATCACTTCCTGTGCAGCGGTAGGCTTTTTCACAAGAACAGAGAAAACACACATGATTTCACTAAATGCCTTTAGTCGCTGTTGTATGACATCAGGGCATGGTGGAAAATATCACGATGTAATCTAGTTTTCCTTCCTGGTTGTAGTACTGAAGAACCTGTTTGAAGAAGTTGAGCAGTGATTACGATCAGCCTCTGTGGATAAATGAGCAACACTTTGCCCTCCCCCGCAACAGTGGAGCGTAGTGAAGCTGGAAACAACAGCAAGTCCAATCAGTCTGCACTTCTTGGGTTAAACAGGGAAAAGACAAAGTGTCTATAGTCATGCTAGCTAGTAGTAGTAGTAGTAATTAGTTCTATGAGACTGTACTCAGATGCTCAGTATGTTTGCAATGTTCACCATCTTAGTTTACTGTGTTAGCATGCTAACATTAGCTGCTCATTCACCATCCCCCGATTCATTGTCATCTGGATGAATGTGTTTTTGTATTTGTGAGTTCACACTGTCTCACCACCGAACAGCTGTTTGCCTGTTTCACTGCCTCGAGGTAAACTGCTGACACTAAAGACGGACAGAGATGTGAAGCAGCACCTCACTGCGATTGTTCCTCATCGTGACTTTCTCATATTAGAGAACAGAAGTTACAGGCTTGCACACATGTTTGCTTTTTTGTTTGTCCATCTCTTCAATTCATCAAGTATGTTTCTGATTTGTGTGTTCCCTGAGGTCCTCACACAGGCTTCGATTTAGAACAGTTCCACGGCACCCTGAGTGGACCCTTAACAGAGCTTCTCTCTGCTCAGACCTTTGCACCGTACGTACTGATGTATGCATAAAGTAGCTTTAGACAGAGGGAGGTGTCGCTAACCTGTGGCCTTCAGACTCTTTCTCCTGTCACCTCCCACAAACCCTCCCTCTCCTCCCCCCCTCTGTTCTACAGATGCCACTTCACAGATGGACAACACACACAAGGCTCAGCTGACTTTAAACACAGACCAATGGCACACACACGCACACACACACACACACTGATATAGACAAAAATTCCTCAAGAATCCAAGTAAGCAGTTACACGGTCAGCTTAACATTTTTTAACTCTAGTTTGGGTTTGATTCCATTTTTCATGAAGATTCTTTGAATTCTCATTAATCTACATTTATTGAGACATAATATGCATTTGAATAAGTGTTTCATATTTTGAGGTCACCGGGATTCGCTGCCTGCTTACGCTGCAGACACAAGATAGATGAATGTAGGTCAGGTACTACTGAATCTCATCTGTCTCTTTAAACTTTAAAGGCTCTTTAAAATTCTTCACTGCCTTCTGTCTGTTAAATCACCTTCACGCAACACCGCTTCCACCCCAGTTTAGTGCATTTTGCTCAACACTCAAAAGTAGTTTACAGAAGTTAGGGATGCAATGCAAAACAGGTCTGTTCTGTGCCCGTTTTTGTTCTCAAGGTTTCAGAAATTTCCAAGAGGAATGAATGTGAATCTGAAGAGACGCATTAGTCACAGTCCGTGCGGAGTAACAAATGCACAACTCGGTCCAACATGAACAAGCAGAACACCGTCTGATGGGAGTAATGAGGGTCCAGTGTATATATGTGGCATAAATGTGTACGTATTTAGCGCTGCATGGCTAGGCCTGCATATTTCTAATTGGACCTTTGTGTGTTTAAACATGCAAGTGGGCATTGTCCAACTTCTCACTGCATGTCTGTACACAGTTAATCAATGCTTGTGACTGCAATAGGACTGCTTGATACGGGAAAATATCCAACTGGAGACTCTTTGAATATTGCAATGACAACATGAGATGCAAATAAAATTCTTTTTTTTTTTTTTAAAACTTGAACACTTAAATAACATTCCAGTCAATCCAGTATGCTATTATTTGCATCCTGTTCTGATGGTGTCACAAAATGTTGGCGCACATTTTGATTTAGGCCAACTGTTGTTGACTCAAAGAAACAGCAAAAGAAAAGGTGGAGCTTTATGGATCTCAGTTATTCTGATCCTGCAGCTCCTTGTGAAGTTTACTGAGGAAATTCACTCTGTGGTAAAGATAAAAATAAGGTAACTGATGCAGCCCTAGAGTGTACCGTCATTACACCTTCATCTTCCTCAGACCTTGTAGATAAGAATAAAAGGCTTTCAATGAAGCAACTGGTTCTGTGTTTGAGTTCTTCCACAGTCAGAGCTCTTGTTGTGTGTATGTTTTATATACTCACCCTGATGCTATGAGTGCTCTGGACTGGGCCATTGCAATCCTTTGTAATGCTGGTCTGCTCAGCCCGGCTAAGCTTGATCTCTGTGGCAATGGGGCATGGCACATTGATGTTGCAGACGATGGCGTGCGCTGCGGCTTCATCACCAGTGGCGATGGAGATGGCACAGGAGAGGGGGGTGTGGTCACGCTGTTGGCAGGGGTAACTAATGTTGCAGTTGGCACTGATTCGTTGGCTGACGATGAGGAGAGCTTAGCTGGAACAGACGGTGGGTTCAGATTTGGATTGGATGAAGGAGGCTGAGGAGGCGGGAGGGACGGTGGAGGCGGCCTGTTGGAAGACGAGGAGATACCCAGAGAGGAGGTGCCAGCAGTGAGGGCGGCCAGCGACTGAGCGAAGAGCTGGGCGTTCCTTCGCGGAGAGGCGACGTTTTTGGAGATGGCAAGACCGTGCGGCAGCGTCTGATAGTAGTTGGAGTTGGAGTTGGAGTTCAGCTGCTGTCCTCGTCCCAGAGTGGCTGATTTAGATGGGCTAAGAGGTCTGGAGGCGGTCGGTGCCATGTTCTTGGGCCGCTGCATGGTTAGTGAGCGTCTACCTAGAGTCTGTATCCCTGATCCTCCTCCTCCTGCTCCTCCTGTATTGGTCTTCACACTAAGGACCAGCATGCACTGTTGGCAGGAACAGGGCTGGCCCAGTCCAGAAGCTGGTAAACCCCCATTAGGGTAGGCAGAGCTTCCAATCCCCATACTGGTCCCCGACACCCCAACACCCAGCAGAGCTCCTGTTAGACCTCCACCTCCTCCTACACCTCCTCCTTTGGGAACAGGGAGAGGACCAGACACTAAAGGGTAGGCCACGTCAGCACGTCTCTGGAGCCTGCGACACCTCTGGCTCTGTCTGTTCACCTGTAGGAAGACAGAACAAGTCATTAGATTATTTTTTCTGACGGCTAGATAACCCTGATTAGTGGGTCATTACATCAACACTGCAGCTTGGAAGCTAAATATCACACATTTGGCAAAAGAATTAGAAGAATGGAAGAAGTTTCAAGTTGATTTGGTAATTGATGCCCATGTGAAGAATTTAAGCACACCTGTGTCATGTTCTGATAATCAATGAGGTAGCAGAAGCCAAGCGGTGTCAGGTCGAGGCAGGGCTGCTGGCGGTTGTGGGCATTCTCAATAGCGATGGCCACCTCCATATCGTAGGCTGTCCATGTACCTGCATCGTTCTCCCACTCCCACTGCCAGCCCTGACCCGGGGCTGAGGCTGGGTCATAAAAACTTCTCCGCACCGGACGAATTGTTCCTGGAATAGAGAGAGGAGGAAAAATATAACAATGGCGTTAGTTAATTACATTTCTTCACCAGTTAACCAAGAGCCACAAAAGACAACGTTTTGAAGACGCAGCAAAGCTAGTAAAGTGGGAGGCTGTACAATTAAAACAATGATAAAACAAACAAAGAACTAAATAACCAACCAACCAAACAATACATTAATTAATAACACATTTGTTGTATAAAGCTTGGTAAATTACAATTTAATGGCATCAAATTGAAAAAAATAAACAAAATGAATCTATCAGTAATATGTAGTAATACAAGAGATACTGAATGAATAGTCCCATCTTTGGTCTGGAGGTAGGGAATGAGCAGCAGCTCACTGCTCTAGCTTCACAGGCTGACATAATGTGCAGTAGTAGCCTGCAGGTCAGATAAGCCATATGCACATGGGGGAGAATCACCTGATTATCACACAAATCTGAACAAGAGAGTAAGCGAATAATGCTCCTCCTCTTCATCATTTAACATTTCCTCACTCTGAGTGAGCCAGTGCTCTGTGCCCAACTGCGGACCAGTAAGCTGTTAAACATGCCTGTATAATTGAATCAGTGTCTATTTTTATACACCGAGTTGCATGTTCTCTGATTGTAATCACTTGGGCTTCGTGTAATGCTCTGGACTAAAATGTTAGAGTGAATCTACAGATTGAACACGTGGAGTTTGGGTTTGGTCTTTTCCGAGATGGCCGAGTGTAAATGGGGCTTGTTGAAAGTGACAGCATCACATTGACATGTGCGTTTCATTACCTCGACAGATGTTAAGCTACACATTTGCCTTTAGCACTGCCCTCATTCAAAAGGCTGCAAAAACTACTACTGAATAAAGACTCTGCCTGCAGGTGGCACAAAGACATGGACAGGGCCTGAAAAGAGCACCTGACAATAGAGAAATAATGAAATAATCAGTGGACTGACAAACTATTTTGAAAATCGAATAATTGTTTGACTTACTTTTCAAGGAGACATGCCAAAACACATGTGCTTCCAGCTAATTTAGTTGTCTATGTACCGGTAAATTGAATTTCTTGCAGTTTCAGACTGTTGATCCAACAAATCAAGACATTTGGAAACTATCTAAAAAGTCTAAAATCTATAAAATCTGGAACACTAAAAGGGACATTTTACAGACCAAATAAATAGTCAATTAATTCAGAAAATTATTTTCAGATTAATAAATAGTGACATAATCATCAGCTGCAGCCCTACCTCGAATGTAGCCTTTCTAACATGATGTGTAATACTAGGATGAGTGGGTAAGTATATCCACCAGAATAAAGACACAAAGGGAGGGGGGATGCCAGCTTTGTGATCCCGGGCCCCGCAGGGCAGTGAGTTAAATAGTTTTAAAAGCACTCAGTCCACTTTGCTCTGTATCTCACTGTGTGTCTAATATTTCACAGATGAAGGCACTACTAAACAATCTCAGTACAACTGAATGAAAAATCAAAAATACAAATAAGCAGCCAAAACCCAACAATGTCTCCGTGTCTCCCAGTGGGATGGGGGGGTGTGGGAGGAGGGTCCCTGAACCAACCAACCAGAAACTACCTCAGTCTCCAGGGGTAACAGGCTGTTCAGTCAGTGAGTGTGTGTGTGTGTGTGTGTGTGTGTGTGTGTGTGTTTGAAAGTGAGTGAGTGACGACAAAGTACAAAGAGGTAATATTGGCAGAGTGGCATCGGCACACAGACATCAAAAGGAAGGGGTTGAATAGACGGGGGCTGCATTTGTTTGGTGTGGACAGAGAGAGGGAATACTCAAACTGAGATATCACTGTATTGTTGGTTGCATCTTTAGCCGTAAGTAGTTATTTGCCAGCGGAATGCCTGAAGAGAAGATCCTAACATGCTACGAGACCCCTTTGGAGGGCAAAGTACACATCACAGGGCTAATATATGAGGGAAATGTAAAAATGTAATGTGATTTCTGTAAAATGTATGAAGACAAAAGAATGTTTGTGAAAGTATATGACCCCCCCCTCCCTTCCCCTCGTCCTCCTCTGTCACTCGCTGGTGAATGAATTCACAGCAGCAGGGAACACTTGACCTGCTCTCTCAGACAAACACCAGAATGAAGCCAGGCTGCACTGCTGTCTGCTTTTGGCTCAGCTGCAGCAAAGTGGGGCCGGACACAAACACCATTTGTGAAAATTGTGAGATTGACAGATTTATATGACGGAGGTATGGAGAGATTCCTGACGCCATTAGTGACTCAACTTTATACATGTATACTTGTATGCAAAGACGTGATCACTAAGAATATGCGATTCCAGAGAGTGAATTAGACTTTGACACCAGGGGAAATAAGGGATTAAATGGCTAATTTTTGGTAGTTATTAATCTCCTGTGATGCACAAACTTGCATATTTTATGTAGTTTCATCCTCTGAAAACTAATTATCCCAATGGACGTACCCTGGAGACAAATGGATGAAAACCACCATCTACCGCAATGAAGGTTTCCACTCTGAGACGACATCTCCATTATGCCACTAATAAAAGGAATAGTGTGCAGCTTCATTGATCCCTGAAGAGATACGCTCATACAAACAAGCAACGGCATTCAATAGTAATAGTAGTAATAAGAGGAAATGCATAACACGGTTGCAAACAGTAAATCAGGAAGATTTAAGGAGGACTATGCTTGCTGGTGTTACCATTGTAGCAGGCAGAGAATAACAAGCTCACTTGGTCAGCTGCAGTTTCAAGCTAGTTAGATGATTAAGCTTAATTATTAGCTTCTATTGGAGTCCTGCTCCCATAGTTGGACTCTGGACTATTGTCCAGCAATAATTCCTGTTTTTGTTTTTTGTTTTTTTTTTACACAAGAAAGACAGTTAAATGTATGGTGGTAAGTTGAGGGGGAAAAGTTAGGTCAGCAGCTGGTTTGGGTCACTAACCAACATGTAATTAACTCAGCCAGCTAGTCTATGTGTGCCAATATCACATGACTATATATCTTTGGTTGGACAGGTGCATCCCCAATATTATACACAGTATATATGATATATGAATGTGTATGACTGACTCCAACCCAGGAACAACAAGGCCAGACCTTTGAAGTTTGAAACACGGGCAGTCAATCAGAGAAACCAGGCTACGACTTCATAACCCAAAGACTATACTTGCTTCTTATCCTCGATAAGAGTCCTGTGACTGTGTGTGTAACTGTGTGTTGATGTGAACGTAGGTATGCTAAGGTGTGCCTCATGTCTACAAATTAACCAGGACTTATCAAATAAAAGGAAGTGTTACTGGCTCTGACAGTTGGGAGTTGTACGAACTTCTGGGTTTTTATGGTCAACACAAATAGTGTGCACGTGCATATGCATGTGTCAAACGCCTTAATCCCGCTGCTCTCTCACAATATTACACCCCTTCTCAATTTTTCATCAGTAAAAGCTGGATCAACACAAGGCCCACTGCTGCTTTCATATGCCAGTCACAGTTGGAATCAAGCGCAACATGTCTGAGTGCGACCACACTGGATTAATGCACTGGTTAGACTGTTTTTTGCATATGTGAGAGCACGGTTTAAAAAAAAAAAGAACCCATGATATATCCTTAATCTATTGAAAAGAAAGTAGCTGTAAGTCATTTAATGAAACTGCGAACTTACACACTTGGGCTGAATAAACTGTGCACATCTAGAGGACAAGAGAATGAGAGTGGTTGTGTGTGGTGGTTTGAATATTAAAGAGCATGAGTATGTGAAACTTATGTGAGAGAGATGACAAAGAGGCCTGAGACAGGTGGAGAAAGAGACTGACCATCTGGTCTTTATTGTTCTCTCTACCAGTGACCCCTCCCTGCACACACACACACACACACACACACACACACACCCACACATAGCTGCAGACTGACCAGCAGGCGAGCACATGTTAGGGTGGGCTCGTGCTTCACCCATGGCAGGGAGGTGTTTGTGCTCCTCTCACTTCTCATGAAACCCTCAACATCTCTGTGGGAAAAAGCAGCATCTACGATGAGTCAGCCCTTACTCTTCCTCTTTGTTCCACCAATGCTAGGCACCGACTCTACATGATCTCAGATTTCAGGTGGTGCAAAACATTTTGCATGACTCAGTCAATTGGCAGAACACTGTTGGCATCAATTTTAATTTCTTAAGCAAAAAGCCTTCTCAAGTGTGAGGATCTGGGGTTTTTCTTTCTAATATGTGATCATATCCTATGGCCTTCAGTCACCACACTGAGCACAGTCACAACTACAGCAGTGATGTGTATGGGAATGAATGCTTTCCATCACTATCATCAAAACACTTTTTGTTAGTTTCTCCTTTAATTTTTCACCAATATGTGCACTTATTCTAAATCTATCAAAGTCAATAACACTAATAATCGGGGAGACACCATTAGCTGCAGAGAGCTTCGTTAATGGAGCTTAGTAAGCTTTTCTTACGCTTCTTTGACACTTGATAGACCGATGTCTATCTCTGAGACTGCTGGTGTCAAAGAACAAAAGCCGCGTTTCCACCAGCACCACTTGGCCCTACTCGACTCGACTCGGCACGGCACGGCACGGTACGGTACGGTACGGTACGGTTGTGTTTCCATTACACCGGGTACCACCTCAAACGTGGGCGGGGTCGTCATAGCAAGGCGAGCCGAAACTCCGGTAGCGTAATTTGTATACGGCACAAACAAACCCAACTAAGGACGTGGAGTGTTTGGTTTATGTGTATCTGTTTACCTCGTTCACAGAAATAATAAAAACGCTCGATCTCCGTTTCCGGGGTTTTAAAAACGGCGGGTTTGATAGTCGCTCTCATGACTCATCAAGTGACGCCGCTCCCTGGCCAATCAGTGGCCTGCAGTCTGGTGACGTCGCATTGTCAGCTCGACTCAGCTCACTTGGAACCCCGGCCGAGGAGGTACTAAAATAGTACCTGGTACCAGGTACTAGGGCCGGTGGAAACGCTACCTAAAGCGTACCGAGTCGAGTCGAGTAGGGCCAAGTCGAGCCGGTGGAAACGCGGCAAAAGTGACAACCAGGGCAGTGGTAGCTTCAGCTGATATCAAAAGATACAGAGGGTGAAGGGAGAGGCACTGCAAACACACACACACAATCATCTTGGCCTTCCCTACCCATCCATCTCTCCAAAATCAGCCGCAAACGCACACCAAAACTTGGTGACATCATGCCTTTATGACTTCGTATCCACCCATCAGAGGAATAATAAGACTTTCCTCTCCACCTCTGTCAGCTTCTTTCCATTTTGAACCCAGAGTGATTTGTGTCCTAACTTGAACCCAGCCAACGGCAAATAGGGTAACAGAGCTCTTTTATTTTTCAAATGATAACTTAAGCACTTCTCAAAAATATTCCTTGACCTCTAGCTCCACTTCTCGAATCATCATCCTCAAACAACCCTGAGTACCCTCGAGCGGCAGAGCATAAGGAAATGAAAAATGTGAGTCTCTCTGAATCAAAAGCAGTGGGGTCGTTTCCTCAAAGGTAAAGAGAGGATGGGAGCGAGGAGGAGGAGAGAGTCAAAAGACGAAGTAGACAAACGAGGCAGGAGACTGAGACAAAGAGCATGAGCTCCCAAATCATCTGGGTCATGCTGACCTGGAGTCACCAAGGCAAAATCTTCTAGTACTCCCCTCTTTTTTTTTTTTTAATCAACTTCTTTAAGACACTTCCTCTTCTTTTTTGTCCTCTCTTTCTAACACTGCAGCTATATTAAAATGTTTTGCCACTGTTTGTTTCCCCTCTTCTTAACAACATGGATGGAAACATTCACTGATTTTCAATCTACATCTTTACAGCTTTATTTCCCCAACATGCATTGTCCAATTATTCAACTCATAGCAGCAGCGACCGAGTTTTCTTGACTTTTAGTCCCTGGTATGGGTCTCAAATAACACTGGATCCTACATTTCCCATAATGCAAGATCAACTGTTTCTTTCAATGGACCCTTCATACCTCCTCAAAGCCCACTTCGTTCAAACACAGGCCTTGTGTTACTAATCTCTCTAAAACACACACATTCTCTGGTACTTCGCCTCCTTGTGAGCCCCTCTGAACCTCCATCACATGAGAGTCATCAGCCACAGGTAATCCTGTAAGTGTGTGTGTCTGTGTGTGTGTGTGTGTGTGTGTGTGCGTGTATATGAGTGCGTGTGTGCATTCATGCTTCGGTGCTTAAGCCTGATTCACAGTTATGGATTCCACCAGGTTATTGGCAGGTTTAGACTGGTTTAAGTGTGAAGGTCTAAGTTAGGGCAGACAAATGTTTGCGTTTCAAGTGTTTAAAAGACAATCAATGAGAGATTATACATGTTAGAAAATGACTGCTAAAACATCTGAAAAGACTGAACAATGTAGTACTGAATTATGGAGTTTGACAGTTTTTGACCACTTGGGATGAGCTTTTTGGAGCAGGGCTGAAATCGTCGCTCACTGACGCACTGGATGCTGCTTGGTGTGACTCCTATTCCAGCACTATGACCCTGGGAGGCAGTAAACAGTGGCTGGCAGTGCTAACTTTGCATTACCATTTCGGTCTTTGGTTATTGGGGTTGGGTGGGTTGCAGTAACCCGTGTTACGATGGCTTGTGTTTGCTGCTCTGCTGTTTCTACAGAGGTGTGTCTGTCAGTTGGCACCATCATGGCAACTCTAGCTGCAGGCTTGTTAGCAGGCCTGCTAACACCAAACGCTAGCGTGGTCTCATCACCAGCTGCTGCAGTTATCCCTCCCAAAAGCGAGCTGGCTTTCAACCCTCGCTAACCTTCTTATTAGTCACATTTGCCTGCGAGCCTCTCCCACCCCCACCAACTCGATAAAACAGTAATGAACGGAGACAAACACTGCAACAGCTGCTGACAACCCTGCGTTAGCACTGGTGAGAGCATGTCTGCTAACAAGCCTGCAGCTAACGTGCCTGGAACATGTAATGCAGTGCCAACAGAGACAAGTCGCGGTAAGTCACAGAGACGTCTCTACAGACGACACTACCTGTGTGCAACGGATTCAACACAAGCCATCGTAACACTAGTGAGAGGCTGGGTTGACTCTGGTAAAAACAGCTAAGCTGCCAACCCCAGGCTCAGTTAAGCTATGAGGGCAATCCCAAACCTAGATTGGTTTAAAACAAAAGTATGTAGTCCACAGCCACCTGCACTGGGGGGCTTAAAGTTGTCTCCGGTGCCAGTAGCATCATGAATGACTATGAAACCATAGAATGAACAGATTACAAAAGACAAGTGAGGAAGGAGACAGAGTAAACAGCAGCTATCCATCGTTATTGAAATCCCAGTGGGCGTGGCTTCACAACAATATTCCTGGTTTCAGCACCCTCAGCGGGCACGCTGCCGCTGCTTATGAGCACAGGAAACCTTATTTTGACCAAATTTTATGTATTTAGTGATTTTCTTAATCACTCAAATATGTCTGGGTGGTTAATAACACATTTTTCTGAGGTGTGACAAACTCAGAACACATTTATTATTGCTTTACACTGACTTTAAAGTGAAGCCAAGAAATTCTGCGGAAATCTGTTCCAGCCCACATCTACAGTGGGATTCATGATACAGTAACATGGCAGTGACATAAATATTTACTGATGTCCTCCCGTGCTTTCATGTGCATCCCTTGCGCATGTGTGTGTGTGTGTGTGTGTGAGCAAGCAGTGAGTGATGTCCCCCCCAGAGGCCCCACAGTAACAGTAACCCGACACGCAGAGTTTCACAACAACAACTCCGAGAGAAAAAGCTGCAGTCTGACCCCTCCACCTCTTTCATTTTCCTTTCTCTGGGTTCCCTTCTCACCATTTCCTTGTGATCCATGATGTGTCCGTGAAGAAATCAGACAGAACGGCCAGCATCCAGCGCAAAGCTAAGCTAGTTCTTTCAAACAAGAAATACTGTGATTTAAATACATTTGTTGATGTTAAAAGATGACGGTTTTTATTTACATTCTATATATTTAACTTGGATTAAACTTTTAATATATATGCGTGTGTAACTTGACTCGTTACTTTACCTGCCCTCCCGACCTCAGCTCCTTCCTTCACACAGATTTTTAAGCCGAATCACTCTCCCTACATCTTTTGTTATTCTATCTTCCTCCAGTAATATTGTCTTTGCAGTTGAACTATCTGGTGCCCTCTGCACTTTTTTCAACCCTCTCCCCTCCGATTTTGTTGTGCCGCCTGCTCCCTTCAGTTCTGTCTCCTGTCTTTGTCTTACTTTGTCTCACCTTGAAAGAGTCCAGTCCCCTGAGTTTTGAGTTCAGAGTCAATTTTCAGCCTCATGGGGTGTGAGAGAAAAGCAGAGAAAGAGAAAAGAGAAAGAAATACTGAGAGACCGATCACGTGGACCACAGGAAGTATGACGTGACATGAAGAGGAGGCTTCCTAACAGAGTCCCTGACCTTAGCGGACAAAGCCAAAGACAAAAAGAATGCATTGGTTGCATGCAACTGCAATTTCTTCAAACAGTCCATGTTATATGTGCCAACTAGTGCAACATTACACTGACACCATTTCTCTATGAAGTTATGAAAACACCAGTAACTTCCAGTCTAATCAGTTGTCATAAAACAATGTCTGCCATGATCTCAAATAAACACTAAAAGGGAGTTATGTCTAAATTATCAGCCAAGATTCCTCACAGACAGCATGTTGACATGCCCTTCAGTAACAAGGTCGCTGTCCGCTCCGATTTCCTAAACATCACGTAAACAAGAAGCACAGTTTTCAAAAGCGTGGTAAATGATTCTAGAAACCTGGTTAACACCACTAAATGTCAGTGCTGTTTTTAGCAGAAAGGCTCTGACAACACTGTAAGCTACCTACAGACAGGAAACTATTAGCCATTAGCTGAGGAACACAGCAGAGCATTGAGCAGATAAAGAGCCACATATTTCCCTCAGGAGTTGGTGCAAACATTGGGTCAAGTGACCCTGAACACAATTAACACAAATAAATGATAATGTTGCTCCACATCCAGAGTTTACACTGATATTATTTAACCAAATAACAGAATCTGGTCAGACATTAAAAACCCACTCAGGAGCCATCCTTATATAGCACCTGTAAGCACAGGTTTCACACAAACTTGCTGCACCATGTTTTGTAATTTCTTGTCAAGACCTGACTTGTCCCAGTAACCTGGTCTGTCGTACGCATGGAAATGTAGCCAGTGTTAATGTGCGGTTCTACTCCCTCCCCATTTCTTGTCACCACAATCTGCCCCCTCCCCTGCGTCTCTAGGGAGAACCCCATCCTACCCCCTCTACCATGACCCTAACGCCCCAGGGCATTGTGGGGGTCTGGGAATGTGTCTCCCTTAGCAGGACCAGCTGGTACGTGAGGAGCAGCATGCTGGAGGAGCAGGAAAAGATGCCCTCAACTTTAAAAAAAAACGACCTTCAAAGAAACTGGTGACAAGTCAGCCATCAAAAGTCCCATGAAGTAAAAATAAAACCCATTCCTTCCGTTTTTACCAAAAATGTATTTACATACATTTAGTTTAATTTAAAATGTTTTGCTTATACCAATTGTTCTGTTGTAAATTGAACATATTGCTGAATATGGCACCTGTTGGCTCACTTTGAATTCAGTAAGGTAGACATAGGGTCGGGTAAAAGTGCCTAATATAAATATAGTACATTACATGTAATACATATACTCTCTGTACCAACATACCAGTTAGAAAAAAGTCACAAGTGTAAGTGGAGCTCTGAAGCTAAAAGGAACACCAAGTTAATCTACTGTCAGATTCTCCCTCTCAAACAACTGTATGCAAGGAGGTAGGTGATCAGAGATGTTCGTATAGCCAAAACTACTGATTTCAACGTCTCAGAAAAAGGCATTCGCAAATAGCTGTACGGTCATCATTTTAAAGTCAGAATTTGACATCTTTATATGAATGTATAACTCTCACTAGCAACCTGACACCACAGAGTGTGTGAAGTGATTCAAGACAGGTCATCAAAGCTGTCACACCCACACAAGGAGCGGCGTGTCTTCTATTTCTTTTTTTGCTTGGGATGAAAAAAGAAGCCATTTGTGTGCATGAATAATTAAATCTTCTTGACTCAACAGTCAGGTAAAAAAAGTGACACCTGCAGAGGCTCATACAATAAATGGAATGAGACCGCTGCTACAGAACTGACCATCCTGTCCAGGAGCTCATCTCTCTGAAGTGCAGTGCGGAGACACCACACCAACGAGCGCTGGTACCAGCAAAGGTACCAGTGGGCTACCAGTTGTACAGAACACACACAGCTTTCACGGAGAGGCTGTGCTGAGGACTAGGAGCGCTTCAGTGACGCTGCACGTTGTCATTTTAAGGCCAGCGCTATCTGTGGTGACACTGCAGAGCGTCTGCAGGGCTTTCATGCGTGATTCTGCTCAGAAGCCCAGTGCCAAGAGGAACAGTGGGGGAGGAGAGGTCATAGTGGGGTCATAATCAGGTGTCCATTTCATCGACCGCAGCACCCTTTCATATGTTGCAACTACCTATCAAAGCACTGCTGACTGACGTTTGTGCTTCGTGACCAGACATCATGCTGATATCCTCTTTGACGAACACAAACCATGAGCGCGAATTGCTTTCTTTCGTCAGTCAGTCCCTCTCGTAAAAAGAGACTGTCAGAGTTCAGGTTCGGCAGTTGAACTATTAATGTTGGTGTTTATGGGACCGTCATGACCCTAGACACTAATGTAGCCAGCTGGCACCTCCCCATGTTTCCTGTCTGACACATCACTTGTCCATCAAAGACAGAAAGTTTATCCACACACAATCCTGTCTTAACCTCTAAAGACCTGGCGTACACATGCGTGGACATCACATTTTGGGTTATATCACCATAGTAGTTAATTCTGCTCAGCTGGGGCCGTATGGACGTGTATGTGGGCAAAATTGTTGATATTTCATATTGTTTTTTTGCACCGTGATTTTCAAAACATGTTCAAAATATGTTTTGTATGTGTTATAAATACATGCAAAAGCAGTCAGGAAAAAAAACCTGCTATGTTCAGGGTGGAAATAAAGAGTTTTGCACAAAGGTGACTTTATTGTGTTTTCTGGAAATTAAGACCGATTGTCCACATATGTGGACATAATGTTTCTCTAAAACTACACCACGTAAAAAGATGATGCTTAGGTTTTATACTTATCAGGGTCCAATAAGCCCAAATAGCAAGGAGAAATAAAAAATGCATATCAAACAAGAGCTCGGGTCTTAAGAGATTAATGCATGCATGCAAAAGTACACCAACAGTGACGTCCACACTAGTTAGTCACTTTAGTTGTCCTCCCTCTTTTAGGATAAACCAAAGACTGAGGAGCTCATCAGAGCTCAGCAAATCCAAATCAAATGTTTTGGAACCCAGAGGAGGATTGTAAGCGGAGATGGCTATTAGAACCCAGCTATAGCTTTGACTGCTCTTTTCCTTTCTTCGCCTTGCTTTCTGTCCCCCATCCTCCACTTTACTGAACTTGTGACAAGCAGCGACCCCCAAACTGAACAACAACCCCCTCCGCTCTGCCTAGAAGTTATGTTCAGCTTCTCAAAACCCCCAGACTTTCTCCTCCAGTGTGTGTGGGTCTCACAGCCACAATGGAGTAACTCACATCTGTTCCACAAAATCCAACAATGGTGGAGGAGCCAAAGTCAAACAGAGCGAGAGAAAGAATACAGACTGCCCAATTATCTCACTCCTTCTGCAACAACCACTCCCACTCGTCCTACACCCCCACCACACACACACACACACACACACACACACACACACACAGATCGTTCTATCTCACCCATGCCCGAAGCCAAAACCGAAAAGCCCATGGGGCTTTTGCCTATTGACGAAACTAAACACTTGTACAAGACCAAGGGAGAAGAAGGGGGTGAGGTTGAGAGAACCAAGAGAGAGTGGGAGGAGGGGTAACTACAGAGGGAGGACAACTAAAGTGAACTCTCTGCTCATTGGGCCTTGCAATATCCCATTCTTTCCACAGAATCAAGGTCTCTCTCTTCTCTCCGTGTCAGGAGTTTGCAGCTGCTGCGCGTCTGTGTGTGTGTGTGTGTGTGTGTGTGTGATGTTAGTGGATATGCAGCTTACTCAGTAGTGCAATGGTCATTTGCAGCTGCTCGACATCATCATACCACACACACACACACACACACACACACACACACACACACTCGTTCTCTCAGTGTCTGACTGACAGAACTTCTACAATGCTCTTAACCTTTAACAAACAGATTAATTAATTAGATGTATGTGGTGCACACAGTAAATGACTGCATATTTTCACAGCATCGGGGCTTCATTTCAATCCAAATAATCATCAGTAGTATCGGTGGATGTGTAGGATTATTCCTGGCTCAGAGCGGGCCTTTGGGGAGCAGTAAGCATTAAGGTTCCACACACAGAAAAGGCGATAGGTCTGCGTTACCGTATCTGACAGACATCTGTGTATTTCTCTATTATTTACGGCCATTTGATAAACAAAACTGTCTTCTACATCTCAGTCAAATCAAAAGATATTGAACGTACTCAAATTAAGAATTTCAGTTTTTCATTTTTAAACCCTTTTTAAGAACCAACTGAAAAAAAAAAGGCTGATTTTCCAGGTATTCCTGTGCTTGATTTTTCACTCTAAATTCAAGGACTTTAAGTAGGCCATCGTTACTTTAATGACCTCGTGCTAATGACAGATGTGGCTAGCTAGTTAGCTGTAGTGCTAATCCCTCTTATCTATAATCACCTAACTAGCAATCACATATTGATGTGCTGATGGTGGCCAGTACCAAACATCTCACACAGGTTTCAGAACAAAAGATGTTTACATGTGTACATCTTCATGACTTAATGTTACTCATGCTATTTTGAAATTGAATACAGGCTGAATTCATGTGCACCTGATGAAACAATAAGCTTCGGTGGTGGGGGGGGGGTTTCAGTATCGTAACTCTCCAGTGACCGGCCATTTTCGGGCGTTGTCCTTTCACACATGTAGCAACCAACAGGAGACTGTCAGTGTCAGATGTGTTCTCACTTACTGGAAATACTCCTTCTGGTCCAAGCAAGGGGGGGTGCAGGAAGCACGACATGGCGGAAAAAGTGGGCTCCTGTTGTAATTGACCATTGACCAAAGATTTTCACCAGAAATAAAAAAAAAGGCCTTTACTTTACAAGAAATCCCAGGAAGTCCTCTCCTCTCCCCCATTAGCCCTAACTTCACAGCAGAGCGTTCAGGTCGAGTGAAAACAATCAGCTTAGTTTGTTTACCCAGCGCCAGCCGCATGGGTGATGCTTTAGCTGCTTTGGATGAGGGGGGAGTTCACTGCTGAAAGTCAAAAAGACGTCGTACTTAAGTTCATGCTCAACTCAGCTCAATGCTCAAGTTGCTATTAAATACATTCTTAGACAACTGGTGCTGGTGATTTCACTCCTGGCTGAAAGACCTGTTTTTTTGGGGGGGAGGTGCATTTTATAATGCAAGTTAGGTTTGTACTCTTTTCTAACCTGGATGAATAGTATGAAAAGAGCATCGTTCTGCAGCCCAGAGAAAAGTGCACTGCAGAAGAGTGCACTGCGGTGGCTTTTCACTCAAATGAAAAAAATGACTTAAAGACTCAGTGCTGTGATCTGAACATGAGCACAAAAGTGGCCCCATCCCATCACACAGGGCCTAAAACTGAAACAACTAAGTAAGGAATGTTTTCTGGTTGTGTTCATGCTTTGTTTACATCTGTGATGACTTAAAACAGCAGGTAAGCATGCTAATAAGTAAAATTGTGACAAAATGTAAGAAATCCCCATATCCCCATAACTCAAAGTGCACGGTCATGAATACTGATCTAGGTTTATTTTAATTTTAAGGCACAATTCATGATTATAAACAGGACTGTGCCTTCAAATCACCCCATGATGATCCCTTAATTGGCAAAAGCACTGTTGCACTTTCTTTTCTAACTGTCCCCCTAGTTTGAGCAGCACGTTCATCGCTGCACCAGTCAAACTCAAATTCAGCTTACCTTTTCACTCTGCTTGTTTGGCAGCAAATGAAAGTCAAATCTCACCACAGTTGTCTCCAGGTACAGCTGTGTAAGACTAAGACTAGCTGCTCTTAAAATACTCTGATGCTTCACATCTTAGAACTAGAAACACAAGGTGCTGTGCTATGAAAACACACAAGTAGGACCCATAGAAATCTTTGGGCCAACATCGGATGGACTGTTGTCCATGACAGTGGGATCACAGGCAGACGGGCTGAATCCCAAACACTATTCTGAATGTCTTACATGAGGGGTCCAGTGAGAGGAGATCACACCTTCAGCTCGTGTAGAGCCACACAGCATGGACCAACAGTGGTGTTTTTTTGGGTCAAGGCTGATTTGAAAAGCCGTGACCATGATCAGCAGATCGTGGTCTGTGTGTTGTTTGCAGCAGACGCTGAAGAAGCAGGTTGCAAAATACTGCACAACCCCTTTAAGGTGTCACTTTGCAGCTTTACAGCCACTTACAGCACTGTCCTGTACTACAAGGGAATTTGCATGGCTCTGAACCCTCAGTGAAATCCCAAACATGACATCCTCTCCCCTTTACCACCGCCAGCCCCCTCCCTGTCTTACCTGTGTCCTGTCTGAACTGGTGCATGGATTGGAGATCTATGATGTAAGGCGAGAGCCGGCTGTCCACCTGGCCGAGGACCACGCTCCCTCCGCGGGGGTCGCTGCTCCGGATGGCCGCCTCTATCTGGTGGGAGACCGCGGCGCTGTAGGGCCGCCACCGGCCGTGTTCGTTCAGCCATTCCCACACCACCACGGCGGAGGCCAGGAGCATGTTGTTACTGTTGGCCCTGGGGAGGAGAGGAATGGTGAAATAGCAGGAAAAACGGCTGGTGTTGTAGCTAAAGGAATCCCCGACCCCTCGGAGAGGAGTGGGGGATTTGTTCGCCAAAACAACGCCCGTCTGCTGGAGGCAGAGGCCAACACGGTGGCATCTGAACAACACGGTCATGTTTTGTTAGGATATCACATTTAATCTGGCCCTTTCTCAGCGTCCTTGCCCGTCGTGCCGCATGAGTACAGGCGGACTGGAGCCAGAGCTAAAGCAGCCAGGGCTCGTCTCTTACATGGCGGAGCTAACGCCGGGGGGAGACGGCACATTCTCCCACGAAGACCCGAGCTCCTCGCATGGCCCCGCGTAGAAGGAAATCACGGTCCTCGCTCGGCTTCCTTTGTTCCAACGCCGTAATACGATGCCGAAAGAGCCGCAGAGTAAACAGGCGGAGAGCGGCCTAGGCTCGGTGCTTCACATCTGCCGGAGCCTGGTCCAGACACACCGACGGCGTCTCCGGCGGGTCGCTTATTTCCAGCGACGGCCTCTCGCGGGTTCCGCCTCAGCGGGAGAAATCTCCTCGTAATAAAAATAGTAATAACGCTCCGGGCTTGTTTCCCGGATAGCTGGAGCTACATGTGTCTGTGCGCAGGTCCCGTCAGAGCCAGCCTCGGCGGGCTGCAGGTCGCCACAGCCAGGGTGTGTTTCTGCCCCGTAGTTCGGGGCGTAGCACACCGAAACGTTGGGAAAGTAGTGGCTCACATAACAGCGCACCCTCAGTGGCAACGACTCTCCAACCCGGGTCACACCAGAACAGGCTCAACCGGTCTGGATCCCGGGAGCACAAGCTGCGAGCAAATGTAACCAAGAAGCCGCCCGCCGTGCCTGAGCTGCACTCAGTCAGCCAGCCAAGCGTCCAGGCTGGACTCCTCTGGCGCCTTGGGTGTAAGGGTGTTTCCTCATGTTAGCACCGGTGCCGGCACCGGGACTGGACTCCGGTTCAAGCATCTCACTCGATCGTGCCTCCCCCCCCTCACCTCCTCCCTCACCTGCACATACAGGACAGAGCCTGGATCAAACATTCACCTGTTGATATGAACTTCTGGGTCCTCCCTCCTAGTCCCACACGCTTGGAGCCAAATGCCGGATCGTCACAGACCTCTTCATGAATCACATCTACCCTTTGGGCTCCGCCATGGCTCTGTCTTTCTCTCCCTCTTCCCAGGTGGCCGAATCCCACCTTCTTTTTTTGTTTATGCTAAAATGCCAAATCCAAAGAGAGAGGCAGCAGATTCCCTCTACAGGATTACTGGTAGAGGAGTGGTGCGGCCATGATGCGCTGAAATAAAAGCTGCCATGCTTCTCCTAATATTATCCTTTCGCGTCCATCTTTAACTTGGTGCGGGACCAGTGTGCAGAGAAGACTGAGGGGTGGGGGGAGACATGGGGAGGACAGCAGCCAGCTCCTACCCCCTCACCACGCCCAGAACACCCCCCCTTCCCTTCCCTTCCCTTCCCTTCCCTTCCAGCCATGATGATGGATGGCCAACAACCAATAGAAAGAGGAGTCCCAAAAACATTCCTAGACAGCCCCCCCCCCCCCTGTTTTTGATCCAAGCAATACCATCGACTTCTGTTTAGCACACTTTGTCTTCACCTATTTAATGTACTTTTGTCTGCATCCTGATCTCCAGCCGCAGCCCCTTCACACTTGTGTGAGTGAACTGTTGCTGCTCGGATCACTTCTGCAGCTGTAAAATGGAGCTTCATTCTTCCTGGTGAGACTCACTGACAGGCAGCGGGAGTCTGACACTCGGCCACGTGCTGCCACCTGGTGGACACATTACACGTCTCACATTTCCCCCCTTTTTTTTTCCCAGCCAGATTACAGCCGAAGTCATCAAAGTTAAACGGAAACCCTGTTTGAGAGTGCGTCTACAATATCACCCCGCCAGTCCATGCTACTAGAATAAGGTCCTGCTCGCGACTAATGTTACATCTCCGCCTCCACCTTCACTTCCGTATTGGCTCTGACGTCTTCTTCTTCTTAGTTACCTGATTATTCATGCTTAGGGGCAGCTCACTGGGGCTGTTGGGATGTGCCAGCGTGGGCCGCGGGGCAGAGTTTCGTCTTTATTACAACAATATTCAAAGGAACAACGACAAAACTGAAAACGTCGGCAAAATAAAAATTTAGGCAAATGTGACGTCACGTTAAAGTAAATGGGGCTCCATAGCTCAGGGGTTAGAGCACTGGTCTTGTAAACCAGGGGTCGCGAGTTCAAATCTCGCTGGGGCCTTCACATTTTTCCTCTGTTTCGATAACCATTTTAGCTAATAAACACCAAATCTGCAGAAAATACTAACGTTACAGACCAGCGGTTACACACGATAATGATAGAATACAAATGCATTAAAGCCTTCTTCCCTCCCCCTTGATACCTCTTGTAAATTGTTTCAACGTTCACAAATGAAACATTAGCTAAAGCTAATGTTGAGGCCAGTCTTCAAGTTGTCTGTTGTGCTTTTCTCCGTTGAAAGTGTAGCTTTTCTCTAATGAAACAACAACAACAACAGGTTGTAGAAGTTGTGGCAGCCAACGTACAGTTTCTAAAACGTTACCACTAGCTAACACATTGTAGCATTTAACGCTCGTGAAATAGATAACTTAGGTTAATTAGCTTCGTTAATTCGGCTCATTAGCCTAGCTGGGTTTTGATATGTGGGTTAAAGTTAGCTAACTTCGTGTTAGTCGTCTTCCCCATATCAGTCCTAGCAAAGGCTTTTAGCATTTTCCACTGATTAGGCGGCGCTGATGTAAATAGAAATGCTTAAATGAAATGTATTTCGACACGTTACCCTGGTTTCTGTCAGCTCCAGCAGGGTTATCTGCATGGCCGTGGGGATAAGATGTGTCCTGTACAAGTCATAACCGATCACTGTTTGTACATGTGTCAGAGCCCGGATAGCTCAGTCGGTAGAGCATCAGACTTTTAATCTGAGGGTCCAGGGTTCAAGTCCCTGTTCGGGCGATCATCGTTTTGAAACAGAATGACATCATTATATATATATATTATACTATTCAAGACATGTAAATCTTAATCATACACAATATTCATTTTCTAGGTGCATACTTACATGGCTGATAGTTTTGTGGTGAAAGCAGCTGAGACTGGCCTTCCCTCAGTAACAATGAGCGCAGGGAGGACAGGATGTGGATGGTCGAGAGGAAGTGGATGGTTTTCAGCTAGCAAAGAGGCTCAGAATATGTCAGAATATGTTCGGTCTGACTTCTTATATTGCCTCGTTTACAGTTTAATTTCTTATCACCAGTTACCAGTTAAGTACACAGCTGAACTATGCATGTCATGTAACTATTCTCACTTGCTGTGTTCATGCCACAGCCTGCACACTAGAACACTGTGAGACAGGGGGCAGATAAGTATAACCAGCCAACAACCCAAACACATTGATTACTACACCGATTGATCCATGCACATCTACTTTGGCCTGTTTTAGCTAATTGGGAATCCAAACAAAGAATAAACAACATAGACTGCGTTGGTAAACTGTGGACTTATTTGTGGACTTTGTCACTTTACACCTTGTACTAATGATTAGGTAACGTTGGTCTTATTACCAAACAGCCAGTCAATTATTTAGTGTAATGCCAGTCGATTAGCTGGTTATGAATGGACCGACGTTTGATTGAAAATGAGCTAATTAACTAGGTTACGTTTCTGTTACGTTATGAATCTTTATATCGCAAAAGATGTCCCAAGTTTAAAATCTGCGGGAGGAATTAAGGGGGTCGGCTTCCGGCTCAATCTTGGTAGCTCTGGCGATACTGATTGGTCACATCTTGGTAGGCGCAACGAGAGGTGACCAACGCAGTCTATGTTGTTTATTCTTTATTTGGATTCCCAATTAGCTAAAACAGGCCAAAGTAGATGTGCATGGATCAATCGGTGTAGTAACCAATGTGTTTGGGTTGTTTGCTGGTTATACTTATCTGCCCCCTGTCTCACAGTGTTCTAGTGTGCAGGCTGTGGCATGAACACAGCAAGTGAGGATAGTTACATGACTTGCATAGTTCAGCTGTGTACTTAACTGGTAACTGGTGATAAGAAATTAAACTGTAAATGAGGTTTTTTCCAGTACAATATGAATTGTGTGCAATACTGTATAAGAAGTCAGACCAAGCATATTCTGACTGCTGCTGTTTTCTTTCTTTGCTTTTATTCAACCATACAGAATGGATCCTAAATTTAGAAAGAGGGAGGATGGCCGTGTCATTCAGAGGATGCTAAAAAAACACTCTCTCTCTCTCTCTCTCTCTCTCTCACTCCTGTCATATGTTTATTTTAAGTACTTAAAAAAGTTAAGTGTTAAGTATGTCATTACATGAGGAACTGATTAGAATACTAGAATACTATTGTGAATACTATTTGAATTTACGTACATACTTGAATACATGCATATTTTCTTTTCTGTCAGTTTTGACATTTTGACAGAGCAGTCACTTTCAATATTCTTACATGATATTCATCTCTTTTATCCACAATTACTAATTTTCCAAAAAAGAACAAAATTCTAACCAAGTTTGCACTTTATTTCTTCCCAAAAAGGTTTTAGTCCTGGACAGCACCAAAGAATACGATTAAGATGGGCATATGTTTTAACACTTTCTTCATAAATGATTAATCTGCTAAATCAGTGTTATGAAGTAGCATATACATATATATATATATATATTTATATATACATATGCATGATAATGCTGCATGCTATTACATCACTTCTTTTAGACCCTGTATGCCAAACACCACAGTCCCCGTGTCTTTGTTCTGTCCCTTAACACAGCAAAGATTGCCTAGTGGAAACAGAGACTGAACCTGCCAGCGTTCGAGCCACCTCTTCCAGGCGTCCAAACCACCTCCTCAGCCTCCTCTGTCTGCACCTCCACCTCTCCTGCCTGCCTCCCTCCCAATCTCTGGCTCCTGTGGTTCTTCCCAGACCTGCAGGAGTAGGAGATGTGCCATACACCACCCAGCACTATCATCAAAAGAAAAGGCAGGAAGAGGAGCAGAGCGGCATGAAAAAGAGGAAGTGCATGAGGAAGGGTGACACCATAACCTGCGAGCAGTGTCAGAGAGAGCGGAACCCTGCCACCCACCCCCAACCCTAACCCTAACCGCCACCTGCAGTATTTTGGCAATTGGTACTTCCAGGCAACAGCCACCATGCTTTGGCTGAGTGGAAGGCTGTTCCATTACAGTATATTCCTGTTGATTGGTTGGTTGTGTATATATTTGTTACTGAAGTGTCATGTATATATTTATTGTAGACGTGATTATATTTCTTTGATTATAATGAACACCCACTGATTGCACTAGGTTTATTACTGCACTGTTTTTTTTATTGTTTATATTAAATTTCTATTAAGAACTACAAAGAATGTATTTTTTTATTGAAATACAACAGACAGCACGATCACATGGGTGAGGTACATGTTAATTACAAAGTAAAGCATGAAGCCCCAAGAGGTTACAGAGAGTTTACAGTGGATTCGGAACTAAAATCGTTGTTTTGTTTTGTTTTTTCATTTTTTAACCACCACCTTCAAGATACCCATCATGTCTGGTTGTAAGTACATGGAATGTGACAAGCTTACACTAAGAAAGCCTGGCTCTGTTGAACTTGCTCTGTAGTACCCCCTCAGGTGTGGTTAAAGTCATTATTTAAGGCTGCAGCGTGGCAGCTTCAGGGCCTACGTAGGCATTATTAGTGACAGCTGTGTTTTTCCTGCTTTGGGAAGTTCAGATGTATGCTGTGAGAAAGGAACAGTTACATTCGCTGCTGCTGGTGTTGTTTATGTCTTCTTGGAAGTGGTTTTATATTTCTGGGCCGTTTTGCAGGGATGGTCCTGTTGGTGGTCTTCTTGATTGACTTGGCTTTCCAGTGGGTGATGCAAACAGCCAGCAACATGACCAGCAGCCCAAAGCCCACAATTATGCAGTACCAATGCTGAAAGAGCAACGAAGAGGAACCTGGAGACAAAACTGAGGAAAAGCAGAGTGAGACAATGATGAGGCTTGACTTGTGATTTTTTTGTGAGCTGTGAAAGGTGTATTTAATGATGTGCCAGGCTGATTACAGATTTGAGAGGTTAAAGTTCTCTATTTCATATGTTGAGAGTGACATCCCCCGGCCCCCTCTGCTGTTATGCATCCCTGTTGAGTTGTGCCAGGCCAAAACAATCCTGAAAAGGTGACTTTTTAATTAGTTGTTTTGGATTGTGCAGCAATTTGGGAACTTCCATCCATGCGTTTACCTGTATGATACAGTCTGAATTGCTCACATTAGTAGAAGAGCATGCTGGCCAAAGCCCGACGATACCTACCAGCCAGATGGCTACTACCAGCCTTGCAGTGGGTGATAGAGCATGCAGTCCTGTGGCCACAAGTGAGAAACAAGCAGGGAAATCTGCAGGCTTGAAGGAAGGCCATTATACTCCCTGTAACTAATTATGCAAGAACTAGGCCTGTCTGACGGGCTCGATTGCCTTCATCACAATATGTAAATTTGCTTTGATTGTAATTGGCATGTAGACTTGTCTGAATACAATGTGTCTGCAGGTAAAACTGGAAATTTAAATATAATAAAAGAGCTTTAGGTGGTTGAAGAGCGTTATTTCAAGTTTTGCTTGAATAAGCTTACCGTAATGCAAAATATATTCTCTTACCTTGAAGTTTTGTTCCTTTCCCAACTGTTAAATGCATGTTCACACTGGCAATACAGTAGTACAGCCCCAGGTCTCTCTCCTCAACATCAGCGATCCTCAGTGCCAGAGATCGGTTCGCCAACTCGAATGAGAAACGAGGACTATGTTGAAATCCTGAGAAAAAAGCTGAAGTCAATTGATGACATATCAAATAATAAAATAATATTTACTTACAGAAAAATCAGAGCTAACAGCTAATGCTGGCTACCAAGAACAACGCAGCATGGAGAGGCCATCACAGACTGGTGCTCCACACGGAGCACGTGGTCGAAATATGAGCGAACCAAGTTCAGCCTGCGATAGCCCCAGAGCCCGTTGCCGTGGTCCTGTGTACTGTGTGCATTTTGTGTTTTTCACAGCTGAAGTGCCAATGCACTAACCAAGAACGTCTGCTCAGATGCTGGGGAATCAGTCTCTTCACCCTTCATCCAACTCTGATTGCTTCTTTTTTGCATTGCCTTTGTTTGTTTTACACTGTCAACACGCATCTCATTATTGTGCATTTTTTTCTATTGAGTAAATCTTGTCATTGATATGTAGGAAGTCTTATGGTAAATTTATTGCACTCCAGGGGATGCACATGAATTCCTTGAATTTGGTTTTTCAAGGTGTGCTCTACAACTGTTGTCTTTGGGCTGTGGATATTCGCCGTGGAAGGTGAGTGTTGATCCACATGTACGTTCATTACCTGTAGGATTGGTACCCCTTGAGGGTTTAGCAGCGTCTCACCTTTAGGTTTCGTTGGTGTTCTTTGGGTATGGTGGCTTCCTTTTCTCCCTTCCCTAAATTTGCTCAATAGATCTGGGATTTCTGGGTGGTTGCTGGTTTTCTGGTCACCACTCGTGAAGACTAGAGTTCTGTAGCTAGATTCTTGTTTAGGCAGTGGGATAGCAAGGAGGCTCAGTTTGGAAGCTGTGTGTGCCTCTTGTGTACGCTGGTGGGTCTTAACACATCGCATTCCTTTCTTCTCGTGTGGTTGCACTTGTCAAGACACCATCAATGAGGTTTAACTGTTGGCTAAAATAGCTGACGCTGATGTGTCTGTGGATGTGTCATCATACTGTCGGGATGACATAATTCTACAGAAGCACCACGACATGTGGTCAACATTGGCGTATGCACCCAGATTGCTGTCAAGCACAGAATACTACGCTCGAGGATGGGGAGGCACTTGAAAGGTTCACTAACTTCATTATCAGTCTACACTTCAAACTAGAAAGGGACCACAAAACACTGTTAGGACTGCAGGGAGGACAAGGGCTCAATCCATTGGACTTGATGTAAGACAATACTGGACTGACAGAGCAGTTCTCCTTTAGCACATTCGTGTTTATGGCTTATTTCTGCACTGTGCACGTATTCTTCATACTGTGAACATTAACTTGTTTTTCCAACCACTGTACAGCTCTTTGAAATAAACAGATTCTGATTGTGGCACATCACTAGATCAGCTCTTGTCCTGCCAGAGCACAAGACCCTGCGGAACAGACACCGAGGCGTTTCTCAGCACTTTCCACGTAGCCTGGCACACAAAGGACACAGTCATTAATTTGTAGCAACACTCTTCTGACTACAGCCAGACGCAACGACCCTAAAAGCTACATCCAGTCCCTCTTGCAAACTGACCAGACTGCGGTGTGTCCTCTCGTGCTGTATGTTCGAAGCAATGCAGCAGCTACAGGATGCAGACATACAGTGAAGTTATACCATCATGACATCTCTCTGGGACAGAGGCTGCCTCTCCACATCTGTTGTTTTTGTCTTTGTAATAAGACAACAAGGAATAGCAGTGACAAAAGTAGACGAAGAGAACAATTCACCACCAATCAACCACAAGGTGAGAAAAGACAGGAAGCACTCAACGCCTCACAGAGGTCAGAATTCCGGAGTATCTCCTTTACCAATCCTATGTTGTGGCAGATAGAGATAGATTAAAGTTTTTTGAATCACTGACCAGAGAGCACTGGTTATCCACAGCTCCATCAATGACAAATTCCACTATATCTGACAAAAGTTCACGTGAACAAGTTCACGTATTAGATGAAGCAAACTGCCAGACCGATGACCGATGTACAAAATGTATGGAGACGCTGGCATCAGACTGAACAGTTGGCTCAACATTTTGATTTGGCCAAAGTAAATACTCCTGGCTGATGACGTGTGGGGGACGTATAGCACTGCGAATGCTGCGGTCCTTCAGCTTCTTAAAATCTTGCATAAGTTTCTTCAACTTTGTTTGCGAATTTGTTTCGGCGTGTGCCCTACATTTAGCTTTGCCAGTTTGTCGTCTATTCTTCCATAGACTCGGTCGTCCCGCTGAATTTCTTCCTCAGCAAATACGCTCAAAAGAGCCTGGACCTCGTCGTCCGTCCACTTCTCGTAGCTTCTCTTCTTTTGCTCCATTTTCCAAATGATCAAAACACAAATAGACAATACAGTTGCAAAATAGATAACATCTCTTCAGTTATGATCAGGCTACTGTCTGAATGCAGTTGTCCAATAAAAGACATAAATGTATCTGCAGCAGTTGCCAGTGTTATTTGAAGAACCCAACATGACACTACCTTGGGCAGGTCGTCCATCTCGGAGGCTGCCGCAGAGGACCACAGTGGGGGTGAAGTCTGGGTTGTGTTTAAGCCACGTTGTATCATAGATATATGAGATGTTACAACTCAGAGTGACTGTTGAACCAATTTGGACAATTTGTTCCTCAACAGCAGGCTTAAACAGCATCCGAAAATCAGCCACAGTGATAAACCCTAGAACAGATCAAGACCAAGTTTAATCTTCAAAAGCTTTTGATGCAGATTTAAATAAAAGTTTTAACTGATATGAAAACAATTCAGTTTCAAAGCTAACATATTTTTGGCAACATTTTAAAGTCGGGCTAAAGCTGGTTTATTTCTACTGGATCCTTGAAATTCCACTTTAGTCCAAAGTCTACAGACATACAAACTCATTTTGACAAAGTTGTCCTGGTGCCTAGAAAAAAACAAAACATTACCCACTCAAAATCATCAGCTACTCAGAAGATGGAAAGCTGTCTTTAACACAGTTGGCTCACATATTCTCTAAACTGCATTTCACTCCGTGTCATCTGGCTCATTTCTCTATAACCATGGAGTGTGAAAGAGGTACAATCTGCATCCCCTCGTTTTTGACCTATCCCAAAATTTAATTTTTTTTAATTATAGTTTCAATTTAAACCATTTTACAGTGACATTTAATAAAACAAATACAATATTATGATTATATTATCATCAGTAAATGAAAAGTGAAATTTCCTCACCTGTGAATCAAAGTTAGTTAATGCCTGTCCATCCAAAATTATGGTATAATAAAGAGTGCATTTGTTACTCACCAGCAACAATCGCCATAACCCAGAAAGACTTCATCTTCTTGTATCTTATACCTGGCATCTGTCCTTTGTGACAATAGCTTAGTCTAACAGACCGCACTGACTTCCTTTTCACTGACAAGGCCCCATTTTCACGGAAAAGCCCACATCTGTATTTCACGTGTCAATGTGATATGTTTTGGTTTGGCTATGAGACAACTTTTCCATTTCACAAAGCTTCAAGCAGTAAGACTTTTTGTTTTTTGCTTTTAATTTGCCATCAGTGTCACAGCTCTGTAATTGCTTTTATATTGTTTTGCTGTTATTCATCATATTTTTTTTGTATGCATTAATCTCTCATTGCCTTGCTGTTTTTACATTTCTTATTTCTTAGTTTTACCGACACATGTAGAGCATGAAGTGATTAAAAGGTGCCATGCAAATAAAGACACGTTGATCAACTGAAGTTTGAATGCTGACTGCCTACCAGACCATCCAGTGTGGGCTGACCTCAAGGGAAGTGAAAAATACAAACATGTCGTCGAAAGTCACATTTACATGGAGAACTGCAACCGTGTCTCACTTTTGTATTAAAAGTGAAAAGACAATGGAGAAAATGCAGTAAATGATATTCTTCTGTACTGTGCTGTACATTCTGCTTTGATGACTTACAGCTTAAGAGGCCTTGTGCGATAGAGTGTGCTGCACTAAAACTTTCCCCTGTCATGGAACATAGAAGTGGGCTTTATGGTTAAATCTGGATGGAATCTGTGGCCGTGGGTGAAAACGAACATAAAAAAGAGATCAAATTAATTGGAAGTGACGTGTTCCTGGTATTCTTTATTTTTCATTTTGTCAACAAATTCCACAAAAGCCAATAATAAATTGTTCCTACTATCAACTATTGCCTGTGCGTAACACAGCCTGAAACTTCTTATTCCTCTTTGCCATAGAGCTCCGTTAGGTCTAACCATTTTAAGTTAGAGGACTTTTCCGCTCTGGAGTCCCCCGAAGTGGACTTTAGTGTGGGGGAGGACTGTGGTCCCGAGCCGAACCAGCTAACATAGCGTTAACATTAATTAACAGTGTAATATCAGCGAACACTCTAACTAGTACGTCCTAACTCTAAACAGCATAAACAGCATGTGCACGGTTTCACAGAGGAGGAAGTTCACATTGTTTTTGTATAGTTCATGACGTAGCTGGGTAGCAGAAGGTCATCCCTGTCTCAGCACTGACCTTGAAAGGTTCGAGCTGATTTAAAACAGTCAATGTCAATGTTAACCAGAGCACTGATGTGTTTCATTACAGTACAGCCATATCATTTAGTTTACAGCTCAAAAAACACGTTTAAGTGTGCACAACCTCTTTAATTATCATGAAAATTAGCATTGTATTTTATTCTCACATGCTGTCTCATATGAAACAATGACGCCCTATACTCCTGTTTGAGTAACATAGGCTAAAAACTACAGTGCCCAGATGTTGGATTATTACTTATTTTAAATCAAAGTTCGCATTCATAGCATGTTGTAAAGATGAATGTCTTCGGTAGGAGCGAATTGAGTCGTGAGTGGTCATTAGATTTGCACGTCACTGATAAACAGAGGGGGAAAAAAGAATCCCGCAACCATAAAAGATGTCACTAATAGATCAAAAACTGGAGGAAAAATGTAAAAATAAAAAACAAAGGTTCAGCTCAGTTATTCAGAAAAAACTCAGGCTATGATAACTTAATAAACACTAAATAGAACTGAACAGACCATACAGAAATAACAAAGACAAGACTAAACACAAAGTGAAACATGAATAATGGCCGATCAGACATTTTCAGTAACAAAAGGGTAACCTGCAGCAATGGAGACAAACACTACCAAATGAACTATAAATACTCCCCTCTTGCTACCATCTGATCGGCCACTTCCTGCCACTCTCACAGCTCTGCCCCCCATTCGAGCTCGATATAAGCAGCCAGCAACATTATTTCACCAGTATTTTGGTTAAAATAACTAATTCATACAACTGCATGTCACTAATAATATTCAATTGAAGGTTTCCAAAACTACTACATGGTCAGTACTATGGAGGGAGATGGGCAGGGTAACACGAATACTATAACAACGACAACTATAAGAACTACAACTATAACTATAACAACTACAACTACAACTACAACTACAACTACAACTATAACTATAACTATAACCATAACTATAAGTATAAGAACTATAACTACAACCACTAGTACACATGCGCGCGCGCGCACGCACAAATGACGCAGGAGGTCAAAGGTCAGTCGACAACAACACCGCGGGGCTTTCATACCGGAAAGTGCAGTGTGAGGGGAAAACAGACATCTGAGTGTGTTGTGTGTCTTTGCTGGTTTGTTGACGGAAGCGTAAGAAGAGCAATGGCGGCCGCAGGAGCTTGTGCATAAAAGCAGCTCCGCTTTTAAAACCGTCGGACTGAGACAAGGAGCCGGCGGATGACGGAGGGCTCACAGGTGAAAAGCTAGCTGTCGTTAGCATGTCTGTTAGCTTGCGACCTGTCAGACCAGCTGTCAACGGGATGCTAGCTCACACTAGCTATTGTCAGCCCGCAGTGTTAACACGTGGGGGGGATTTTTGCAGGAATAACAAACTGCCCCACCAAGTCTAATTGTTGGCGTAACGTCAAAGCAGTCTACTGAAACCACCACATTTGCCGTCGTGTTGTTTCGGCTGCCATTTGACTAACTAGCATGCCTACGTTAGAAGTGAAGCTAGCCCTTTAAAGAACTTGACCGCGAGACGCCTGTAGTTTGAGATAACACGAGATAAGTGATAACCCACATCATTTCACGGTGTCAATTACTTCTTCTTTTTTTTTTAAGGCCTAGCAGTATCACGTTTTGCCAGTACAACATCTTGGTGGAGGCTAGGCTAGCATCAGGTTTGGGACGGGCCAAGTGTGTTGACTTTAGTCTCACCCACACGTCTGCTAATCCACACCAGCTGCACTAATGTGATTTGGTGTGTTATGCTTTATCTCTCAGCGCTGCTGCGATGACTGGGTCAACTGTGCTCTTGCTAGATGGATTAAATCGGGTGTTTCTGTGATACTGAACACCAATTTTCATCTGCACTGAATCCTGACATAGAGGTGGTGCTTTGATTAAAAAAAAAATAATAATAATAAAAAATCCTAAAACCCTAATTAAAATCCTCTATCGTGCCAGAAGTAATTTTATATAGCAATGTCAGTATATGCAGCCATGGGATACATTTTCTAGAAATTCAACTGAAACGACGAGTAGCTATAATAACATGTTGGAATATCTGTTTTTCACAGAACTGAAACCTGACAAATCAAGGTACGTATTGACCCAATTATAAGTCTTCCTCTAATGCCCGCTCTCTGATTGAACTATCAGCGTTAGAACAAGTCGTCAGCCTGTTGGTTGCCTATTGCTGAGGAGGCGAGTACATGCCATAGTTGTGCAGCGATGCTACATTCCTCATTTGGGTGAAAGTGTTAATGAGCCTCTGGCTGAATGACACACAACAACAGACCGACTGTGCAGTCTCTCTTTCAGAATGGCAGGAGTGTTCGACATAGACTTGGAAACTGAGGACATCAGTGATACAGAGGTCTGTACCCCCCCCCCCACTCACTCACTCACCATTAATTTGCCTCATTACACTTTAGTTACAGTTTGATCACTTAGTACTTGGCTGTGGTAATACTTGGATACGTTGCCATGAATATCTTAATTCTAAAATGTGTTTTGGGGACTTTTGGCTGAGGTGTAGGTGAATCTACTATTTGTTCAACTGCATTTGCCTGTTTTCCCCTCTGTAGGATGATGTCTGTGACTTCACTGTGGCAGAACCAGACAAGTACGTGGAATTCAACATTAAATCTAAAAAGTGGCAGCTGATATACAAAATGTGGTACAAGAGTTATTTTATACCAATATGGCTACTTTTCTGTGTCATGCTCATTCCAGTATTCAGACGGAGGAGGTTGAGCTGACCAGTGAGAGCGTCAACAGAGACAGTGAGAGAGTTGGACCTGACTGCTTTGAGCTTCTTACTGTGCTGGGAAAAGGAGCCTATGGCAAGGTGTGTGTGTGTGTGTGTATGTGAAAGACTGAGCTCCATGGTGTGCACACACATGCTTTTGACACCATAAGATGACTCTTGAAATGTGTACACTCCTTTGCTTTTCATAGACTTTTTTTCCTTTAGTTTTAATTCATAACTACTCAGAAGAGTCATCCATGAACACAGTATGAAGTCATATGTTTCAGCATCTTTTTGCTGTAGTGTCTTTTGAGTATTAATGTCAATTGAACAGAAGGAAAATAATTTAAGAACAATGTGTTATTTCTAATTTTTGGAACAGCCAATATTGACACTTCACTGGTTCACTGGAGTGTCCTTAGAGGAACACCTATTGATCCTCATTTACTGCTACCAATGATATTGTAAACATTATGCCGTGCTAATGACTGTAACCTCACTAATCTCTGAAATTCAAAAACAAAAACATATTTTTTTTCAGGTTTTCCAGGTGAGGAAGGTTCAAGGTGCGCAGACTGGGAAGATATTTGCCATGAAGGTCCTGAAAAAGGTACTTTCTCACAGCCTACAGCTTCCTCCTAATACACCGCCTGTAGGGTAAACAGTACATGAAGTTGTTCCCTTTCCAATTATACTTCTTGTTTTTCTGTCCACACCACCCTTTATCTTATTTCCCCCCTTCCCTCTGTTTGCCTCCTTCCTCTCCTGCTCACCCTCTTTATTTTTATGCTCTGCTCACTTCTCTTGGTCATTTGCCTTAAAGGCTAAGATAGTGTGCAACGCTAAAGACACGGCCCATACACGAGCAGAGCGGGAGATCCTGGAGACGGTGAGACACCCGTTCATTGTGGACCTGCTCTACGCCTTCCAGACTGGGGGAAAACTCTACCTCATACTGGAGTGTCTGAGTGGTAAGACAGAAGCACTGAGGGATGCTCTGATGGATGTGGAGGATAAAAACATAGGAGCAGAGAGGGGTTGGTTGAAGGGGGAAAAGAGGAATGAATGGAGAGATGTAAGAATGGATGGAAGGAATATTCTCTAATGCCGCCTCACCCCACTAACCCATCTGTACTGTTTATCACCAGGAGGGGAACTGTTCATGCAGCTAGAGAAGGAAGGTATCTTCATGGAGGACACTGCTTGGTAAGGACAGTATTCCCGGGTGAAATCAAAGTCTGGAAAACCAGCGGCTGCATATTGGTTTTATTTAAACTTAGACATGATGATGCTGCATTGTTTCGTTCTTTGTTAGTCTCACTTTTGCAGGTTAGGTCAGATCAGCCTGCCTCTCGTATATCATGGACTGAAATTATTTATGTCTTCGTGTAGTTTCTATTTAGGAGAGATCACATTGGCCCTAGGTCACCTCCACTCCAATGGGATTATTTACAGAGACCTCAAACCTGAAAACATCATGCTTAATCACCAAGGTAACACACCACAAACTTTCACCAGATAGTTGGCAGTGCTGCAATTTTTGGCTTTCAGAATTCATGCGTAGTCTGCAAACTGAATAGTTGTGAATAGTTCATGGCTCCAGACTAACTTTTCCACTGGTAACACTAATGCTACCAACTTTCTCAGCTGGTTGCACCAGCACATGATTTGGTCGCACCATTTTTTTTCATACAGCATGGTATTAGTGAACAGTGACACTGCTGCTGATGAATAGTTGTCTTGATTTGAATAACTTAGTTTTGCATTGATGCAGAAATTGACAGTGACTCCAGACTTGATAAAATTTATTTTAATCTGAACATGACATTTCCATGCCATGAGAAGTGGCTGTTATAATACACTGCTCAATATCAGTGTGTCCACTGAGGAAGCAGAAGCTAACATTGTGAATCAATTTCACCTGTTTTGGTGCAAATGAAAGTGACAACAGGTGCACTGGAGAGGCAACAGCAAGACCACCCCCCAAAGGGAATGGTTTTACAGGTGGTCGCCACAGACAGTCGCTCTCTCCTTATCTAGTTCTGCGTTTTGCTAGTCTTGTCACTACTGGTAGCATGAGGCCGTAGCTGCAGCCCATTCAGATTGCACAGGTGGTCCAGCTCTTCCAAGAAGGCACATCCACAGAAAGTTGCAAGAGGGTTTGCTGTGTCTCTCAGCACAGTCTCAGGAGCATGGAGGAGATACCAGGAGATGGGCCGTTACACGAGGGTTGACGCTTGACAGGGCCGTAGAAGGGCATCAACCCAGCAGCAGGACTGGACCTGAATCCATTTGAGAACCTCTGGGACGTTATATATTGGTGCACCAAGTAGCTCTACAAATTTTAAATCCCACGCTCACAAAAAGAAGGTTGCATATGTGACCATTTTGGTTGCAGTCGGGAACCCTCATCAGTATGTGACATAGCAGAATTTAGCTCTGAGTGATAATGGATTGAAACTTTAAATTTCGTGGATTTTATGAGCAGAAGTGTGAGCTTGATTTCTGATTTTAATCTTGCAATCTGCAAATGGTTGACTTTTGAGCCTACTGAATATGAGCAGCGTGTGGTAATGTTGAATCACTTCCTCTTACTTCTAAGATAGATGTAGCCGTACACATTAACCACAGTGTTACATGTTTTTTTCTTTTTAAAAGGACACATCAAGCTAACTGACTTTGGACTCTGTAAGGAATCAATTCATGATGGGACTGTCACACACACCTTTTGTGGCACCATAGAGTACATGTGGGTAACACAGCGCTCACTCTAACATACACAACTACTACACACTAACACACAGCTACATTTCACACACACACACACACACACAAATGTACAGTTGTTTAACGAAACACAAACTTTTTCACATTTCACACATTGTTTTTCAGTGCATTTAGCAAGAAGTACATTTCATTTAGAGTTTTAATCTGATATATTTCTGTATTTGTGTATATCTTCTTCTCTGCCAGGGCTCCAGAGATCCTGACCAGGTCTGGTCACAACAGAGCAGTAGACTGGTGGAGCCTGGGGGCCCTGATGTTTGATATGATGACTGGATCAGTAAGTTAGAATTGTGTGAGAAAACAATTATTAGATAGGTATGAAGAAACAGGAGATGGGGATGAGCAGTAGTCATTTTTATCTTGTCCCCTTTTAAAGTAATGCGACTTCCTCCAGATGTCCTTCTATGGACATGCCCAAAACATTTTTAGCGTGTCCTGCAGTGAGACATCCTGGTTGGGTGCCCAGATCACCCCAATCTGCTGCTCTTATTATGAAAGAGTAGCTGTTGAAGCCCGAGTTGTTCACCTCTTACCCTTTCACATGGAATGAGAAGGTCCCCCGCTGTACAGAATCTCATCTGAACATGTCCTATCAATGATCTCATTCTTTTGCTCTGTACCCAAAGCTTATGTCTATAGGTGAAAAATGATGAAATGATTCTTTTGACTCCAATAAGGCTCAGTCAACAAAATTAATGCAACATCAACTTTAAAGCAGTCAGTGAATTTCAGTGATGTGTTCCTGTTACATTAATAACTTATCCAATCCAACAAAACTGAAAAGCTGGTTTCAAGGTATCGAGGCCAATTGTATTTTACTGATAATATGAATATGACTAATCATGAGTAATATGAACAGTGAATAACAACAATAATGAATAGATGAAGAATGATAATAGGCGAATAAAGGATGATGACTAATAACAGTAAAAGTGGTGGCGGCAGGTGATCCACAGGAACTTGACAGATGAGAAACCACAAAGGGCTCTGTGGAAAATACAAAGTTAGTAACATACGTTGAAGGGACATGATGCCTACAGATGGAGGGGGAGAGAGGAGCTTGGTGCATCATGGGAAGTCCCCCAGCAGTCTTAGCCAGTGTAGCAGCATAAGTAGGGGCTGGTCCAAGGCCTGAGCCAGGCCCAACTACACACTTTATCAACAAGGAAAGTTTTAAGCCGGCTTTTAAACATAGCTAGGGTGTCTGGTGGAGTGTGCAGGATCAGTTGAGGAGCCTCGCAGTCTGGAAAAAGGAGCTGCTCTGTAGTCTGGTAGTATTACAGCAGATGCTTCTGTATCTCTTGCCAGATGGCAACAGGGTGAACAGGCTGTGGCTGGGGTGCGCATGGTCTTATAGCACTGGGCTCTGCATAGATCACTGATGCTCTGTAGATGGGTACTAACGATGTTCTCGGCTTACAGGGCCGTGCTCATCCCATGTCAGCATGTGATATTTCCGGTCAGAATGCTTCTCTTGCTCCTCTGTAAAAGCTCACAAGACCTTGCTGTGGGATTATTTCTTAAGTTTCCTTCAGAAATACAATATATTATCTCCTGCCAACCTACTCATAGCTGATTAATCCAGGTCTCTTACCACCCTGATCAAATCAAATGTATGTTCATTTTGTTCTCTGTTAATGTTGATAATTAGTGAGTGTTATATCATTAAAGCATGTCACTGAATGCCAAATAACAGATTTGATTGAACTGGACAGCTGGAATATCACTCAGCTGGAATATTAATCACTTTCCCAAAGAGTATACAAGCACTGTGAATAGCAATTATGTTATGAGTGTTAAACAAATTCTTTGCCATAATATTTGGAAGTACTGTGCATCAGCAACTGAATACCAAATTTTGACATATATATCATTTTAACCCTCTACTGATTCCATCTTGTGATTCTCCACCAGCCTCCTTTCACTGCTGAAAACAGGAAGAAGACCATTGATAAGATTTTGAAGTGCAAACTCAATCTGCCCCCGTACCTGACCATTGATGCCCGGGACCTCATCAAGAAGGTATTGTAACACCCATACAAAAGCCCAGACTAAGATGCCTCTTAAACAAAATGCCAAAATGTATCACATCCTCAATTTTCTATATTACTACACATGAAAAGGCTACCAGTGTTCCTTGTTCTGTTGTTGTTACATAATGAGTCAGTTGTGACAGGAGTCAAGTAATCACACGTAAGGGTATAAATGTGCCAGTGTTCTTTCTGAACCGTTCGGTACAGGATGTTTGTTTGGTATGCTAACTGTACATGACCCAAACAATTACTGTCAAAAGTTTAGTAATCCAATTACTCTGACTTGTGGGACAATAATTCTAGAGCAGTAGGTAAAAGGTATGAAAGAAAAAGTCAGGCTGTGACTGATGTATTATTGTATATTTCAACATTAGATTATTAATACTGAAGCATCAGTGTTGGAGCATACATAGAGTCAGTGTGCTATACCAACATGGTACTGTTGTAGCTGCTGCAAGTGGAGCCAGTCTCAGTTACTGTATGTACAGTCAGACCATAAATCATCAGCTGTCCTGACAAGAAAGAGAGAGGTAGATTTCCCTTTCAACTGCAGAAAAGCTGTACTGTTTTAATCATTTCTCTTTTATTGTTTGCTTGACTAGCTTTACTTATTGACTCCGAGTATAGTCACTGGGTCTTTTTCTTTTTACTGATGTTGATAACCTTCAGCCATTTTTATTCTCAGATGATCTGCGACTCTACTAAGTTCCCTGATGTACACAATTTTTCACAGTCCACAAATATAAGACACAACTGATACAAAGAAAGTGAAAGAATGCATTTAATCTGTTTGTGTCTGTGCATCATTTATCATTGTCTGAGTCTTCCACCCACAATGAAACCATTCTGGCAGTGTTTAATGTGCTGCTGCTTCTTCATCATAACCACTATTATGGAGCCTTTGCTTAGTGGATCTAACAATGTGTGTGTGCCTGTGGTAATATAGCCGCAAAGTGAAATAAAAGCAATAGGAGTCTGACAATTCTGAGAATTTTCAATGTTCTGTCATTTGGGGTATGTGATGTGCGTCTGCAGTGAATCACTTCACCTTGTAGTAAGACAAGCTGTAGTGACTTTTTGCAAAGAGAATGAGCACTATTGACCAAAGTTAAGTGAATGACATGCACCACTCTCTTTTTGCAGCTCTTGAAGAAGAATCCAGCCCAAAGACTTGGCTCCAGTAAGACGGACTGTGCTGATATCGAGGTAACTAAGGGCGCTAACTTTTCCACTCACTACACACTTCTCTCTATTCTCTGACTACATTAGCTTTCCCTGGGTGATAACATGATTTCCTTATGAATGGACATGTCAAGAATACACCACATGCACGTGGAAAGGCAACCGAAACATACTGCAGATGTGACCTACAGTGGTGCATTACTGTATATTATCGAGTGTAAAAGCAATGTTAAACCAGTGTAAAGTTTGGACACACCTTCTCATTCAATTTTCTTTAGTTTTACTATTTTCTACATTGTTGATTAATATTGAAGTACTATGAGGGAACATGTGGAATTATGTAGTGACAGCTTTGCTCACTCTTGTTATTCTCTCAGTCAGCTTCATGAGCTCGTCACCTGGATGGTGGAATGGAACCAGAAATCTCAAATTTCCAAAGCACAGAGTTCCACTGGAGTAATGTCCATTCTTTGCGTTTTTTGACCCAAGCAGTCTTCTTCTTCTTCTTCTTCTTCTTCTTCTTCTTCGTCTTCGTCTAGTGATGATGAGACGTGTCTGCTACTTGAACTCTGAAGCATTTCTGTGGCTCTAATCTGAGGTGCTGTTAATTTGTGGTTTCTGAGGCTGGAAACTCTAATGAACTGATCCTCTGCAGCAGAGGTAACTTTTGGTCTTCCTTTCCTGGGGGGGGGTCCTCATGAGAGCCGCTTTCATCAGCTTTCACGACTGCACTTGTGGATACATTCAAAGTTACTTAAATTTTCCAAACCGACTGACCTTCATGTAAAGTAATGATGGGCTGTCTGTGGGTTAGTACGGTAGTGGAATTGGGCTGTTCACTGTATAGAACCAACGCAGCCTCAGCACAACACAACCGATGGTTTCAAACGCATTAAGAAATTCCACAAGGCACACGTGTTAAATGAAAACCATCCAGGTGACGAGCTCATGAGGCTGACTGAGAGAATAACAAGAGTGAGCAAAGCTGTCGTCACAGCAACAGGCGCCTACTGTGAAGAATCTAAAATATTATGGTTATTCTGGTTTGTTTAACACTTTTTTGTTCACTACATAATTCCATATGTGCTCCTTCATAGTTCTGATGTCTTCAAAATTAATCTAATAATGAGTCATTGATAAAAATAAAGAAAAACCATAGAATGAGAAGGTGTGTCCAGACTTTTGATTGGTACTGTACACAATAGGAGCTATACAAACAAATCAAACAGGCTGCAGCACGCCTGTCACTAATGCACACCCTGATATTGATGGCTGTGGTGCTAATTTGAACATCTGTTTTGTGGGCACAATGAGAGGTGTGGCCCTGCCCTGGTAAAGGTGGAAAAGGGAAAGGTGCAGACTGAGTGGGAGAGTCGGAGTATTGTTGAAATGCTGCCCAGTTGTAAATATTCATGGTAATGTCAGCTGGAAGAGAGAATACATTAACAAGCTGCTTTGTTCCACTGCAGAAACATCCGTTCTTCAGGCACATCAACTGGGAAGACCTGCTGAACAAGAGAGTGGAGCCGCCATACAAACCACAGCTGGTAAGACATCGGGTGTCATTTTGTGCCCATTATATTATCCAGCAGCTTGTTATGGTTGTTATTCTAGACCACTAGAGTGAATTCAGAAAACTCTACTCGCATTCTTTGAATACTTTTTTTCCCCTCTCAACTACAACCTCTGTACGTCTCTGTCATGATCCCAAACCTCTTCATGTCAAATTTTCCCGCCTGTCTCTCCGTAGCACTCGGACGAGGACGTGAGCCAGTTTGACACCCGGTTTACCAGACAGACACCAGTGGACAGTCCAGACGATACGTCCCTCAGCCACAGTGCAGAGCTCGCCTTCGCTGTGAGATATTCTTTTCTATTCATTTCTCTTTTTTAAGGTTCTGTTCATGCTCTGGAAACCAGAGTTTACTGGAAATTAAACCTCAGTGACAGTTGTCAGTGCTCACAAGCTTGCACTGCTGTCCTCTCCTTTAACACTAATAATTAATGTCACCAGTTCCAATGAGGAAGGCAGTAACATGTTAACATTATCCACCTATGATTTACTGTCATGAAGGAATGATCGTTTTACAATAGGGTTTCACCTACGTGGCTCCATCGGTCCTCGAGAGTCTAAAGGAAGGTTTCTCCTTTGAACCCCGAACACGACCTGTACGCCGACACAACAGCAGCCCACGCACACCCATCAGGTGACACACACACACACACACACCAGCCACTTATGTTATGTTATGTTTAGCTTGACATTCTGTGAGTATATTCATGTTTTAATTCAGGTGGTGTATAGTTAGGAGAAATAGTCCTAACCATACACCAATAATTCTCACCACTAGCACTACTTACAAATGGGAAAAACAGCATTCGTTACACTCTGTACTGGTTAAAATCTGTAACATTTTAAAATAAAACATTAGTGTTAGTCAGGGCTCTATGCTAATGTTTGCTCAAAGACTACATGTGCTCCTAAATGAAGAAAAATAGGGTTCTATAAGGTAATTTAGGAGCACAGTGGGGGGAAAAAAAGTGTCTACTTTACTGAGTATTTGATTTTTGTGTAAGTGTTCTTCTGCTCCACTAGAGTCTAAAAGCTTTAGTTAGTTTTCATATTACAGATTTTCAAAACCTTCCATAGTGTTTCCCTGAAAATCATTTATCTCCAGATGTGGTGATTTTGAACGTTTCTGATCAGCTGAAGGATGAAGTGTTCCTTTGCGAGCGAAGAAAATTCACTTACAGTTTTAAGCCAAATAAACTTTTTAACACTCTGTTGGAACAGCGGGAAAGTGCATCGCTACAAAGGCCGTTTTTCTGCGCTAAGATTTTTTTAGAGATCTGCAGTTCTCACAGCGATACTACAAACGCGTGATCTTACAGACCATGATGCATTGCTGTAGATTGAACTGCTTGAATCGTTGGCTGTCTCTTAATTAAAGAGTTTGGTCTTGATCTGCTCTTTATGGAAGATGTCTTGAGATAAGGTTATGGATTGGCGTTATATAAATAAAGATTGATTGATTGACTACCCTGCAGAATATGAATTAGTTAAAGTGAACTCAACCTTGAATATCTGCACCAGTAAAATGCAACATACACATGAATGGAACAGTAATATAAATGAGATGGAACAGTTTAACCCTGACAGGGACCATATAACTGCACTGTGACTATATTAAGTACACTTGTACACTGCACTGTAGCACCCTGCTAGTAAGAATAAATGTATATACTGTTTAAAAATTGACTGTGTCCTGTAAAGTACCACGGCATATGGAGTGTCTCTTTCCAAGAAGATAAAAATACTGTATATCATATTTCTTATAACTAATCTTTTTATTTGTCCATTTCTTCCAGTCCTCTGAAATTTTCCCCAGCCGGACCCTTTAAGTCCAGCATTGACGGAGAACCAGACCTCTTCTCTCCCACCTCTCCACCTCCAGCTCCTGTGTCACTGGAAAATGGAACTGCCAGTCAGCCAATCAGGACGCCTGCCAGGAACAAGAAGCAGAAAGGACATCGCAGATGAGAAAGCAGTCGAACGAAAGAGCGAACTTTCGCTGCAAGACCTTGGTCAGACTAACATATTTTACAGTACACAGAGCCGAAGTGTTTTGTCGTTGCTGGTTTCATGCTTTTTTTTTTGAAGTGGTTTAACATTTACAGTTGTGCTTCGGTCCTACTGTTCAGGACTTCCTGTTTGTCATATAAGTATATACAGGAACATCACTCTACTCAGACTCACTGAATCAACAAGGAATTTTCATGCTTGTACTTTGTGAAGACAGATTGAAGTCAGTTCTATCATTTGTCTCAGACAGTCACTTTATGGTGTAAAGCTTTATTTTACAGCCTCTACATATCTGCACTTATAATTCACACTGTGGTACGAACATACGGGGATCAATGACTTGTATAACGATATTACATAGTTTTATTTTCTCCACCACCTTCACGTCTATAGTGAGGAGTCAAGGGCAGGTTAACCATGGATTGATTGGGTACAGTGTTTCACTTTGTGTGTACATACTAGTACAATTACAGCAAAGCTGTAAAGCTGTGATATAAAGTGTTTTGGGTTTAATTACTTCATTAGCTTTTAATCTGTTCATCAGAGTTTGTGCAAGGAGGTCGGCCATCACACACTGACGTTTTAATTAGAGATCTGAAGAAGGATCACTTGGTTGAAGTCTTGATTCTTTTCAATTAAAGCTGAACTGTGAAACTGACCTTCAGACGTCAGGTTATCAAGTAACCTGTGACTACACGAGCTTAAAGTAGTAAGACACGTTCATGTGTGGGTGTGGGACTGAATCCTATAGAAATCTACTGAATGAAATGCTACATCACACTCAGGAGATAATGTACTCATAAACGTCAGCTTTGATCTTTAGATCATATCTGTCAGAAAACATGGTGACGTTCGTCAGTGTTTGTCTTTTCTCTGAGCTTTCTTCACAGAGAGCCTTCATGTCTACTGCCAAAGCTTTAACACATCCTATCCTCATATTGTACAAATGGACCAATCACACTATAATGGAGTGCACTTGACAAGAGGGATATACTGTGTAAAGAGATTGTAATCCATCATCCCTTATCAAGATAGCCCCTGTAGAGTAATCCAAATATTGCCATCTGTCCACATAAGTGCACACATCTATATAATTAGTAACAATGTACAGTCAGAGCAGACTGTTAAAAGTGGTGCTTGCTAAAAACAAATTATCATCTTGAATAGAGATTATTTTGGCTGATTACACAAACCTATTTTTACACAATAAACCTAGGTCAAAGAGTATTTTTAAAAAAAGCAAATTAAAAAATTAAAGCAAATTAAAATCCTAGCACGATATTTTGTGGTGCTTGATTGCCTTTGCCTGACGTACCTGCGAGGGGTGATGCTGGCTGAGGTCACCGTAGGCACGCTGGTGGATCACAGACAGGTTAATTTGATGCCAAAAGTCTTTCAGCTTTAAATTTTGTATTTGTTTATAAATGACTCATCGATTTAGGCATATCGAACTGCATCCTGGCTCATTATCATTTGGTCACCACATCTTGTGTTCTTACAGTATGATAAAAAGCAGGCAGATGTGCGTGAGTCTTAAGGCACTAGAACTCAGGCAGCTCTTCGAGGCAGCAGAGCCAAAACGATCAGGGATTGGAAGTGAAAATATTAGACAATTAATCTAGGGTCACAAAATGTGATAACATTAAATTATTGATTTAACAATCTATGAGCTCTACAGCTTTCAATCATTGCCTCCAATCCATTGATGTATGTATATTTGTACAATTAGAGCTGATGGAGATGGGCAAGTATTGTTTGGGGTGAAGAGAGAGCGAAACGAAAGTTTCCTCCGGTGGAAACACAAATGGGTTTAATTAACATGACTGAAGAGGTTGATGCTTATATTTGTTGGCTAAATCATCAGTTTGCTTCAGTCCTTCACTGGAGAATCAAGAATATATTCACCAAGTGTTCAGTATTACATCAATAAAGAAGTAAAGCATAATCAAACGAATAATCATACAAATGTATGTAATCAATACAAATGTATTTAATATTGAACACACTGGGACCCATAAAATCAAGCTGCCTTTTTTTTTTTTTTTTGTTCCCTGCTGTTTCCCGTTGTCCTGACTCTGTCTGCAGGCCTCTCATGCTCACAGCAGTGGAAAACCGCTCTGACACATCATGTCCTCCTGCCTTCCACCTCCAGCCTTCCATCTGTAACTCTGGAGTGTGCACATGTTTGATGAATTATCCTCAGAGGAATTGGTGCACACTCTCACACTGCAAGTTCATTTCTGTGGTTACGCTGTAACTACGTGGCGATGAAGCACAAAGTGTGTTACGTCACGACTTGTAAACAAGGGATCAGAAAATCAAGATAAAAAGACAAAATCTGTTTTTTTCTTTTTGTCTCAAATCGCCCCCACTTCAGTTGGACAGCTGGAACAATTGTGTTCAGTTTTGTATTTATATTTATGTAATTAATGATAATTATGGAGTGGCAGATGAAGTGCTGTGGAAAAGGATTGTACACTTCTGCAGTTGATGAGAATTTTACAAATTTCTACGCTAAAACTTGAGTTCAGAAAAATCGAGTTGAGTGGATTACAGTTTATTTTTGTGATGATTGCTCTTTTTTTTCTTGCCGTTTCCCTTCTGCTAACTGATGAATGTGTCAAATGAACTGCTGAATTGTTGTATTTTAATTATGGTTGTCTTTTTTTTCCTCAAGCTCAAAGAAAATTAAAGCTCATTATTATTATGTCTCCTAAGAAAGCATATTTTTATTTCCCCCTGTATATGGACTGAAACACCATGGAAATGATGTATTTAGTTGTGAAATACTCAAAGATTAAGACATTTTTTTACAAGAAGCTCAGTAAAGCACTCGTTCTTAAACCTATAACGGAGCATCTAAAATCACAGTGGGTGTGAAATGTTCTGATTTATAAAATCACCACCAAAGAGACGTCCACCAGTACTTCTTCACTCCCAACATTTATAAACTTTCGACCTACAAATACAGGAAGTACCTTGAGGTGCAGCTTCTCTGATAAGTGGCCCGACTCCACTGACCTTCACCGACCGATTATAGCAGCCCATTTATTTTATTTCCCAGCAATCAAAGTCAGCGGGTGCTACCCTAGGTCCAACACCTCAATGTATTTAGCTTCCAACGGCTTGTGGAAACTACAAGAACAAACACTGATAAATTGAGATGTGAACACTGACATGCTGATAAGTTTATCAGTACACCTCGGGCTGAAAGGTGTTGGCGTGTGTTGTGGGACTATAAAGCCCAGGACTGTTTGTGACCTCCCTGTGAAAGAACGTTTATTCAAGAGACCCAGGTGAGCCTTGTTGCTGCCTTCTTCACCCCGTCAGAACCATAATAAGCGATGTGAATTTCAGTGCAAGGTGATGGGATTATTTTTATTTTTTTTCCGTTGGCAGGAAGGAACGTGTCATCAATCATCATGATGTCGTCTCTTGTCCTCTGTGTTCTCCTGGGTGTTGTCCTCTCTGTCAGGGGTGCATCAGGTATGTGAACTGCACATCACTCACGTCAGGCTGTGGACTCCTCTCCCTTGCTCTGTCATGCCTTTCAAACAAATGCATTTTAAGGCAAAAGTCATTTAGTTTTTTTTCAACACGTCTCCACACACAGCTCCAATTACTCACAATCACTTTTAAAGCTTCGCTCATCAATATTTATTATATGTGGTGGATAATGACAACTATGAAAGATGACACACATACAGTACCAATCAACAGTTTTTGTTTTTTTTAAGGAACGATTCCCTAATTTTTCACTAATGTCAGAGCCTTTTTATGGGGTGCCATTTCATTTTATGAGATGTTGTGTAGGGGAAAATAAAAGAAGGGTACTTCAATTTGCCATGTATTGTTGTACTTTTTTTATCGGGTAAAATATACCCAACGTTAGTGATGGTGTTACTAGCTGTTAGGTTAGTGTTCTAGGGTTAATGTGTGCTGAGGTCAGTTTGGTACACAGTGAACAGCCCTATCTGACTACTGGTCTAATCCATATTAGAATCACTCAACTGAGTAAAGAGAAACAACAGTGCACCATTACTTTAAGACATGAAGGTCCTTCAGTCTTTAAATAACTTTGAATGTATCCACAAGCCATCAAATCCCCAGGAAAGGAAGACCAAGAGTTACCTCTGCTGCAGGCTGAGGATCAGTTCATTAGAGTTTCCAGCCTCAGAAACCATGAAACTAACAGCACCTCAGATTAGAGCCACTGAAATGCTTCACGGAGTTCAGCTAGCAGACACGTCTCATCGTCACTGCTCAGAGGAGACTGAGTGAATCAGACCTTCATGGTGGAACTGCTGCAAGGAAGAACTACTGAGGAAGAAGAAGAAGAAGAAGAAGAGAGAGGTGCTTGGGTGAAGAAACAGAACGATCTGTGCTTTGGTCTGATGAGTCCACATTTGAGATTTCTGGTCGCCCCCTCCCCCCCATGTCTTTGTGAGACACAGAGCAGGTGAGCGGATGGTTTCTACATGTGTGGTTCCCACAGTGAAGCATTCTGCAGCCACATCCCATCTGGTTTGAGCTTAGCGGGTCCATCATTTGTTTTCCAACAGAACAATGAGCCCAAACACACACCTCCTTGACCAGGAAGGAGAGTGATGGAGCGCTGCGTCACATGACCTGTCCTCCACTATCACCTGGCCTAAACCCAACTGAGATGGTTTGGGATGAGTTGGACCGCAAAGCAGCCGCCAACAAGTGCTCAGCACCCCTGGGAGCTCCTTCAAGTCTGTTGGAATGTGATATTCAAACATTAACGACCCGTTTGAATTCAAAATGTGCGAGACGCTGATAGATGTTCACAGGGTCTCAGGTCTGAAGTAGCACTCAGCCTTGTTCACTCTCACTTTCATCATGGTACAAATCCAAATCGAATGCTTTCATATTAAAAGCAAAGACTAGAACAGCACAAGGTTAACCACACAGGGAGAATGAATGCACGTCCTCGGGGCACAAAAGGTAATTATTTCTTCTGCACAAAGAAAAGAAAATAACTTTAATGAACTGCTAAACACTGTGGATGAGCCAATTGAAGTTATTTAGAATTCTCTTCTTATATACAGATGATCCATTTTTTACCTCCTTTGCATGGATGAAATGATGAATATCTGATGAAATGCTTCACGCACAAGATGTGAGCAAATAAGACCCGAGAGTCTCGTATGTCAATGTTTGTACACTGTGCAACCTCTGCTGAATCTCTTATTACTTCACGCTCGTATCAATGTCATCCATGTTTCAGAACTGGTGAAATGAGTGTTGATTTGTGGCAGGTATCATTCTTAACATCTAATAACAGGTCTTGATTCTTTTCTTCACAGTGGCCCCCTCTGTAGAGGCTGTTACAGGCTCAGTCCCTGTGACAGAGCTTTACAATGGCACCACTACACCCGAGCCCACCACACAACTCACATCGCCTACTTGTTGTATGACTACATCTACATCTCCAACAACAACCCCGACCACTCCTTATTCTACAACAACAACTGCAACTACCACACCAACCACTCCTTATTCAACAACAACTGCAACTACCACACCGACCACTCCTTATTCAACAACAACTGCAACTACCACACCGACCACTCCTTATTCTACAACAACTGCAACTACCACACCGACCACTCCTTATTCAACAACAACTGCAACTACCACACCGACCACTCCTTATTCAACAACAACTGCAACTACCACACCGACCACTCCTTATTCAACAACAACTGCAACTACCACACCGACCACTCCTTATTCAACAACAACTGCAACTACCACACCGACCACTCCTTATTCAACAACAACTGCAACTACCACACCGACCACTCCTTATTCAACAACAACTGCAACTACCACACCGACCACTCCTTATTCAACAACAACTGCAACTACCACACCGACCACTCCTTATTCAACAACAACTGCAACTACCACACCGACCACTCCTTATTCAACAACAACTGCAACTACCACACCGACCACTCCTTATTCAACAACAACTGCAACTACCACACCAACCACTCCTTATTCAACAACAACTGCAACTACCACACCAACCACTCCTTATTCACCAACACAACCATCAAACACCACTTATCCACCGACAAAAATGCCGAACCCAACTACACCATCGTCACAGAGCCGGGAGATGTGTCATGATGGGTGGGAGGTGTTCCAGGGACGTTGCTACCACTTTGTGAATGAGCCCATGAGCTGGCCCGAGGCTCAGGTAAACATTGAACAACACCGCAGCACCAAACACAACTCAAGGTTAATGATCTAATTAGCAGATTCCCTGCGTTCATTTCTTCAACGGCGAATACTTGCAATGTTAGATTGGTGCTTTTCACTAATTCAGTGAAATACTTTCTTATATACAGGGTTCACAAAAAGTTAGGGATATTCGACTTTCAGGTGAAATATATGGAAAATGTAAAAAGTGAATGCTACAGTGATATTATATCATGAAAGTAGGACATTTAAGTAGAAGCATGCAATGGTCATTTTCTTCATCTTAAACAATTTATTGAAAGAAAATCTACCAACAGTGGTAGGTAAACCACAACAAAACATGTTCAGTGTCTCAATAAATTGGGACGTGGCCAAAGGACGTCCACTCCTCTCCTTTCTGTGACTCTTCCAGTCTCTGTATCACTGTTCCAACCTCCTGATGACACTCTGTGACCCTCTAAGCTCAGTGAACACCTCCGTCTGAGGACTTCTTGTTTGAAGCCTCCAGTGTTGAGGTGCTGGGGGGTATACATGTGGATATGTAAAGGAATGTAACATTGAGGACAAAATGTGGGAGAACCAAATGGTGACTCCCTATTAAATGGCCCCCAGACCCCCTGGTGTGTGGGTCAGAGGTGCTGTAGCTGTTAGCTTAGCTTCATCTCCCGGTCGAGGCCTATTTGTAAAACTGTATGTGTGTGTGTGTGTGTGTGTGTGTGTGTGTGTGTGTGTGTGTGTGTAGGATAAAGGTGCAGGTTAGGAGAGGATGGTTAGTTGCATGTAGACCCTGTGTCTGTACTTGGAGGAGTAAGCTGCGGGCCTGCAAATGGATTCTCAGGGCTCCCGGTGAGCTGGACCCTCAGAGGTCCAGAGGGGTGGTGTGAGAGAGCTCTGGGAGGAGAGCTGGACTCTCCACAGGCCGGCTGAGAGATCAGAGAGAGACAGAGCAGGGGCTGTAGGGTCATGTGCCACACATTGACCAATGGTGGCTCTAAATCTGGGTCCAAGGGTGCGTTTAGGACACACGCGTGAAAACTGTAGGACTCTGGGAAACTGAGTGCAGAGAGGGAGCCCTTTGTTTAAACCCAACACATACTGTATCTCCCGATTTATTTCTGGATGATTATCAGAATTACATTTGTATGGCAATATGATGATTAATCGGTGGCAATTTAGTTCCTAGATTATTTATTATTCATCCTGTTCTTATTGCGATTGCATGTGAAACAGTAAAATGTAACTGAAATAAACTTTAAATATTGAGCTGCACATGATTACTGTGCATTATTGAAATTGAAATGAAATTGTCTTTATAAAGCAGGACCTCGAACAGGCAGACTTTAATGTGTCTCTTTTTGTCCTCTTCTCCTCCACCAGTCCAACTGCGCCATGCTCGACTCCATGTTGGTCTCCGTCCACAGCATTCAGGAGTACGGTTTCCTCCAGCAGCTCACCTACAATAATGTAAATCAGCAGGCTTGGCTGGGCGGTTTCTACCTCCAGGTACAAATCTGATCATGATATAACCTCATTAGCCTCATTGGTGGCAATAATCTGCAGTACCACAAAGAAATAAAGGCATTAAAGACAATCAAGAGACAAACGCTGAATTGTTTAAGGAATTTCTGGAATTATCATTAAGTTTTGAGATGCATTTTCCAGACTGAGGCAGAAATGTGTCCTAACTTAGGATGTCAAGGTAAACCAGGCAAAGTGTTCTGTGTCTCTTGTACGGGGGTCTATGTTTTAGAGTTTAGAGGTTTAGGAACACTGATTACAGAACAGCACATCTGAGAATCTGAAACACTCTCCTGTATAAATATGCATCAAAGGGGATAAACTGATTTATTTCATTCATTCAACTCCTTCGTGCTTAAAGATTATTCATGCAGACATCTGCTGATTATTGCATGACTTATCATAAAAAATAACCTTTTAAGCATTGAATCTATCATGATGATGAAACACCATGAAAGTCATGGAGCTTTACGTCAGACCAGGCTGCATATTTAATGATGCAGTAGGACCTCGATGTAGCTTTTAATAGTTTTTTCTTGTTGCATCCATGTGTCATGGCTGGCTCCTAGGCCACAACAAAAGAAGAGTGGCAACAAGCTCCGCTGCAAGCAACAACCATTTTATTTACAATGAACAAAGGGCATGTATGGCTGGATGTGCGAAGAAAAGAGTGATCTGGTTCTCCAGGCAGGCCTTTATACCCTGGGGCACTGGCCAGGTGTGCCAGGTTAGCTGATTGCGAGTGTGGCCCAACTAATACTTGTTACATGGAGATAATGTTGAAAATCCTGAGTGTGTTCCCTCTGTGGTCTTGCTGCAAGTGCTCCCGCTTTAATGTCATTTCTTGATCCGTGACTGATCCTGTTTGATTACTATTTGATTTTCATTCCTTCGTGGCTCGATTAGCATTTTTTAAGGCTACACTGAAAAAAGCGCCGATGATGACCTTGTGCTTTTCCTCCAGGACCAGTGGTTATGGCTTGACGGATCCTGGTTCTACAACAACAGCTGGAGCAGCGAGTCTCCAGACAGCAGCAACCCCTGTCTAACGCTCAATTCTAACGGTAAGAGAACACACACGCGAAGGTCCAGGGACCCTAAAATAACAACAGACTGCAGCAGCAAGTTGCCTGATGGCTCGCGGCCACTTGTGTGAATTCAGGCATTTATTATCTGCACAGTTACATAAAGCTCTGCTCCATTATTCTCATGGCCTTTTTCTAACCTTCTTTTCTCACAGAGGCATGGAGCAATTCCCCATGCACCGTTGGTGGCTATTCCTCCATCTGTGTGAAGAACTCCAATGTCCGTAAGTCAATATTATTTCTTTGCATAACATAAAACCATATAAGGCAGTTTTATAGTGCAGTTACACTGTGAAAGGAGATTCCTTTAGGGACATTATTCCTAATTTAACATTGCACTTTTACAAACTGTTGTACACACATCTATCGACCTAACCTTGCAACTGCCAATTAACCGTCTGTTAGTTATCAGAGGCCACTCGCTCATGCGCTCTTTGGTTTCCGGCACTAAGGGATTTTTCTATTACCGCTGTGTAACACGTGCACCTGCAAGCGTTGAGCGGCGGTAGAAAAGGAAGAAGAAAAGGTGAAACATGACTCGGATTCAATTGTGAAACGTGCGACCTTTCTAAGTTTCTTTTTGTTTTAACGTTCGCAGCTCTGTCCATGTTGTGTCCTGAAGGCTGGACGGGGTTTCAGGGCCGCTGTTTCTACCCCAACCAGGAATCTCTGACGTGGCCTGAAGCTGATGTAAAGACACAACATAACCAGATTGTTCACGCATTTTAAACATGAAATACAAACTCAATAAACCTCACTTATAAACAGGTGGATTTATTTTTTTTTTATTGTGAACAGCAGTTGCTGTTGTGATATTCTCATTAAGAAGTAGGAGAGTTACACATTTCTTTGTCTTGTTTCGGCTCAGGATTTTCATGATCTGCCTTTTTTTTTTTTTGTTTCTGCTGTGTTAAAAGTCAAAAGGGGTCTTCGAGTCTTTCCTCCTCCTCTTAATGCATCTCTCACTCACTCCTTCCTCTGTCCACCAGGCTAACTGTGCCCGCCTTGATGCCAGCCTGGTCTCCGTCCACAGCCTGCAGGAGTATTCCTTCCTGTATCAACAGAGCATTGCTAACGGATTCTCTTCAAACTGGCTGGGTGGATTCTACGTTGAGGTGAGACGACTAAACAACACATTAAGATTTTCTGTGTTGTGCTGCTGATTTGCGGAGTTCAATACGAGGTCCCTCCTCAGCAGTGAAACCATTTCTTTAGAGAACATGCGAGTGGTATCAATCTTCTCATCTAGACAAAACACACACAGACACACACACGCTCGCAGTGTGCCATCATAAATAAATCATAAATAACAACAAAGCAAATATAATGATAAAGATTCCACACACACTGGTTTAAATATTAATAATAGGCACTCGATCCCCTGCACACCCTAAACCTAAGATCAAGACTTTTTATTAAAAGATAATGTTTCACTGTCACTCCAGGACCAGTGGATGTGGCTCGATGGTTCCTGGTTTTATCAGGGATTTTTTAGTGAAAAGAATGCCCCGGAGAGCAGTTTCTCGTGCCTTGCAACATTCTACAATGGTAAGAAAACACACTTTGATCTAAACAAGACATACGCTCCTCAAAGCACTTCTCCAAAGCAGGCTGCACATACCAAGGCTTTCTTTTTGTTGTCTGACCTCACTAATCCTAACAACTGCAATCAGAATAAGCCGTCCCAGGGCAACCCAGGGCTTTTAGTTAGGAGCCCATTCACATTTGCAGCACACGGCCACTCGCAAACATGAATAAATGTACCTGCAGGAGAGCAGGCATGTTTTCTGCACAAAGGACCAAACTATCGTACTGACAGATATGGACAATTTTAACACATAATCCAAACACAGCTGCCAAATGCAGCGTTGTTTGTTTGTGTTTGGGGTGAAAATGGAGACTTTTTATTAGCCACCACCAGCCCCAGTATGAAGTAGAATACATCTAAAATACATCTTGTTTCTTTACCTCATGGTTTTCTGCGCCGGACATGAGGACTTATTCCGTTTTTGCAACCGCAATATGTAACTGTCTCTGTCTTTACAGATGGTTGGACCAACAGCCTCTGTCAAGAGCAAAGCCTGCCATCGTTTTGTGTGAAGAATATGGTTGTGTGAAGGATGCACTTTGCAATAAACAGAACATTTCAGTCAAGTTCAGACCCAAACGTATTATTACCAAAACTGAAAAGCTTCTGTCAAATTAAAGAGTTATTTATCACCCCAGAGCTTCAAGGTACTTGTTTTTTTTTCATTACATCATGGAGTTGCATGCGTCACCTCTTTCTACACAATGTACAGACAATTCTTATCTGTCCACAGCACTTGATGAGCTTCACAAATGTTGGCGAGCTGCTTGCCTATTATGTAGCATGTTCTAGCTGTTCTGTTGTCATTTCTTTTGTAGATAGTAGAATAATTCAGCACATAACTTCTTGGAAGAAGCAGATGGAAATCCATGCAATAGCTGAGACATTTCACACAAAACTCAAGCATTAGCTACTAGAGCACATAAAGAAGTGGACACAGCTTCCTGGTCTGAAAAGGGAAGGTGAAGCAGAAGTGCCGTAAACCTGCATTCTGTCTAATGGCCAGCAAGGGAACCTCACTTCTCACTTGATTGATTACCCCAGTGAACGTCTTCTTAATGAGTTTATGATCTCAGTCTTTCAGGTTTCAAGTCTTCTTCAATACAGCATGATGTTCATTTACTATATTATTTAGATTCAAATGGAGGCCCTTGTCTTGCCCTAAAGCAGAGCATGCTTCAGGGTGAGAACATGAGGCAAACCAATCAGAGGCTGGTCGTGTTTAAACTTAACCAATCAGAGGCTGGCCGTGTTTAAACTTAACCAATCAGAGGCTGGTCGTGTTTAAACTTAACCAATCATAGGCTGGTCGTGTTTAAACTTAACCAATCATAGGCTGGCCGTGTTTAAACTTAACCAATCAGAGGCTGGTCGTGTTTAAACTTAACCAATCATAGGCTGGCCGTGTTTAAACTTAACCAATCAGAGGCTGGTCGTGTTTAAACTTAACCAATCAGAGGCTGGCCGTGTTTAAACTTAACCAATCAGAGGCTGGCCGTGTTTAAACTTAACCAATCATAGGCTGGTCGTGTTTAAACTTAACCAATCATAGGCTGGCCGTGTTTAAACTTAACCAATCAGAGGCTGGCCGTGTTTAAACTTAACCAATCAGAGGCTGGTCGTGTTTAAACTTAACCAATCAGAGGCTGGCCGTGTTTAAACTTAACCAATCAGAGGCTGGTCGTGTTTAAACTTAACCAATCAGAGGCTGGCCGTGTTTAAACCTAACCAATCAGAGGCTGGTCGTGTTTAAACTTAACCAATCAGAGGCAGAGTTTTTATGGAATGAAAATCACTTCTCTCCCAGGCCAAGATGGCGACACACACCAGCCGTCCACAAACCAGTGGGTGATGTCTCAGTAGCTACAGTCTATACCTCAGCCTCACGGCGGTCAGAGGATCATCAAAGTCTGGAAGACAATGGATATCTGTACAAAATGTCCCGGCATCCATTTAATGAATTGAATCAGTGGGTTGACCAATCAGTCGACATCACAATCCTAAAACCAAGCTGCTAGAATGACTGACAGCACTGAAACATGTACCGTATCGAATGTCAAGGACTATATCCATCCAAATCCAGCATGTCTCACAGCCACCTGACCGAGCCTGACACACGTGTACCTTTATGCTAACGTGCTATTTGGTGCCGTTTGAAATGCTGGTCGTATGTTCATATGTCTTTCGCTTTGGTTTATATCTTCTTACCAAAAAAGTTAACGTCCTTCACTGTAGGGCACGGTGAGTGTCTCAGCACAGAGTTGTTGTTTTTTTCTGAGTCACTTGTCTTGATTGTGCGATAACCTTACTCACTATTCCGAGATCTGTGACAGAATGAAGGGTTTATTTACACAGATATCTCCATTTTTCTTTTTCTTTTTTTTCCCTAAGTCATGGTATTTTGTGAACTCCAGGGAATATCAATCAAACTGGCGTTGGTTTATTCATTTGAAGATTGGCTTTTATCTGTTTTTTGCACTCTCTCTCGTAAACAGATAAGAGTTGTTCTTGTATCTGATCCAACCAGAGGACTTGTGAGGAAATCGTCTGCTGAGGCAAGCAGGCAGGATCAATACTTGGATTTAAAAGAGTTTAACTTGGTTCCGTTTTATATTTAACAAACAGCAGTACAGTTCCATATAATAACAGCAGACCCTTATAATACATTGTAATAAAATCTGAAGTCTGAGTCAAATAATGTGTAAATTCTGTGTGAGTGTGTTCCAGCACAGAAACACTCTCAGGGGAGCGTTTGGAATGTGGCAGCCGCTTTGTGTCATCTGACGTTGGTTTATTTTCTCAATAACATTCTGATTGGCCAATACACGAGGAAACAATGCGCATTTTTCTCTTTTACAACACTCAATAGATGGAGAGAATCTTACTGTAATGAACGACTAGATGACTTTTCACAAGCAGTTGTGCAATCTTTCTCTTAATCATTCAACATATTTTAAAGATATATGTGAGTGACTTTGAACGGCTTCCATTGCTATGGAGACCACCGGTCAGGGTTTAAATGATGTAAAATGAACATTTTCTACGCGTTCCTTTGAAGATTGAAGTCATATGGTTTTAATAATGTGGTTTGATATGTTTTTGTTTCTAAATATTCTGTGTTTTACTGTTTATTTTATAGGAGTATATATGGAGTAATTGTTTGGTTGATATTTTTGATTAATTTTCTCATGCATTGTTCTTTTTTTTTTTTTATTAACCATGTTTGTTTGCACTCTGCATGATTTAACCAAGAAGGAAACAGAGTAGTAGTAGTGGTGACCAGCTGGGGGCACCACACAGCCACTGCAGGCTGCAGCACAACATTTGTTCTCAGCAACAGTAACTGTGTGTGCCAGTTACCAAATGCTGAATATAAACTACTCATTTTAATCAGTAAGAATTATTATTTTGATTGATATTTATTCCTTCTTTTTTACTTTTCTCTGGAAATTATCTCGTCATGTCTTGTTTTTCACATACAGAATGTAACCCTTATTTATGCATTTGACACAAATGGTTTTTTTTTTCCCCTTATTCTTTCACTCTGGCAAGGAATCTTTACCTCAAATGCAGTTTCCCATGTGTTAAAAATGCCAAAAGACCAAAGAACAAACAACACTTTAGTTAACACGTGGTTTATTTTCACCCGCTTGGAACATTTCATGGCAGCATTATAACGTTCATGTGAAAAGCCCCTTATGTTGCTCAGCAGCAGTTAAACTGTTCTCTCCGTGAAGAGAGAAGTGATGTGGAGATACCATTCTTTATCAGCAAGCTGTGTTGTGCTTATCCCTCTATGATTTAATTACACTCAGGACACGCGTTTTAACTTAAAATACCATCAGCATTTATCTCTTAAACATTATGTCTTAGTAATGAGATTTCAAGAGGATGACGTGTAAAAAAAAACAAAAACATTAAAACATGAAATCATCCACTCATTTATGGAGCATACATTTTTCAGTGAGATCCCCATAACACTTGTGCTTAAAGCCCAATGTAAACCCATGGACCCTTGGTCTCAGCCAATGGAATTGGTGTTTAAAAATGTGGCCTAGACAGTGAGTAGACTAACCAATATGTAAATTGCTGGCTTTAACCCGTATGAGCGGAGATAAATACGATAATGTTCTACTTCTTTTGCCTTTTACCTGACAAGTTTGTCTTAAGGGTGAGAAAACATTTCAGGAAGAAGGCGTCGTTAACTTGCTGAGAGTTAGATGAGTAGATAAACACCACTTTTGCATTGGTCCGTTAAATTTGAAGCTTCAGACGGCATCGGTTAGCTTAGCTTAGCATAAAGACTGAGAACGGGGGAAACAGGATCGGTCTGAAGGTAACATAGTCCACCAACAAGCACCTCTGAGGCTCAGTAAGCATAAAAAATTAGTGCTGTCAGAATGAACTTTGTCATTAGTTTGAAATATTTTAAGCGTTATAAGAATATCAGCTTAATGTAGCTGTTTCCCTCTTTTGTCTTACCAGCGCTTGTCTCCAGCTCTAATTAATCCAAACCCTGGGTTTCATTTTCCAAAGCTTTTGAGTGTAGTTCTGCCATAGATCTTTTGGCAATAAAGTTGGAAAAAAAATCATGACGCATCTGCTGCTTTGTCAGACCGCCACACGACGGATCATCCAGATGCTACGAGTTTGTTGGAAATGATGCAGCAGTCATAGCGCTATATTTTACATTTTAATTTGGTATTGTTCTCGGTGTTATAGCTGACACACGTGAAACCTTGTTTCTCCTGTGCATCCCTGTTAGTTACTGTGTGTGTGTGTGTGTGTGTGTGATGCGCTCTGTTCAGTCAGCCTGTGTGTTAAATCTGTACATTCAGTCTGTTTTTAGACGCCACCTGCTATGGAGGTGTTGAGTGCATGTAAGAAATGATACCCTCTAAGCTTATATCTAATTTTAATGACCTTGGTGGTTTTAAAATTCAGCTGGCACATGAACACATAGGCCCGGGCTTAGCTATTATTCCTGTTAGTGCCTGTGAGGAATCTGCCTTTAAAGCTCACAGTTTGAAGCCTCGATAATTTCATTAGAAATCTGTAGTTCACAGGAGAGAGAAAACAAATTCAACGAACTATTGCTAAATCCAAATATACTTCCTTTGTGCTGGTTCTACAGTCAGTGATTCTACATTTAAATATCAATTATTACAGGCTTAAGTCTTAAAAAACGTCATTCGTTGCAAACTGTGTGATTAACAGGCTCATTTCTTTTAATCGACTGACCACCTAATAAAAGTTACAACATGTGGTTTTATGGACTACAGAGGCCTAACAACCTCTTAATGCTGAGGCCAGCTGGTTGTAGCTTTCTATTTAGCGTACAGACACCATGTACATGGGATGTATTGGTCTGCTCGGCTTTTTTTGTGTGTTAACTTGCTAATAATAGCCTTCTGGCCCTTAGCGATAATGTAATCAAGCTAATTTAACGTAATGACTTGTAATTCCGTTTTATGCATCAGCTTTTGTGGTAAAGGGACATTAAATGTAATCAGCGGTAAAGTTTACCTACCTACCTACCTACCTACCTGGAATTTTAAACAAGACTAACCAGGGTCTTAAAGCAGATTACCACTGGATCAGGTGGCGGATATCCATGTGCCTGCAGCACCTGAGCCTCACAGTCTATTCTTAATCACTGCAGCATCTATTTTCAGCCCCGGCCTTAATCTCAGGGTTTACATCAGGCTGTGTTAACAAAAAAAATGTGCCTCAAATAGCACATTAGCATGCAAGCTTAGTGTACACCATTTTATGGTTAGCTGTGTGTCCCGGCGGTCAGCTCTCAGTGGAGCGACGTCTGAAGTAACAGCGGCTGTGCTCCTGCAGACATAAAGACCAGTGTTAATGCAAATTTCTGCCATTCGTTTTCATTAAACCTAACTGTGTCCAGATTGAAATCCCATTTTAATGAGGATGAATTGCCACATTTAATATATTATCATTACTGCGTTAATGACTGGACCACATTTTTACATCACATTTGTCCATCGTGAAGTAAGAAGTAGCAAAGAGAGGAACTGGAATAATGCACTAATGTCGTGAACCCTCAGGTGAGCTCATTTCTTTATACAGCGCAGCAGTGAAATTCATCTTCCCATCTATGGATAATAATCACTAACAATTTCACTGTAATTCCTGATCCTCCTTCTTTACTGGAACTATAACGGCAGCGTGATACATGGATGACTGCAGAAACAAGGGAGGGGTTGTGAAAGGTCCCCGGTATTCCTATCAGGAGACGGCCTCAGCTCCAGACGGTGCTCCGTCGCTGATAACTGACTCACTTTTCCAGGCAGTTCAGCTGTGTCTGCAATTTATTACACAAACAACTGTCTCATCATACTCTAATTGTGTCTCCTAATAGGCTACAGTTACTTATTGTAACATATTGTGTATCTGCACATGTCCACTACTAGGTAATTAACCAATCTTAAACATTCTTCATATACAGGTGTTATTATAGTCTGCTTTGGATCTTTGTTAAAACCAAAAGTGGACTCTTGACTCCTTGTTTTTCAAGGTCTTTCAGCTAAGGTGTAGTCGTCCTGCCGTATGTGTATAGTCTGTCATTAAAAGTCTATTATCAGTGTTCTATTCCTTGAGCGAATAACCAATCAGATGTCCTTGTGGTGTGTAACGCTGCTATGTACACGAGGTTAATGCATGCTGATGGATGTGAAATACAGCAGCAGCAGTTTATCTATCAGACATTAGAGTGACAATATGATAAGCAGAACACAATGCAAGGATTGATCAGGGGAGTCAAGAGTAGCTAAACCCAGGATAATAACTAATAAACCCGGCAGGAAAAACACAACACAAGTATGAAACTGATTATCACCAAACTACCAAATGATGGGAATATCTCTTGTTCATCCCTCCAGTGGAGTTTCAAAGAGCTGGAGCACTGAAGCTGTTCTGGAGGTCTAAGATGCTTTTTTTTGTTTTCGGTTTGATTTAATTTTGTAGTATTTCAACCAGCAGCCCTCTGAGAAAGCTCTGATCTGTTTAAATAAGTGATCTACTGACTAATTAAGACCTCTGTGCATCCTGCCAGCACAGTCATAGTCTCACGTTTTAGTCATCTCCTAGGAAGTGAAGCCATCTGCTGTTGCTCTTAGTGTGAGTCCCTCTTGATCGGAGCCCTGGCTGTGTTTTCCTCTGTCCGTCTGAAAGGAAACCAAAAGTGAAGGCGCACTGCTTCGTTAAAGCACGACAGTTCAACGCGTGACTAGGAACGAGACCGACGTGTGTCAGCTGCACACACGTGGTTGTGATCAGTTGAATAGTTATAGTGAATAGTAACACGAGCATCCAGCCAGTAGTAAAAACCGATTCAACAAAGACACCACTGCCTGACAAATTTGGCCAAACTTCTATAGAGATTAAAAATCCTCCTCAAATGTAATACAAATGACAGACTTGAGATTTTATAGGTGCCCTTTGCAGTTTTCTTGTAAAGTTATGTTTTAGGGATGTGCGTCTCTCCCTTATGTGCCGATCCAATATGAATCTAGACACATGGGCCACGATACGATTCATGGACAATACCTTTTAATACAGAACGATACAATTTGATGTGATGCGATCTTAATCTACCTGTGTGGAAAAATGGAAGAAAACGATAATAACAATAATGCCACTGTGTTCACTGTTCAGATAGACCCAGACAAAAACAGACTCGCTGAATCTATAAAAAAAACCTTCGTGTTGTTGTTGCCACCTCTGAGAGTCTGGTCCGGTTTGTCACCTAAGAGCCAGGAATCGACCGCTTCGTGGTGTGTTTGCATCGATTCAGAGGACCGCCGACCGGTGTGGTCATATCTTTAATGTTAAAATTGATTTCTGGTTCGTATCTGTGAATCTTTACACTCCTATTATGTTTACATGCAGCTTTGTGTCGCTGCGGTGGCCAATCACACGCATGCAAGCGCATGGTAGATGGTAGATGACTAGAAATGTGGATTTAGTAGGATTTTTGTAACAGAGGTTATGGTTCCTGGGCTTATAGATGAGCAGTGCTTTGCTGGGTTTGGTCTGAAAAATGATTAACCTTATTATTATTCTATATATTTATACACAGTGCTTAACACATTTATCAGACCAGCTGTCATAAAAACAAGAAAACACAAATATTTCAGAAATCTGTCAAAAACTTGTTTCAAATTAAACATTGTATTATTATTTATTAGGCAAATAACAAACTGGAACAACTAAATAGTCCTTATTCACATATTTTAACCAAAAATCTTAATATTTTGTTTGACCTCCTTTGGCCCTGATTGTTTTCATTGACTTTTCCATCGTCTCTTTTGTTATTGAGCTCCAGATAGTTCCCAGCTGTTCCCACAGACTTGCTTTGGATTAAATTTGTGTGTGATCTATTTTTTAATCCAATAAATCCCAGATCTGTTCGATAGGATTCAAGTCTGGACTTTGACTTGTCCAGTCCATCAGTTCCACTACTCCAGATTCCTTTTACATCATTTCAAATCCATCATTCTTATTAAAGAGCTGCACATACTGGAGGGTTAACCATCACAGGAACTAAAGAAATATTTTGGTGATCAGCAATACTGTTAATTTAGGGCAGGGGAGGCAAACACCTCACACTGGGTGGTGGTCTGATACATTAGTTAAGCACTGTATATTTGATTATATTTGAACCAGTTCCAAACTCGTGGCTTAAAAAGGTGACACTGAATGTTTTAATTTTTGTCAGGAACATGTAAGCATAGAAGAAAGCAGGCAGAAAGAAGGACATAATACCAATGTTTAATTTCATTATTTAATCAAATGTGTGACTTCTTATTTCCAGCACATCATGGGTTTCAAAATTTAAAAATAATCAAACATAAAGGGAAAACTGCTGGTTAGTCATTTTTCCAACAAAGCCCGACAAAAATATTCTTTATCCATAAAAGCTGTTTCCATGACTCATGACAGTGTTTAATCTGTAATGAGTTACTCAACAGTGTCAAACTCCACATTTTTTCCTAATTTTTAACTGTGGTTTAACTTGTTCCTGAGTCAGATCTGGAGCTGCTCCAAAACATAATGGGCTCGTCCTTGGCCCATGCAACATCAAGTCTCTTTTTTTTTCCGTAATCCTGGTCACAGACAAGCAGACAAACAGACGTTGGCAGTGAAAATATAACCTTCTTTGGCGGAGTTAAGCACTAACCACACAGAAGGCTTCACGTGGCCTGACGCCAGATTATGTAAGTCAACTTTTACCTTTTTATTCCTCACTCAGTTTGATATGCAGGATATTAAAAAATCATTAGGATCTGTTGGAGAACTGTCACAGTTACATGTTAACAAAGACTTACTGATACTATTTGAACAATAAAAAAAAAAATACATTATTAATTTAACAAAATCATACTTATTTGACTTGTGTCCATGAATTTGGTGCCCCAGTGCATGCTGGGAGGGTTTCCAACATACCTACCTCATGTAACTGCAGTCACATGATCAGCACTCAGCCAATCACATGGATGCTGGTTATGGTTATTCCTCATTTTTCCTTGATTTTCAAAGTACGAGCTCTGCGTTGCTCAAGATAACTCGGTCCAGGAGCAACGATCAATTTTCTAACTGTTTTCTAAGAATCAAATCAGCTGGATGAGCAATAACATGATGTTAACAGCGCCTGGATTAGTTAAGCCACGTTTGAGGAATAGAGACCGGCTTTAAATGAAGAAATACTGTACATCAAAAAATCTTTTTGACCATTTGAATACACCTATAGAGGCTTTTTAGACTAGTCAAAGCAGGACACTGTGCATGCTCTCTCACTGCGATGGCTCACTGGGACACATAATGGAACAGAGCCGTGGTTAATGTTGATACTAGTACATTACCTGCTTTGACAAGTCAAAAGGTCTTTTGTGAAAAAGGGTCTAAATAGAACTGCATCGCACTCAGTGATACAGTGTGTATGTATTATTTCTTGTGTGTCCGATGGGACACAATAATATTTATTTCCAGTGATTTTCACCGTGACTTCAGAACGTTAAAGCACACAGAACACGCTGCGGAGTTGTTTCAGCGGTAACAATCGTCTACTGGACTGTATTTTCGTCTCAACAGAGGAAATTCATAAATTGATGTATTTAACCACAACCTCAAAACCAATCAATAAAAGTAGAGTTCCAGCTGTAACTTGTGCAACCACTGGCTGTCTGGATGCGAGATAATGACACTTCCCCATCGATAACCCACTCGCCGATCGCCTCGTCGCCCCCTGACCACCCTGTTTCCCTCCTTGTTGTACAGTACATCCCAACCCACATCCACTGTTACAGCCTGACTTTCTCTCTGCGCTCAGAGAGCTATAATTGTCTCTGTTTACCTTGTCAGGGCAAAGCATTATAAAAGCTCCCCTGGCTTGGCTTATCCTCCGACAGCGCTTACAGATTCACACCTCCATGTCACTGTAACATGTTGCGTACATGCTGAGAGACACCCACGGGCTGCTGGCATCCTGGGTGAAAATAGAAGGAGAACAAGGGAGCACTGGCAGAGAGGAAGGCAGAAAGACGCAGAGAAAGAATTCCTGTCATAAGACAAACTATCATCAGGAAGAATCACAGAGACGTTTCTAGGTGAGTCTGTGTTTGGGTGGACATTTGTACAGAACCTGATTTCATTTCCATGTTCCTGAACAGGACCTTAGAGGTCGTGTCCTCTGTACCTTTTCTGGTCTTTTGGGAGTTTTACCAACCTGGGGCGAGTTTACATTACACAGTTGACATGTACACCTTTCTTAGGCTAATCCTACTATCTTTAGACAGTCCTGACAGCAGGAAGAGGGATGAAAACACATTCAGATCCTCAAATAACACACATTTTACTTCATAGGTCTGCACTGATATTCTATTTCACTTTGTTCTGGAAAGAACTCTGGTGCAGGTTGTGGGGGAAACAGATGCAGTGTGCAGTGTTACTTTAGTTAGAAGTTGTTATATATGATTATTACTATTAATATTATTACTGTTAAATATATATAATCAAAAACATTGTTAAAACTTCACATGTGACCTCTGGAAAATGTAAGGAGTAGGTGAATTTATAGGTTAAAAAATAAAATAAAAAATTATTGCTGGTTTTCTGACAGGGCTTGTTGGAACAAATGCACAATCTGACTAATCCCAAATGATTTAACATTTGCATTCATTAACACTCTACAGGTTAGGGTAGTCTGACACTAATTGTCCCCTACAGTCAACATGACGGTGGAGATAAAAGAAATGGGGAACTTATCGTGTAAGGAATTCATCTGTAGATGCTCTCGTTCAAAACGAGACCAAATTTTTCTATGGGTGTCAGTTTTTAAGCAACACACACACACACACACTGGTGCAATTGGATTTATCTTACCGTCCCTAATATATAGTGTGGGGTGGGGGGAGGTTTTAGGGAATAAAGAAATATAAATACATACATAATTGAAAATAAAATAATAATTAGCTCTCCATAGATTTGGTGAAGTGAGTGTAAAATGATGCACAAGACATCTGGAGGTTTTCATTTTGACGGGGATGGTGCAGACGAGCTGCCCCCCAGGCTTCCCCTCCTTTCCTACGTCACCTGACAGCCCATCTTATCCACACCTGTTCCCGCCCTGGTGGTTGAAGCTGCCACGGAGGGAGCCTCCTTTAACGTTCCCGTTACAGTAGCAGCAGTAAAGTGCATGCCCTTCTATGCAGGATGAAGCACAGATGCCTCCTCACCACAGTGGACAGACTTCCTACCATTAACGAGATGCAGGAGAGCGACTCAGAGATGGGAGACCTGGGCTGTTCCTCACACACCATGGAGGAGTATGCGGCCTCCATCAGAGAGCTCTCCCAGCCGGCCCCCTACCCTCTCCACGGGCCCCTCAGAGGTCACCGCTGCTGGATGGTGCGCTCCTGCCCCAGAGTTCCACCCGCGGCTCCGTCTATTTTTTTAAATTCCACGAGGACCTACATCCCCTGGGTTCCAGTCGACCTGTCAGATGTATCATTTACTTTGATTAACCAATCAAACTGCGACACGTCGTTGCGTTTTAACCAGAACCTGCTGGACAGGTTGGTTGCTGAGTCCCTGTTCGCCGGCCTGGTGTGAGCCAGAGGAAGGATTATCGGAGTGAGCTGATCACCCTCGCGACAGGGGGTTTACTCAGTGATCCCTGCGGTGTGCTATGACATCAGCCCCATGTTGCATGTTTCATTTATGTGTAAGAAGTAACTGAGCACAGACGCTTTCCAAATGTGATACGCATTCCCTTTGAAGTGCTAAATGAGCGCAACACACGAAACAAAAGATGAAAAGCGAAAAATATCAAGGGCAGAACAAACAAATGAAGAGAGCCAGCCTGAGGCGTGAGCAAACTAAGTGGTTGCTTAGGACCCTTAGCCACCAGGGGGCCCCCAAACAAACTGAAGATGGGAACTCTCTTTGGGTTTTAAATATTTAAAGGTACACGCCCTGATTTTTGGCATCAGACTCTTCTGAGGACCCCAAATATGGAAGATTTAAAGAACAAAACAATACAAATTAATAAAGTGAAAAGCAAAACACGTTAAATTTGTATTTAAATAAACTCGTGCGTGCATTTTGTGCCATAATTGAAAAACAAAACACAGCACATTGTTTGGTTTTAAATAACTGAATATATATGTTTTTTGACGTAACCATGTGTAGTGTACATCTCTTCATTTCTTTGTTGGATTTGTTTGAATTAAAGCAAAGTGGCTCCATTGTCCGTGGACAGTAGATGTATTTTTACAGTGGACGTCAGCTTACACGTTTCATTTGTTATACTCTGTACCTTTAAAAGACATTCTATTCAATTATGAATAAAACCATCGTGAAAAACAAGACATGACTCAAGCTTCAACAATGACTTCGCTCCCTGACGTGTAAACATCCTGCCCCACTCAACCGTCTACTTTTAGTTTCTTTTTCCCTGAAGTTTTGTGACCATGTGGAAAGTGTCTCCAGCTGGATCTTATGACTGAGTTATGTCCAATAAACATGTGGCGAGGGAGAGAAGGAGCAGAGCGGCCCGCCTGGAGACGTTTCTGCAGAACAAGCCTGCAAGTCTGATTCTGACTGACCCTAAATTGCTCACATTGCGCAAACCCTGCATACGTCTGTTCCTCAGAAAGTGGATCATGTGCGAAACTTAAGACCCGTCATGATAACCCAAATTAATAATCTGACTCATAAGATAAGAAATGACTTATGAACCCTAACTTTTAGAGCAGTTTCAGCACAGTGTCTGTTGACAACGTTCGATTTCCTTTTAATTGAATCCATAGTGACGTTGAGGTGCAGATATCATCTATTCTCCAAAACTCATTAAATTAGCGAGGGAGTGAGTGAATAACTGTAAGCAGCACTGTGCAATGAGATATACTGCAGCATGCCAGGGGAGAGATATAAAACAGATTTGCAGTAGTCGATTTAAAGTTTGGTTGTAATATCCCAAAGACCTATGTGCTGTGCTTTTAAATTTGAAATACAGCTGGAGAGAGCAATGAAATAATAAAAACCTCACATCAAAAGATACTGTGAGATCTCAGTATTGAAACCATATCAAAATCTACAAATCATGAAGTCCGAAAAGCAATAACTGAACGGAAAAACAGTTTAGGGATTATAGCTGCAAGGCTGCCACGCTCAAGTCTTGACATGTGCAGCAGTCATACAGCAAAAACAGGAAATGTTAAGGTTTTAGTATGGACCACTGCTTCTTTGTTCTGATAATCAAACAACCACAGTCACACGGTACATTTACCTGCATGATCTTATTATTTCGCAAGACAGAGTGCTACACTCTTTGGGCCAATCAGAGCACGACTGTCGAACTGAAAGAATCTTCTGAGTTCAAACCGGCACCTGAAGCTACTTCTCAAAGCTTTTTTTTTTTTGGCAATGCAACAAGCTGTTAACACAACAATGATTTATGGGTATGATACATTTTCTGCTGGTCCATCACTATAACTGATTCACCTCACATCACTCATCACACAGTCATTTATTATCTATTAAATCCACTGCTAAAGAAAAGGGGCCATTGATGCTGCCTTAAGTAAATGTGAAATATGTTAACTGTAGCTCCACCATCACGATTGTTCCCAGGATTGAGTAGTTAAGTTGACCACTAAGGCGACTGAATGTGCATTGCAAGCACTTGTGACAAGCACAGGTGGATGCAGTAACATTAATGATGGCCAAAGGCAGCTTGTGCAATAGCAGGTTCCTGCAACCGACCTAAAGCGCGGCCCTGTCCATACCTATTTATACATCTTACAAAACAAACATTCAAGATTTAAGCTTTTGGGACTTTTTCGTCCTCATGCAAACAGCATTTCAGGTCACTAAACAGCATTCTAACGTCCACATTTTCAAAACTCTGATTCCTAAGTATCCATGTGCACATGTAAAATCGTGAGGTCATCACCTCAGTTGGTGCACGTCCTTAGTCATCTTGTGTAACGAGCGTTCACCTGAAACAGCGATGGCGGACTGCTGGTTTGTTTCTGTTTGGTTAGCACTGCAAGGTCTAATTACAAGTTACCTATACAAGTTAACAACTTAACAAATGAACTCACTGTGCATGCACAGAATGCTTGTTTTAGCGCTCGGAATCATGTTTGTGCTCTCTTGAAAACAAGAGTGAAACAAGAGAGGGAAGAATATCCATATACAGTAGCGTTTGGACGGTTCATCAGAGTTCATCAGAGAGAAGAGAACTGCTTGGCCCAAGAAACACAAGGAATGTACTTTGGTCTGATGTGTCCAAATGCAAGATGTTTGGTCCCCCCCCCCCTTCTGTCTACAGAAAAGGCACATTTAACCAGCATGGCATGCTGCCGCAGCATTCTGCAGCAACATGCCACCCGATGTGGTTGGTGCTTACCATCGCTTGTTTTTTACCAGGACGATGAGCCCAAACACACCTCCTGTACTGTGTGCGTGTAAACAAAGCCACTGTTAATGACTTCAGTTACACCTTTTGCTTTTTCTCATGGCAAAGAGTCTGTACCGGCTCCTGTGGTTTCACATGAGGCACAGCTGACCGAGGGCCCACACATACCGAGGAGCCTCACGGGGTGACTCTCAACTCTGTGAAGGAAAAAAATGGAGAACATGCGCACGCTGGTTTTTGGTGCCTCGTCTTTGCTGATTGTGTTCAACGATAAACTGCACCTTTTACCATCTCGAGTCTTCTTCTTCGAGTCGTCTTGAGTCACTTTTCTTGTGTGAGCTTCTGGTCATAACACATCTACACAAAAACTGAAGTGTGACTGACATGAACTGAGATGCCCTCCGGTCCTTATGCTAAGCTATGCTAATTGCGTCCTGGTCTTGGCTCAGCTGTATTAAACAGCTGTTGATTTTCTTGTCCAACTCTCAGAAAAAAAGTGAATTTTCCTAAACTGTTCCTTTCGAATGGAGTTTATAGGAAAGACTGTTGTTTACATAGACAATACAATCATGGTAATGATTTGTCCTCGAGGACTGGGAAACATGTTTATGTAGGCTTGTGTGTGCTTTATTGCATCCCTGTTGTTTATTCTCAGTGTGTCTTTGAGTGAGGGATCTGCTGGACTGAGTGGGTGGGTGGCAGATTACTTGTGTGGATCATTGCCTTCACTTGGCAGCGTTTATCTTTTTTTTTTCTTTCTCCTTACTCTGGCATTAGGCCTAGGCCTGAACATTTGTCTACTTTAATAACTTGGACTGGAAAATGTTTGCACCACGTCAAACAGGAAGCATGTAGCGCAGGAATGCTTAACTTCAGGCTTGCCTTTATATTTACTGAATAAAGTAAGTACTAGGAAATGTGTTGAAATGACATCACTACAAATACTAGAAATCACTGTCTCCTCACAGCAAGAAGGTTCCAGGTTCGAATCCGCTGCCGGCCAGGTTTGTGGTTTGAACCTTGGACCTGTCTGTGTGGAGTTTGCATGTTTGTGCTTGCGTGGGTTTTCTCTGCGGGCGCTCCAGAGTCCAGAGACGTGCAGGTTAAATGGTGACTCTAAACTGCCCGAAGGTGTGAGTGTGAGTGGTCGTCTGTCTCTGTGTGTCGGCCCTGTGATTGACTGGTGACCAGATCAGGCTCCGGACCCCCCCCCCCCTGCGGCCCTTAAGGATAAACGGTACAGACAATGGATGGATGGATGGATTGTTGCTGTCACATGTTGGTAAAATTTTGATTTCATTTTACTCATTAAAGAGATAAAACACCTCGTCAAAATGACCTATTATGAATATGAATATGAATAAAACCTGTTATGAAGGACGTAATACATCCCTGAACTACAGCTGTCTCATCTGTGTCTTATGACTGTACAGCTTGTCACACTGAAATGCGACGATCTGGGGAACAGCTGGCACGCAAAGTGCTGTGGAATCATATTTGACTTTGAAATAAAGTTGTTAAAGAAAAGATTGCATTCTATCATCGACAAAGAAACTGCAACAGCAATACAGATGATGAGGCCAAATAATTAAAGCTGAGAGCAGCACCTAATGAGGAGGCAATACGTCACCGTGCACAAGTAACAGTAACAACAGTAACCTAGTTGTCTGTTGGACTGCAGGATGCAGCTGTGATGACTGAGTGAGCCTCCTGACTTCTTCTGAATCACTTTGACTTTAGTGGGGACAGCAGATGATTTGCCATGTTAGACACCTTTTGTTTTGGTTTGAAAGTTTGTTTTTTGTGGTCAGAGTTTATGCAGCAAAAGTCTCCTTACGCTTATGTGATTCAAAATAGTGTTATGAAACACATGTGGCATTCGCTCTCCTCCGCTGGGTTTCAGGGCCAACACTTTGTTGACCCATCTCTTTTTGTTTACAGGTGAAAACCTGGCCACAGAAATAAGCTTGTATCAGCTTGTGCTGCTCCCAGCCACACACACATGCCGCTGGCCTTGCTGTAAAATGTTTTTGTCCCCTGCGCAATAAATTTTTATGTCCTGCTACATGAAGAATGTTATTTACATTTTGAAGTCCTCTTGATAAAATCAATGTTGGTAGACCTACCAAAAGCCTTAAAACTGTGCATTAGTGAACACATTAATCTTGTGGTTTCTACGTAGTGAAGTCCTCCCTTAAGGGGGCAATAAAGAGCCAAACTCCTGAAAACCAGGTCCAGGCAAGCCACTGCTCCGCTAGATTCATGTAATCTGTAATTAGTGCCCGAGCACCGAGTGTGCAACGCTCTACATGTGAAGTACACCTCAGTTACATTAAGGCTCGCTGCAGCAGGCCATGTTGGCCAAACTGCGGCGGCAAACCCACGGCTGTAAACACACCCCGACGCGTGGGGCTGTGCGAGGGCCCTTCCTTGAGTTTATCCATATCTTAACATCCACGAGTATCCTCTACCACACCATTTAAACTCTTCCCAATTTCAGCAAAATGAAAACAACAAATTATTTGTTGGCATAAGAACTTCAGCTCCCATGACGTTTCTTGTGCTTGTTCTATGTGTGTGCAATTCATCATCATAATTGTTTTGGATCTTATTCATGATGTCTTAATGCCATTTTTACAACTTTTTAGCTCGAAACGCACCAGATACTGTCGAGCCAGGTTATGTTTCCGGGCTGGATTTTTAATAAAATTACAATGTTGGTTTAGCAGGATAAGCGGTTAGATTAGCAGGCTGTTCTGTTTGCTTTCCCCATGCTGAACCACATCACAGCTGTGTTTTTAGATTTTTGTAGTGAGAAGTACCCAGTCAGAGTCTGTTTCTCACTGACCTATTTGTGCAATGATTATCATGCTGTTCGCTCGATAGGTTGGCTATCAAAACAAAAAAGAAGCTACACTAGACAACATGAATGCTGATATTAACATATTCCCAGAGCCCTGGAAACAGGTAAATATCAACCCTTTCCAGCGCCAGCAAGCTATTATAGCAACATAGCAACAAAAAACAGCCCAAACTCAGTTGGAGCACATAAACAGTGTTCTTCCATGTTAAGTTTGATGACAAAGTAATGCTACTATTGACCATGGGCTGACAATATCCTGTTATTTGATCCTATTGTTGAGTCTCTTGACATTTATGTGTTGTACTTGATTACTTTTCAACCACCGGCCGGTAGCGCAGTGGATAATTGTGCATGCCATCAGCCTGGGGAACCTGGGTTCGACTCCCTCCCAGTCCCGGCTACCAAGAATGGGTGAGGGTTGCGTCAGGAAGGGCATCCAGCGTAAAAAAACAAACGCCAAAAGTCTACAAGCGGATCATCCGCTGTGGCGACCCCGGAAGGGAGCAGCCAGAAAAAGGACAACAACAACTTGATTACTTTTCACCTCTATGCTGCATCTCTCACTTTCCAACATCTGCTTTGGTAGCTCTCAGTCCTTTTAAGCATGAACGAAAAGATTTAGAAAATCAGAAAAAGTGAACATGATCTCTTGTAATAGATGTGTAATGTGTAGCGCCAATCCAAAATGTGTCTTCTTTCACACAAGGTGTGCTAACTGATGTTTTAGCTTTCTTTTCTTTTCAGGCTGCAAAATGCTGAAATCCCAGCTCCTGGCACAGCAATCACTGAGACAGACCTTTATCTTTTCTTCTGAAATGATCTCCGGCGTGGGTTTATGGGAAAGTGAACTTCTCACGTGCTGTAAGCTGTTCAGTCATGAACTGAACGATTCTTGTCAGGGCATGTACACACTACGCGAAGACACTTGTAAATACCGGAAACAGAAGCAGATACATCACATGTGTTAAACCATTCTCCACAGTGAAGGTATGTATTCCAGTATGCCCCCCCCCCCACACACAGATGCACTAACCCACCGTGATGACTCAGTGTGTTGTCATGTTTTCGTGGTTTCCAGTCACTCTTAACATGCGTGAGGAATGTCGGAGGATACAGAAGACAGTTCTTCGAAAGTTTCACCCTCAGTTTTCATTACTCAGAACAACAAGACACTAATAAATCCTAATCATGATAACATATATTATTTTTCACCTACATGGATCATTTTATACACTAACAGCTTTTAGTCCTGCACAATACTCTTCAAAACCAAAGTTCTGCTTCAAAGTGAAATCTGACATCTCATCTAAAGCTTCGTTTCCTATCAGAGGACCATTTTAGCAAAGTCAGCATGGCACAACTGTACTCATTCCTGACAGAGTTTACTCAGGCACTGGTTTGCCTGGACATGCCCCGGTGAAGCCTTACACAATGAGTCATTTTTTGATTCACTCATGAATTCAATCAATGAACGCACTTATTTTCTCTTTCCTTTCCCTCTCAGTGAAAGGACTGCTGGACACATTCCAGTGTGTGTCTCCAGAGTGTGTGTGGAAATTCCAGAGCGTCTTTCAGGTTTGGCTTGACGGGAAAAAGCATGGACTGTGGGAAAACCCACTGCGCCGCCTTTAAAAGGGGGACGAGGCTCACAGAGGCTCTTCACTCCTCTCCGCTCAACCTCCTCGAGCTCTCACTTTCCCCTCCGAGAGATGTCTGGACTTTTGGCTCTTTGCAGAAAAATGGCCATGCCACAGAGAAGCTGCGCTTTCCTGGTGCTCGCTGTGGCCGCGGTTTGCATTCAGCTCTCTCAAGGTGAGTTCAAGTTCAGGTTGTGATGCTCGGCATATTTACAGGATTGCAGATAAATGATGTGTGAAATAATCAAACGATTGAAAACCTTCTCCCTGCAGCTCATGACTTTCCTGGACGCTGCGTATGTCACAGTCCTATCAAGTTCATCAGAGGCAATATGTCAGATTTCCAAGTCCTTGAAAGGCGACCTGGATGTGATAAAACTGAATTCATGTAAGTTTAACGACAAAACGGAATATCTGCAGCTTTGTAATGTTCAGAATCTCATCAGTCGTGTTGACTTTGATTCTGATTCCTTGTTTTTTGTATTTTTCAGTGTGACCATGAACAAGTCAGACAACTCTACTGAGAAAATCTGTATCAGCACTGAGGGAAAGATGGCCAAGGCTTTCTTGAAATGCTGGGAAAGGTAAGTTAACACCATGCACATGATGCTTAGCTGCCGAGAAACCAGGTCAATAACTTCACCTTCAACTTGAACACAACTTCAGAAGTAGATTCTTTCTGAAGATCTTGCATGAAGTAGCTGGCATCGATTGGTCTTTTTCCAGTTCCTTAGTGCTGCTAAATTGGTAAAAGCTGCACATCAGCTCCCGCTTTTGGCCATCTGAGCTTAAATCTGCTCACACTAATCAAAGCATTTTCAACAAGAGCCTCTGAGCTGCGTTTACTGACTGAAACCTCCAGCAACAGTTGAATTTTGCACTCCTTGCACCAGAGTTGGGGCAGAAAATCACACCACTTAAAAATGTTTGATTTGGCCCCAAGATGTAGCCTCGGAATATATCTTGCAGAGCCAAAACTCTGGCCGGCTAAACCTCCCAGTTTACTTTGCATAAATAGACAAAGTCAATAAGACAGGAGTCTTTCTGCAAATGAGAAGGTTTTATTACAAAACCTTGGCTGTACAAATCTCATCACACATTTACCACGTGACTCATTGCACAAAGCTCCAGATGTTTTCTATTAGTCCTCTGGCCTAATCCCAGTTTTTCTTCCTCACTCTTTGCAGGATAAACAAAGACGAGAGCCGTAAAATGGAGTGCATCGACAGAAAACGAAAGGCAGAATGAAAGCACAAGAGGGGGAGGCCTGACTGGGGAGGGATGTTATCCGGACCAGAGTCCCGGAGGTGACATGAAGACTGAGCGAACAAGCCTAAGAATGCTGAGAGCGGAGCTTTCACTGAACTCATGCACTGTGGAGGATTGGGAAATGACGGCGAGAGGGGAAGAGTGGTGGGAGGGCTAATGATTAACAGCGAGGAGGCAAGAAGGAGAGAGACTGTGGAGTGTAGAGGATAAGTTAGGTTAGTAAGGGGATAGATAACAAAAGAATATAAACATAACTATGCAGCAAGTCTGTAAGAAGGCCACTATTGAAATGCACACATCTTTTTTTCTTGATTTAACTATTATTTATGTTGACTTATTTATTGTTTTTTTTTTTTTTTTACAAATGTCTGTCAAAGCAAATAAAGCTGATTTTGATGTACCTCCATGCTTTCTGCTAGTTTTTATCCTATTTTTCCAGCAAAAAGAAACTGAAACTGATTTAAATTCCTTGGTAAAAAAAAGACCTCCACTTGCCATTTTTTCACCCGTCTAATGAAACCTGTGGCTCACCACCAGCACTTCTGCAGCCGAGCAGTCACACGGCATCAAAATAAAAACAGCGAAGACGCAGCTGGCATGCAAGGACACCAAAGTGACTTTGTTGCAGGAAGCGACAAATGATTTGTTATGATAGGAAACTGCTCTGTCCTCTGGGAGGGGGTGGGGGGTCGGGGGGGGGGTTGCATGATAACAATTAAATCATGCCCATGAGAAAATTGGACCACAGCTGTTTTCAGCAGCTGCAGGCCGGATGACAGAGGGAAGACGGATTCCTGAAGCGTCCTGTGACTGTCGACCAAGGTGAAAAGTGATGAGTTAGGACTGCGAAAGTCTTAAATACTTGAGTCAATAGAGCAACACGTAGCCTCAAAGTGATGTTTGACTTCTGCAGCGATTGTAATTGATTATCAAAAACTGTTAAAATTGCTTTTGGACACATTTGTGGAAACTGCAGCGCTTAGTGGTGGAAAGCAGTTCTTTTCAGTGTCCTAAATCTCTAGAATCAATCTGTCAGAAAGATCTGTTCAAAGATTGCTTTTGAGCACTTGACTCGGAGCTCGTGGTCCCGCTCTCTGAACAGAAACACATCTGAATGGTGTGTTCTTGATCCCTGAACTTTCAGAACTGGAACCACTGTTGCTTTGATGCACACGGCGAACTAGGGCTGTAATTCTTGATATTTTTTATTTTCCTGCAAATATGAAACAACCCATGATATAAAAATAGATCTCAGATCCTTTCGGTGTGAGGGAACAGTGATTCGATCACCAAACGTACCGCACAGTGAACATGAGCCCTGAGTGTCACTCCCCTGACCTGTTCCTCTTAGAGCCACAGATTGGAGCGTGTCGTGGCCTGTACACACCGTGAGCTTGACACTTTTACCTAATTTTCCAAGACACCCACGTGGTGTTGCTGCAAGCGCTTTAAGCTGTCTGTTGTTGCACAGCTTCATTTTGGGCTGGGCTCATCACGCTGGTTAACTGGTAAACTGAAAGGGAAAGTGAGCAAGCCAGGCCAACTGTGCCACATTCCCCGATGTCAGAAGAACAATAAAAAACAGGCAAACCTTAGGACCTTAGGAGCATTCATACTGTATTCACAGATGGTTACCCTAATCTCTAATGTTGTGTATTTGCGGTGGCTCATTAACAAGCAGAAGCAGATAGAATTGATTATACCTCCTTTTAGATGAACAAGATGTATTCTATTGGTTTCATTTAACTACACTGTTTGATGGACACTTTGCAGCTATGCCCCCACTACTTTAGCGATGCTGCTGTTCTTCTCACCAAGAGTGAGATATTCTAGCTGCGAGTATTTATCAAAATCTGCAAATGGGAATTACGACTTGGTTGCTGCCGTGAGCCATTTTTCCCCACTCGGCTGCTCGTGATTACCGTCTGAATGATATGATGTAAACCTGCATTCCACATGGAAAGAGGAAGCCAGTGCTAACATTACCAGTGATTCCCATTAGACGTGACATTTTTTTGAATGTAATGTTAACGCCTGCAGAGTGCCACGGGGGGGGAAATGAACACGGCGTAGAAACTCACAGCAAAGGGCTAGTTAGGCCAACCTGATCTGGTATGGCCACGACCTCTTAACACCATATTATGTAGTGGTGGCACGTAATGTGTTAAAATTACGTGCCACCACCTCGGAAACAATGGAAATGGAAATCAACAACCCACTGTAGCTCTTGTAATAGTCACACAATGTAAGCTATTGATTTGTGTCTGTGGAGAGGAACTTTTCTTTTTTTTTTTTCCTGTCCCTCAGCACAATTTTCAAACTAATGTATTTCTATTGGATTATCTTTCTGTCTGCATCATGTCTTTTTTCTGTAAGACTGTCAGTAGGACTTCTGTTGGACCTGGGAGCATGGAATATGGTGTTAAGAGGTCACGGTCATACCACATCTTCCTGTGAGATCAGGCAGTAGTAGCTTCGGCACGCCGCGTTACATCATGGCTCAAATCTCAACACAGAGAGTGCTCAGGCACAGACGGGACAGTAGCTGCTGACTTGTACAAGTACTTTCTCCCACTAACTTAATATTACAACTAACCAGCAAGTGTCTTCTACATGGATGCTCAACCAGTGAGGAAAACGTTTTGCCTGGACATATGCAGCCTTCAGCTTCAGTCCTGTAGCGCAATATCATGTATGTAGCCGTCTGGGTTTGGGCTTCTAAGTCTAAGTTAGCCAGAGACGGCGTTTTAAACCAACCCAAGAAGTTGATGTGAGCTTATGGTTAGCCAGCTACAGGTGACTAAAAATGCTAGTAAGAGCTGTAATCCACTGTTTCACAACATGCATGACGTGCCAAGTGGCAAATCTGCCCCTGTTGTGTTTGTCTTTGCAAAAAAATCATTTTGATTTCAGTTCTACTTCTATACATAGATGACGGAAAATACTTTCTCAGGCTGGTAAAATGTGGAGCAAGCATTGATAAGATACAGCACAAAAAGACTACAACATTTTGTGCTCATTCCAAATGAAGGCAGTACATTTATCCTCTGCCCGTCTGTCGATGAATGCTAAAGTGGTGATGCTGAGTGGGTTATCGATTGGCCGGGGCCAGCTCTGACTCTCTGCAACGGCAGCTTCCTCTGAGTGATCAGCTGAGCCAACATGTCTTGATTTTTGACCATTAACTTTGCTAAATAAAGATAAAGTTTGGTGGAGAATATCAGAACCGCTGTGGCTTCACTCCTGGGAAATCAGAGCGGGCCCGGCCTGGTCTGGGTCAGAGCGCGAGAGTGTGGGAAAGAATAGATCCTCGATAAGCCCACTCCTTCTCCGGGTCCTGAGGCTGTGCTCGCCTAGTCTGGCTCTTCACTCACTCACACACACACACACACACACACACACACACACACACACAGACATAAACACAACAAACATATGCTAACACCAAAGCTACATGATATCAGAGTCCCTTGGGTGCAAACAGCAGGGCCTCCTCCACGCTGAGGCACTGGCTGCCTGCTGTACAAGTTCAATGCTCTGCCTAAAGATAACTAACAGGAAGCCGTTCAGCACGAGGGCCGAGGCTAGAAAACACATCAACCGAAGCCAACTGCTGACACCTCTGCAACCTAATGAGAAAATCCTCTTCCAAGTTGTGATACAGTATAACTACAGAGCACAGGTCTCAAAGGGCTTTACACACAGTATACTGTACTATATTAACCACTGTATTTAATATCACATTATCTACCATATATACAGTGCTTAACTAATGTATTAGACCACCACCCAGTGGAAGGTGTTTGCCTCACCTGCCCTAAATTAACAGTATTGCTGATTACCAAAATATCTTTTTAGTTCCTGTGATGGTTAACCCTCCAGTATGTGCAGCTCTTTAATCAGAATGATGTAATTTGAAATGATGTAAAAGGAATCTGGAGTAGTGGAACTGATGGACTGGACAAGTCAAAGTCCAGACTTGAATCCTATCAAACAGATCTGGGATTTATTGAATTAAAAAATAGATCACACACAAATGTAGACCAAAGCAAGTCTCTGGGAACAGCTGGGAACTATTTGGAGCTCAATAACAAAAGAGATGGTAGAAAAGTCCATGAAAACAATCAGGGCTAAAGGAGGTCAAACAAAATATCAAGATTTTTGGTTAAAATATGTGAATAAGGACTATTTAGTTGTTCCAGTTTGTTATTTGCCTAATAAATAATAATACAATGTTTAATTTCTCATTTTTATGACAGGTGGTCTGATGAATTTGTTAAGCACTGTATATATAAACTGTCAAATGTCAATGATTTCAGCTTCGTTCACTGAATAAAAGAATAAAAATTCTTTGACAGCTTGATGGGAAAATTCAACCAGGGCAGCAGTAACCGCCAGCATCCTGCAGCGGTCGACAGTTGAGGTTTCCTCAGTTGTCATGCAGATGGCTCAGATGTCGTCAGGTGACCGGCTGACCTCGGTTCAAGTGCTGGCGAACTGAGGTTTCAGAATCTGCATTGGGAAAGCATTCAGTCGGACCGGTGCGTCCCTGAGCAGAACGGGTCACAGCGTGGACCGGGAAGGAGTCAAACTCACTGACCAGGAGTCAGTGGATGGCAACCAGATGTGATCTCTCCTTCACACACGACCACGTGCCATCATGCAAAAAAAAAAAAAAAATCTATCTACATGTTATTATAAATCATGAAAACTTTCTAATAATGCCCTCACTCGCTTTAACGGAGCAGATTTTTCCCGTTAGGCTCATTAGAGCAAACACTAGTAAATCCTGGTGATGTGGAGCTGAGGAGGATGATGAAGTCAAGGCAGTTGCCATTTTGTGCCATATGGAGGCGCCAAAGTGTTGAGTTGAAAGCACTTAGGAGAGACATGCACATTACTAAATCAGTTCAGTGCCTGATGAGTTTTTGGGAGGACGACAGCGCCCAGATTAGAGCAAATGCTTTGAGTCTGAACTGTGAAACAGCAGAAACGGTACCGCTAATTTTCACTTATCACTATTAAATGAAATGGGGGGAATTTTTGCATGTGCTTGTGATTGGAAGTATTCAGCTTCCAATCAGAGATGACCGGCAAAAGCAGCAGATATTTACATCCAGGAGGCCAGAACCAGTGACTTTTTACACCATAAATTGAAAATCAGTTCAGATCAGAAGTTTTTGTCAAAATCAATCGAGTGATTGATCGTTTCGGCTCTGGTTTGGTCTTCGGTTTCTAACACCAGTGACACCAGTGCACAGCTGAGAGTCTAATATAGTGTACATGACACAAGTTTAAAGGATGACATTAGAATTTTTTTATACATTTGCATTCCTGCTTACACTTCCTACCTGCTGTGTGTTATGTTTGTGCTTTCTGTACTGTATATTGTAATGCTGTGTCCTCATATTCTACCACTACTACCCCTGTCTGCTCTGTACACGACACTGTATAGATATTATGTACACATACTGTGACTATATAATGGTATGTGTCCCCACTCTGTTGCTCTTCCTCAGGTCTCTCCCCTTCTGACACCCTTCCATCCTCACCTATATGAAGGAATAGAGGGCATGCTTTGTGTGCGCAAATCTACCTTCTATAAATAAAATGGACTCGACTTGAGAAAAAAAAAACAACCTCTGCTGCGGCTCTCCCTCAAGCAAAGATGCATATGTATGAACTGAATCACAATATCACCTATGTGAGGACTCTATATGGCAGCATTAACACTTTCCCATCAACTTGACTACTGAGCCATGTTGAAACACACCTCCTGCGTGTATCAATGTAAATGCGATGCAGGCCTGAGCCGGTCTCTCTCTCTCTCTCTCTCTCTCTCCCGCTCGGTGAAACACAAATCGCACTACGAACCACCAACCAGCAGATGAAAGGAGAGTCACTACATGCTAAACAAACTCATCTCTGCTGTGGGCGAAAGCTTGTGCGTCTCTGAATCAAATTGCTCCCAAAGACACTGATCCTCAGCGTGACGCGGGCCTGAGCGAACTGCTGATCAAGTTTGGCTTTGACCTCAAAGAACGGCACTTTTTTTTTAATCCTATTGTACCGTACCGTTCACTTAAAACCCCTTCATGTCTCAGACTCCTTTCAAAGTCTCAGGACAAGTGTTGTTTCTTAAGAGGGTACCGGCTTTCTTCCTTTATCGATCAGTGAACATGATGTATAAAAGCGCTGTCATCCTGTTGCTAGGTGTTTTAGCTGTTAAGGCACTTATTACACGGCTCTCCCCGGCTGTCAGACCAATGGAGGCTCTGTCAAGTGATCTCTCAAAGCAAACAGTTCACCAGTGGACCATCTCCATGCTATTAGGAGCATTCGATCTGGGGAGGCATTTCATGTTCTCACAGTTGCTGCTAATAATTTGTCAGGCACTTTGTAAAGGCTGCGACAAGCATGTTTAAATTTTAAACATTCTGCGGCAAGCGTGGGTCCTGAAAGGAGATTCTGCATTTTATTTCCATGATATTATGTGTCGCTCTCCATTGCTTTGAAGTTTATATATAGCTTTGTGAGTGGGGAAAAAAAAAAAAAAGCCAGTGCTACTATCTCCCATGGAATAAAATGCACTCTCCTATGCTAGAACAGATCAAATCAAAGCTATGTGAGAGCCGTCACTCGCTTCTCTGTAGTCTAACACGTCCATGCCGTGCATCAGATGGAGAGAAACTTTTTTAAAAAACACACACACACATTGTTCCTCCTGATATTTTATTTATCTGAATGGGAACCACCCAGTTGCTTGTTGATGGAGCTGTCAGACAAAGGCAAAAGCGCAAATTGGCCAAACATGTTTGTGTGGTGCAATATTTATGGAGCGCTGTTGGAGCCAAGACTTTCATGTGCTCTTTCATTGCCTCGGTGGGGGCGGGCAGCGAGCGCGGACACCCATTCAGGAAGAGAGAAAAGAAAAAAAAAGACAAGCAAAATATGTGGAATAAGACTTCTTACAGGATGAAAGCGTGTCACGATGTGACTCAAGCAATGCACAACTCTGTTCATGTGCCTGTCACTTCTATATCCAATCCTCTCTTTTTAAGGGCGTGTGCATGTCAGCGAACACGCCGGTGCATCTCCACGCTCAAGCTCAACACCTCACAGCTGTCATATCAAAACCATGTATCTCCAAATATGTTGATTTTCAGCTTTAGTAGTTTGAAAGTTTACCTGGTTGTCAACAGGTTGGCAAAAAAAATTCTACCTTTCTCCAGATAAACTCAGAAAGGTTGTCAAGCAAGAGCAACCCTGACATTTTGGAGTTGGGAGGTTTTCACCCGGCAGTGCTGATGTTTGTGTGGGTGTGTGTTTGTGACAGCGTCCTGGGTGTGAGACAGCCTGAGGCTTTTTGAGGGGGGAGGCGAGGGGGGGGGGGGGGGGGTATAGAGGGAGATGGACCTCTCTGCTGTCCAAGGTTGTCAGTCATGGCTGCTTCCGGCTCCATAAATAAAGGATGGTGCATCCACCCCAAGTGGTCCCCCTCAGTGTTGACTGGACGCCCTCCCACTCACAGTCACGGGGACTGCATACGCGCTGCTTGTCATTTTAAGTGCAGAAAGGGGTAACTGCAAGGGAAGAAAAAAAAAAAAAACACAGAGCTGGCCCCTGCGTCGATTCTGTACACTTCATAACTACTGAGTAAACACAAAGCTGCTGGCCCGTGACTCTGAATGCTGAACCGTATGCCATATTCGCGAAATGAATGATACGGCCTCATGGGATGCAGACCAAAGATACATCTCCAGAGGATTTTTTTTTTTTTTCCCAGTGTCACGCTTGGATAAAGTTATCTGCAGCCAGTCCCAGCAATAATGTAGTTTCTGCTCTGCTGGCTTTCCGTAACAGCGGATTTGGAATGATTGTTTTAATCATAGTCGTAATAGCCACAGTGTACACTATGCAAATAATATCTCAATCAAATAGATTGGATTTTCTTCCACCTGATGTACCACTGGCCAACTCTGGAGCTGTGCGCTGTGCAGCATGTGGCTTTGATTTACAAGGGTGGGAGGGGGGTGGGGGGGAGGGATGGATGGAGGGAGGTTTGGAGGGAAAGCAGAAATACACAGCCTGCCTGGGGATTGTTTCTGGTCACTGGTTCAGGTCCCTTGCTGCTGACGCCCTCTGTCAAGTTGTTGAGATGCAGTGTGAGATGCAGCTCAGATACTGAGACAGAGGAATACATAGGCACACACAAATCTTCCCGGCCTGTCTCTCTCTCTCTCTCTCTCTCTCTCTCTCTCTCACACACACACACACAAACATTAAACTGTTTCTTCCACTCTCTCTGAGACTCCTATTGTTGGTGAATTTGCATGTGATGCTGCTTACTGGCCAGATTACCAGGTAGAGGCTGGGGTGAGATCTTCCATTGCAGCACACAGACTGCCACCACACTTCACTGTGACAAATTGGTGATTGGCTTATTTATTTAATGCCAAAATAATGCAAAAATAATAACCAATGTCCATTAAATGTTTTTGGAATTGATGATCATTACATGACTAATTTGATTTAACGAATCTGAAACAAAAGCAGTAAATCCTCATGACAGACAATATGTGGCGCTGTTACTTATGTATTGCACATTACGCTTACAAATACATGAATAATTAATAATGTCATCGAGCAGTCTCTGCTAGGTGACTGGTCAGTTCATCAAGCAATTTCAGCAATAGCTGGAAACAAGGAACGTTTTTGAAAATGCACCCAGCTGTACACTTGGACACACCTTCACTGAGTCAATAAGAAAATAAAAACCGTAAAACTCATGACGACGTGGAATTCTAGAGAGATAACGTAACCTCAGAGATATCGTTAAATTAGATCTGACATTTCCCCAGCCTGCCTCTGGCCCCTCACACAAACCCCTGCACATGTTGATCTCCACCTTCAGGGGGCACTGACACCCTCCTCTACTGCCGTGCCTTCATCAGCATGCTGGTGAAGCCCTGTGCACCCACTGCTTCTGTCTGTGCCCACTGTAAGGGGAGTTGTGGCTTACAGTGTTGAATTCATTAACCTTTTCGCCACTCCCACTGAAGGCACATGGCAGCGATTGGAAATAACCCCTTAGCACTTTAAACTGTTTAGTAAGAGGGCCGTGGATGGAAGAAAAGGGTGCAGGACCCCATTTGTTCTTATCTAAAAAAATGTCATCTCACATCAGATGGTTAGTTATTCAGCGACGCAAGGCGTGTTTATGGGTGTGATGCACAATCATAGGCTTTCTGAGGGGCTGACACGGTATGCTATCGGACAGGCGGCAAATTTGGGATAGAACTTATAATTGTCTCACTTCAAACCATCTGATGGGCTTTCTGCACTTGCGAGGAAGCTTTCACTATTTGTTTGTGTCAGTGTGACCAGTGTAGTATGGAATCAGACAGAAAATTCAACCACAAGGAGTGTGGCGGAGCAGCTCACATCCACAAGACCATCGCGGTAAAAACAACAACAACCGATTGCTATAATGAAAGTTAAAGTCAGAAACAGAATATGTAACACTTCTCTCATCATCACTACAGCGAATCTACCATGCAATGCAGTTTTAAATGGTGTAACACCACCATGCACAGCAAAATGTGTCCCTCTGTCCATTCTCTATCCTCTTTAGTTTTTGTCATTTCCTTGCTTGGCATCTATATCAAAAGGTTCCATAATTGTAGATTTAGCAAATAAGGCCTTAAAGTGTAATAATGTGGACATTCTTTTTTTTTTTTTACATTGGAATAACACACTATAAGAACAAAGAATATTTAGTGATGGTGCTTTGTCAAATTCCCATTTTTATTTTGATAGAGACTGCATCATTAGGTGCCCAGAAGCCAGTGTAGACAACAGAAGTTTTCATTAAAAAGGAAGATGCACTGCAGCACAAATATTACATTAGAAGATTCAAAAAGCCGACAGAATTCAGCTTCTATGTGAAACGAGGTCCATGTGAGTTTGGCCTGTAGGCGCTGAAATCTGCCAGAGACTTGCAGGGAGACGGCCCTGAGATCAAGAAGAATTAAAACGGGTACATGAGAATGTGTGGGTCTCCTGCGAAAGGAGGGTAATACAGGAGACAGTTAGGGAGAAACGAGGATCAAAAAAATGAAGTGGCATGGCGGTGTGGGGGGGGGGAGAACTGTTTGAGTTGAGAAAGTTTAAGAGGCCAGTGTGAGAACTAATGGGGAGGAACTGGTGGCAGGAAAGGTTTTAATGAGCAAGAATGAGAAGATGGAGAGATGAAGGTGAAGTTGAGTGTGGAAAGGGCAACCAGTCAGCACCTATACATGATATTTTAAGTCCAGGGAAGGTGCTTAAAGAAGTAAATTCTCACCACATCACAACAGCAACAGCCGTCAACAGAAATGATCTCAGTTTCATTATGACTATGACTATGAGAGCAACAACACACAACAGCTTGATGCATCACCTACCAGGCTACCTCTAAGCTTCGTCCTCCTCGAATAAAATAGTTTGACATTTTGCAAAAAGAACTTACTTCATTGCCAACAGTTAGAAAAGAAGATCAATACAAACCCCTCATATCTGTTCTTCAAATATAAAGCTATAGCCGGCAGATGGTTAGCTTGGTATTGAGACTGAAAGCAAGGGTCTCCAGTGGTTGCCCAACAGCCTTGATGTCTGTCACAAAACTCCAGGAAGTCACTGCTCCTGGCCTAGAAATAGTCCAGCACATAACCCTTCTGGAAAACCACAAATTGCTGCTTTTACACTTTAACTTCAGTACAGATTTGCTAGGCCAGCAATTTCCCCCCTGTGTTTGGTCCTTATGCAAAGTTAAGATAATCAGCTGTGGATTGTTGCTTCACATTTAAGGGGTGTTAATATATTTCATGGTAAAAGTTGATCTCCTTATCTAGAGATGCTATCTGCTGTCCAGTCACACACACGGTTAGTCCCTAAACCCAACACAACCCCAATATCCAGGAATTCAGCTTTCCTTGTCTGAGGCAAATATCAGCATTACCATAGTAGATCATAGTTGTGAGAGTTACATGAACAAACTTGATGTAAAAGGTAGGAAGGACATTATTTTTCTGTTTGGTGCAGAGACAAAACATTTCAAATGTATTTTGATTTGATAATGAATTAACGAAGACTTATTGGCCTGACCCAAAATATATTAGACCAATGGTCTCACCATTTTTAAAAATCCATTTCTTGGACAACAGTGGCTCTAAAGCAGGCCTCTTGACTGATAGGTCAACCACACCCTTAATTGGTTGAGAACTCCCTGGTGCCCAATTTGAGGAACTCTTGCTCTCCGTACTGCCTCCCATCACTGTGGGAGCCCTGTCGGCAGATACTGATCCTCCTTCAGCACTGCGCTCGGAGTCAGTCACACATACACAGATGCGTATTACCACTGTAAAACACACCAACTGTATTACAAAGAAAGAGAGCAGCCTTTCTGAAGTCCTTATCTTCATTGTGAACAGCTCTGTCCAGTGAGAGTGTGCAGCACTAGCAGCAGCAGCAGCATCCCTTTGCATCCGTAAAGGTGTTCTGCACAGAGTTATATACAATTGGTTTGAACTTCACCTAAACTGCTTTCTTAACAGGGAGGTTGGAAAAACTAAACTGCAATGCCACGACGAGCAACACCACCGTGCTGTGTTGCAATTACAATATAAGAGACTTCAACAAAATGGCTATCAGCAATGAGCATTTGATTAATGCTGTGCCCTCAGGACTCACATGCTGCAGTAAATGTGTACTGTGGTACAACTCATTGGGAGGAAGCTAGCGTAGTCACTAATCACCCCTAGAGCTGCAGTGTGTGTGCATGTGTGTGCGCGCCTGTGTGTGTGTGTGTGTGTGTGTTTGTGCAACCAAGAGCATACTTGCATGCAGTAGGCAACAAGTAGACATTCCATATTAATTGCGTGCCTGGGAAGAAGTGTTAGCTGAACTGCAGGCCAGTAGACTTAAAGCGCAATTAATGTGATCCGCAGTAGCAGGTCCTGGCCTGCGTTCCGTTTTCTCTCAATCAGTCGACCGACACTTTATCTGTCCTGTGTCCACTAATCTAATCAGCTGGGTGATTGCTCTTTCTCCCTGTTTGGCTTCAGTGAGTGATATTTAAAAAAAAGACTGCGGAGGCCGGCCCCCAAGATGAATCAAGGTCTGGCTCCTCAAAGAAGTCTTAGCATCGTCTTGACGTGCAGGATGTATGAATCCGTGCAACCCACTAGCCTGTCATATTACACACCAAGTATATGCATTGTTCCAGGATGCTTTGAACATAGACTATAAGGGTTAAGTGCTTAACAATACAAGAATGTATTGGTTTTTAATGCGTCATTGATTTCAGTGCCACTCAGAGACCTCATTGCTTTGGAATTGCAGCTGATGAAAAGGGAGAAATATCATTTGGCTTGAAATAGGCATGCTGTATTTCACAGACAATTAGCTGCGTAGCCACCAAACTGGACTTTCTCTCCAGTCTCACATTGTGAGTCAAAGAGTCATACAGACCATGTTTGGCCTGAACAAATTAAATCCTCTTGTAGCTATGCAACTGTGAAATTAATGCTAAAAAGACTCTCTTGGAAAAAATCTATTAAAGTGTCCACAGTGATACTTCACAGAGTTCACTCACTGAAAGAAGTGGGTGACCTGTTTTGTTACCAGATGCACTATTTAGTACTGCTGTAGGTGAATACTTAATAGTTCATTATGTATTTGCTGTCATTTAAGACAAAATAGCAGCCAAATTACATGGAATGTAGAATTAATGTGCGCACAGATATCTGTAAAGCATTTTTATCAAAAGGGAGAAGATAAATAAATACTGTCCCTGAGTGAGTGACTGTTCCACCGTTGGTTAGTCAGGTGTTGGAGTTGCTCTTTAAAAAAGAAGAGAGGAACGTTGGTTATGTATCGTAACTCCAGTGGGTGACATGTACTACGTGGCCCCCAACTGGGCCTAACTTTGTATATAAACTGGGCCCAGACTGGACAGCCAGCTCACAGCAAGCTTTTTCTTTGGCTAGCTTAAGGAACCCAGTGGGGCCCACAGCTCAGAGGGCTGTGCCTAATGCCTATACTCACAGAACCTGGAGTTCTGTTTTCAGCACGCTTCGCCCTCTAAGGCTGTTGCTGGTGGCATGAGGGCGAAGCAGGACGTGGTCCGTGAGCACACACAGACCACACCCACTCGTGAAACAAGCCAACTCAAAAACACTCAAAAGTGTGAAAAGTTGAGAGAAGAAGTTCTGAGGATGGGAGAGAGATGTGGGATAGACAGAAGGTCAAACACAGAGTTTACCTCTATAGAATAAGAAACACACAACCATCCTTGCCACAGTGTGGTGCCAGGAGCCACGGGAGGACACGGTGTTGTTAGCAGACCGATTTCACACAGCTGCTGCTAGCTGTCCTTGCAGCAGACGACAGTGGTGTTCTGTCCCGGCCAGGGTACCAACATCTCTAAGACTGTTCATTTTATAGACAAACATGCCCAAATTTCAGATCAATCATGCAAGTGCAACATACAAAACCATTAAGTTTAAAAAGTGCTGCAATCAATCGCTCCAAGCCCCAAACAAAAAGTCCCATTAGTCAGCAACGCAGTGACAGCTCCTCCAGAGCTTCCTACCTGGCAGCTTGCACTGTCACCACATTTTCAAAGTGAAGCTCAGAGAAGAGGACTGTTGCAGTTTAATAGACATTACTGGATAAACACTGGATATCTGAAACCGCTGGCAACACTAAATGTGTTCATTTAAAAAATGACACAAAAATGACCCCTGACTCATTTGACAGACAGAGCAAAGGTGCGTCATTGACTTAATTATGAGGTCTCTTTTTTATACGTTTTCTTTTTTTCTCTTTCTCTTTTACACTGTTGCTATTAAAAACAACTAAAGAGGCAGCTCTTGCACCTGACTGTGGCTCATATCTGATCCACAGAAAGTCGTTAGCTAGCAGACACGAAGAGCTAGAATTATTCACCAAGCTGTTTTTCCTCAAAATTGACTTTCGGTACCTTTAAAAGGAAAATCATTTCAGATCCACCAGAAACGAAATCCACATGGATTTGCATTGTGCTGTCTTGTGGGACATCAGTGTTTCTTTTGTTAATCGGCTAGTGAAAGCAGACCACCCCGCAGGCTCCTGCCTGTCTCTTAAAACACCAGGCGCTCATTCATGAAAAATTGATCTTTTCTCAGGGAGCATTTACCAGGGCTCTGTGTTCAAACCCTCTGCATTGTACAAACACTAAGCCCAGGCCCCAAGAGGGAGGAAGGAGGGAGCACGGGGAGGGGAGGTAAGAGAGACATATGCATGCTAAGGTGCTCTGAGGTGAGGCATTAAATCACTCTCGCTTGCTCTGAGAATATTATGCTTTCGGTTATTAATTTTCCTGAAGGAGTCAAACGGACGCCGAAAGAGTTTTTCTGCATTCAGGAACAGTCGGGTGGATGAATGTCTGATAAGTTGGCTCCTACGACCAACGTTGGGAATGCAGAGGGAAGATTGTATTGTTGCGACGGGAATGAGAGATGGAGCAACAATAGCGCTGCACCTGCTTGATAGACCCTGTTTAGCCACAGGCCTACACACATAGATCAGGGACAATTACCTGCCTGCAACACACCACCCTTCTACCCTCACACACACACACACACACACACACAGTGGTACAAAACATACAAAAAGAAGGAACATTTTATCCCATTGTCAGGTGAGCACAGAAAAAAAAAAATCAGCTGCGATATCAAGACATCAACATGAAGACTTAATGAATCATTTTGCAGGGTGTCTCAGCTGCTGATGTCTGTTTGTTGTGGCACGATTTCCTTTTTTTTATTATTATCTGTCTAGCATTTTATGAATGTGATGAAAAACCCCTGCATCCCCTGCATAATGACTTAAATTACCAGATCTCAGTTTCACATAAACTATACTGTAAAATATCATTGAAGTTTCAGTGTTGGTGAAAACTTGGAGTTATTACATTTCAGTGGAACCTGAGAGAGATTTCTCATTTTGTATCACGAAACTTCTCTTGAGTTTAGAGGATTATCGTTAAGCCCAGATACATAATACATACATACATAATGCCAACACATTACCCGAGACTTCTAAAAACATTTTAGAAGTGAAAAGTTTCTTCTGATTCGAGACATTTTAGTTCAGTACAGTGGCAAACATGAGACAAAGGCATTACCTTCTCCAGAGGCATCTGTCAGCAGCTAATATTTAGATTTGACGATCTAAAATCTAAAGTTCTGGACTTGACTGGACCGGATGAAATGAATCTCAGCTATCTGAATTCCCAAACATGGCACAGACAGAATACTTCATCAGAAAGTCATCAGTAAGCATCTTCTGTGACTGACAATTTATAGTTCTGAGACCTGAGATCAGGATTATAGACAAACCTTCTTCCAAACACCATATACCCAGTACTGATGGCAGTCTGCCCGAGGCTGCCTGTGGGAGAGAAATGATGTAATATTTGTTAACTTAAATATTTTACCTGAATATTGATTGCAGACATTCTGCAGGCAGCAAATCATACAACCTGTCTGCATTAGTTTCCTTTGATGGAGGCACTGGACATGTTTCTTCCCTGCTCTGGCTGTCTTGTTTATCTGGGCTGTATTTACACTCACTGCTGCGCGATAAAGCCGTCTCTTCTTTCACATTACACTTCCTGTCTCCGCTTTGAAGAGTTTTACACCTGGTAATAGATGTTCTCTATGTTTAATGCAGTTTATAGAAAGGAAAACAAACGTCTGTATCCAGAAAAATGTCCAATGTTTGTCAATTGTTGTTATTGTAGATGCCCGTCCAATTACTGATTGCTTTCGGAGCAATGGAAGCGTAACTGCATCGTGTGGGCTGAATTTGGACAAGACATGGAATCAACATACTGTCATCTATATAGGATTTATATATAATCTTGAATTATGTCCTACCTATAAGGCCCTTGTCTGTGTGGTTTGCAGTGTAACTGTGGGTTTCTTGCAGAGCAGCAGATCACCTCACCTCACCTCACCTCACCTGCCAAATGTTAACTTGTTGTGTGGACTTATTAGCTTTGCTTACCACAGAGACTGGAAGCAAGGAACAAGCCTCCTGCCTCTGTCTTTAGGTAACAAAATTCACCTACCAGCCCCCCTGAAGCTACCTAATTAAAAGCAGTCAGTTTAACATGAACTAAAATCCCCCCAAAAGTTTGATGCATGAGTTGCACTATTTCCCGGCTGCTCGTAGCGACTGTCTTTTTCCTACTTCCAGCATTCATACAAAGCTAAGTGGTTTGATAAAGATTATGGCCCCATCTGCCTTTTTCAATAATGAACCATGACACCAATGTTTTCATGACCAACTGAAGAACACTGAATGCATGAATTATGTTTTAGTTGTGGAGCAAGTGAATGTAGTATTAAAGCACATAAAATGAAGTGAATGTTATATTTACTTTACAACATATCTACTTTTGTAAATTGCTTTTATATAAATGACACATTTTTTAGGAGACAAGGTTGCCCACTTGACATAATCAATATAGTAGAAAAAGCACATGTTAGAGCGCAAAACTTCACTTATCTGTGATACTTTATGTGTCCTCACATGGAGGCAGGTGTTGTATGAGAGAAGCAGGTGCACGGGCTTCTAATAAAATAAAGCTACAGACAAACACCAAGGATTATTCCCTCTGCAACACTCACTGCCATGTACAGTTCACAGCAGGTCGCTGAGCTGAATCCTCCCATCGTACTGCATAGACACAACAAGGCCTGTACCTTTATTGGTGAGCGTGCGCGTGCATGAACGAGTATGTACAAATAGACATGAGCCTCTCGTCAGTCTGCAAAGTATACGTCTGCATTATGTTGCGTGGGTGTGTGTGCTAACAGTTGTACATATGCTTGTGTGGGTGCCAGTGTGTATTGAGTGTCATAAAGGCTACAATAAAAGCTCTGGGGCTAAGGGACTCATAATTCAGCAGTGGAGCTCTGTGCTTTCACCACTGCGGTTAGATCTTCTCCCCACAGACTCCCTGCGCTCACCGCTGCATCACAAAACCCTCAGAGGGCAAGTCTGCATTGCAATTTCTTTGTTTCTTATGGAAAACACCCCCACAGAAATATGACAGCCTTGGATAAAGTTGTCATGTATATCCGAGAGTGTAGCGTCGCTCGGCTTGAGGAGAGAGAGAGAGTGAGGGTGTGTGTGTGTGTGTGTGTGTGTGTGTGTGTGTGTTTTCTCAGCTCGATGAGAATTCAATTCTCAATTCTCTGCCTCATTTGTTGCTGCTGGCAAACTCCTGCGAAGCCTTGAAATCCTATTTAATAATCAAGCATGAAAAGCCGTGGATAATAGTCTATTATGAGATGCAATTGCAAAAGGGAAGATAAGCTCATACTGTAATTGAAATATCATTCAGATCACATGTAGTTAAGGACCACTACAGTGTGATCTGTTAGTCACACAGAGACTGTATCTCATCTCGGCGCTGTTTTCATGGGCAGGCAGGGAATGACAGAGTGAAATCCATCCACTCGCTAGACTACAAAACTGGTGAAGTGATAAATCATTTATTCATTTATCTGCTGCACAGTCCTGCATTACGCTTTTAGGATAGCTGTTGCTATGCTAGCATTTAAAAAATATATATATATATATTCCAAGGCCTGCAGAGACAGTGTTAACAAACAGGTGTTTAAGAACGCTGAATATTTATTCTGATGGGAACTAGAGAGAAAAAGCTAAACGACAAATAAAAGAGGTCAGCGCAGCCAATTTCACCCAATTCAGCTGATTCCAGCTAAAAGGCTCTGATAAACCCACTGTACACTACCCGCCTAATACCAAATAAATATTGTAAATGTTTGAAGCAAATATTTGACTTCCATTCATCTGGGCAGCAGAAACACGACTCCAAATACGCTAATGTTGATCCATGTTTGCTGGATGTGTAAATAAGCAACTGTTTGCCAACACATTTGCCACATCAGCTGCATAAGGGCAAGTATGTCAATACTGTGGTAACAGCTTCTTGTTCTGCCTCTAAGTGGGAAAAAAATAAATCATTCTTATCACAAACATTGTCCTGGTTAGTCAGGGTAATGTACAGAATACAGAGCGAACTGGTGTCTCCAACTGTTTGGGGTCAGAGTCGTGGAGACACAGAGAGCAGCGAGCAGCGAGCACAGCAGCACAAAACGCTCTCCGGCCACACGGATTAATAATAATGCACTGTGACCGTTTCTTTAACCACTGTCCACTAAATAGAGATTTTCTGCTGAATGAATGATTTCAGACTTAGAGTTGTTTATCTGGTGACAAAAAACAGAGCAGTGATATCTTTTCCTTGTTTATTATTGTTCACCACAGGTGGACACCAGAGGTATCTACAAAATAAAAGTATGCAAAACACCAAGAGAAATAGACATTCAACGTCTCCGCATTTCAGACCGAAACAAATGTGCACAAAAACTTCCACGTAGAAAGGTAATTGCGGAATGCAAATATATTAAATGGCTACAGCAGAACAAATGCAGACCATAAAAAAAAAATTACAGAATGAATGGAATGTGATATCTCAGCACCTCAGACCAAAACAAATGTGTGCCTCAGCTGACTGCCTTATACGGTACTTAACCTTCGGCCGACAGCCTCTTGTAGCCTCTCTTTGTGCTACTGTGTTAGCTCAGTAGCTTAGCCGAGTCTGTCGCTGGGCAGCAGCTCTGGCTAATTTTTCGGCTCGGTTTCATTGTGCTACTAATTTACTCTCTGGACAATTCATGGACCCACTCACACTAACATGCATTCCCGGCTGTCCAAATGACCAGGACAAAGAAGCTCGGATTACAACGCACATAGAGGGAGTGTGTGCTCAGGTCGCCATGACTCAACTGTGTATTTGCATAGAAAATAGTGGTTTGCTGCTATATTAATGTTCTGAATGTCGTATAAAGAGCCTAAAATGTCCTGAATGTCGCAGAGAAAACCTTTAAGACTCAAAAAACTGAAAAACATATAAAAGCATATTGTGGGTTGTTTTTAGAGAGCAGTGATTAAAAACAGGAAGCAGAACAGCAAGAATATTACCACAGATTAACACACACATTGGCATTGGGCCCAGCTGGTCAGAAGTCAGGTCCTTCACACACACCCTCTTCAGTGCTTGACCATCTGCTATTGGTCTCAAACATCATGTGGTTGGTTGAGTTTCTGTGTGAGAAAGCAGCTTATTTCCCTCTCCAGTTCATTTTTATTTACCTCTCAGTGCTCGCAGCCTCTCATCAATCTGATCAGTGAATCATTTGAAGCCTTGTTGAGCCTGTTAGATGATAGTTATACCTTTCAAGACTAATCAGCCACAGTCTAAATCCTGATATTTCCTCAGCTGCCACTGTTGCTGTTTCAGTTTCTGACACTCCTGTCTCTAGTTTCGTGAGGTCTCTCAGTATAAAGACATGGCTTTGCAGCTCCATTGTTACTGCACATTTCATACGAAGTATCAAAGTATATAAAATAGTTAAAGATGTGAGAGAATATTTAAGTACCAACCTGAAAACAGCCAAAGTACAAGCAAGCTTTGATTTACAGTTAAAGGTGTTGAAGTCAGTCTCGGATCTCCTGGAAGTTTGTTCCAGCTATTTGCAGCTTTCTTTTTTATTTTTTGCCTTTATATTGCTTTTACCCACAGTGGGGTGTAAGATTGGTTTGTCCGAGGTTCACTGTGTTCCTGTTCCGGGTAATCAAAGAGTTTGGGACCTTTATTATTTTAGCTCAAATTAGGCTCATTAGGTATATATTCCTAAAGATAGATATGTATCATTAAATTGCCACACACAAAACCTGGTACCTGAGACTGCAGAAGTTTTGGAAAAATGAATACATTTTTTCTCCTTCAAATGAAATTCTGAATTCATAATCAATAAAATGTGTCTTTGCTGAATTCCATACACTCAGGGTTTTTTTTACTGCTACAGCTGCAGGTGGTCTGGGATGACTAATAGGTTAATTAATATTTGGAAACATCAGCTAAACATTGCTGTGTTCTTGACAGTACTGAGCCAGTATGGTTTTCTTTCACTTGAACTACTTTTCAGCCTTTTAACAAAAAACCTACAAATACCACCCATGCCACGGTGGCAACAGTTAGACAATCTCACTTTAAGATCTGCGCATTGGTCCTCCGAATTTGTTCTTAATTAGTACAAGTTAACTCCCCATGAATCTGAGCTTTTGGACACGGACCTGGGCCACATATCAGTGGCTTCATCTCCTATCTCAGAATCAGAAGCTAAATTGGTTTTTAAGAATTAATACAATTCGATTGCACTTTTTTATCTTAAAGCTGTCGCTGTGAAACCGTGGAACATATGACACATTCAACATGCAGACACCAGTGCATAAAAAAGGTAAAGGTACATGTTTTTTTTTTAGTGATTAAATGTTGTCTTTGTCCACATGCACGTGTTCAGTGCTACACAAATGACAAAGTGTTACATAACTCCTTTGTTTGCATTCAGAATCTAAGCAAATAAATGCATGAAGAATATTGTTTAATTTAAACGTTTGCTTTTGCATTATAGACCAAACACGCCCTTGATAAACCCCGCCAAAATAAAAGGTCACCACAATGCTTTGATTTGATCATTTATTTACAGACGAACCACCCCCTGACACCCACCCTCGGAACCTGGCACCTCACTGCCACTACCCCCATGCATTCACCCGGGTCCCATTGAACTGCCCAAATCTACTGTGCGATGTGGCTCCGAACCGCCAAGAGAGAATGGCCGAAATCTCAGAGACACAAAACGATGTGTGTCTCTCTTGAATAATTGTAAGCTAAAAATAGTCACATTGTAAAGGTCACATTCATTTAAAAAACTTAATTTACAAACAAGCAATTCATTCCTGTCGAACCTGGACAACAAGGCTGTTGTTGGTCCAAGGAGTCGGTCAGGATTCACATCGTCTTCGTCAAAGTCGTGCAAGACACAGCTGACCATGATTATCCTACGAGCCTGAAACAATGAAAAGATTCCCAAAGATTATAAAATGTAAAAATATATGATAGAACTTGGCTGAGGTAGTCTATAGACTCTAAGACACAATTTCTCAGATGTTGTTTTTATACACACCGTCTCCAATTTGTAAAGCAGCTTATCACCTGCTGTGTCCAGAACACATCTGTGGTGGAGCGAGTCTTTGCATGCTGCTGGTTGAAGGACACCTTCTGATGAGTCTGAAGGTTGGTGAGTGGTGTCATTAACCAGGGGGGCCAGGGCATATCTTTGATCACTTAATAACTTCTGACTTGTCCACGCAGATGAATTGCATGTTTATGGGCAGGTATTACTTGTGGCTGTGACATAGGAACGGATCTGGAGAGAGTGCTTTAATGCAGTCTATTGGTAGCCTAAAGTGTCCCAAGAGGTGCTCCTTAATCTCTTAATACAAATACATCTACGTGGTCCAGGAAGATGTGTTCCATCCTCGGGGAGGGATTACTTGGATTTCTGTTTTGTTAAATTACATTGCAGATACAGTTTTAAAATACTATTTTACTATAACACTAAACACTAAAACACACTATAATGTAGTTGAATACGATATACTGAGGGTGTTGAAACAGGCCTCCCTTGGGCCTGCAAATGGCATGATGGTTGGTGGTGAATGAGGTCCACTGATCTTAACTGTGTTTGTAACAGACAAACACTGAACTATCGACAACAGGCTGCAGCTGCGAAATACAACCAAGTAGGATAAGAATAAATGTATGAATAAATAAAGAGCAAACACTGTTCTCGGGAAAGGGCAGGACCTTTGGAGCTCAGCTAGTTCCCGTATGCCACAAGGCCAGCCCAGAATAATACAGATACAATACAGGGGACAATACAGTCATACAATACACAAAGACACAAAACACAAAACTGGGAGTTCTGAATTAGACAACTGATATTTAGTTTCTGGTGATTTGGGTTTTCATTGTCATTTTTAGGATTTTATTGAACTTGTTTTAGTTGCATCAACAAACAAACACACACAAACTAAAAGCTGGCTGCTGTAGTATTATAGGTAGGTAGGTTTTGCATTTCAGTATCCTTGTTGTGAAGCTTGCTGAGCTTTTTGCTTCTGGACATCGGTGGTGAAGTACAGAAGGAGATCTCTAATGTTAAAGTGCCTGTAGAGTCAAAAGGTGACACTTGAAATGTTCCTCTTTGTCTCTCCTCTACTTACCTTTTCTAAATCAATCTTGCCTGCAGCATCTTGTTATGGCGGTGTCTGTCAATATGTCTCATCAATATCACTCTGTCCAGACAGATAAGTGATGACAACGGCGATTAATGAGAGTTTTCCTGGGCACAGGTCCTAAATACATCTGCACAAGCCCTCGGCATGTCCTTAGGCTCCAAACTCTGCAACTTTCTCCAGCAGCTACACTTTTGTAGCAGATTTAGTTATTTTTCACAGCAGCTATTTTCCTCCCCATGACTTTCCTTTGATTACCATGAGTTTATCACTGTATAGAGTTCATTCAACCCTGAGTTGCATGTTCTCAGCTCACAAAGCTGTCACTCCTGTTGTCTGGAAATGTTCTCCAGAAGGAAAAAAATGACATGTGCCACCTCTGAATCAAACTAGAGGTAATGTTTTTGCATAGTTTGGTGCAGTTTGCACTGTATTTGTAGCAACCCAAAAATACAAGATAGGATAAGCTATAAAAATCTGCCTAAAAATATTTTGCTTCATTACAGAAAAAGTTTAAACAATGCCGTCCCGTAGAGCTGGCAAATTGGTTCCCAAGACATTTACTCTTTGAAGCGACTGGAATCCAACAAGTCCTGGCTGCTCTTTTTTAGGTCAGATATGCTCAAACAGCAAAATGCAGCAAAATACGAATCCTGAAAACAATGTCAAGTGCAGCAGTGAGGATTGTTTGTGCTGTGGTTTGAATTCTTAATAGGTGCATTGTGGGCTATTGTCATGGTATTAGCTTTGATGGTGAAGCAAGGAGTACTGTATGTCTCCGCCTGTGATGTGCTTGGAGAACAAGAAGTCAATATTTAAGGATGAGTAAGAGAGGAGAAACAGCTGGTTCTTTATTCATTGTGACAGAGAGAGGCAGAAATAGAGATTCAAAGATGGAGAGGGAGAAAATGAGAGTTTTGAGGCATTAGCCTTGGAAGTGTTTCCATGTAATGTCACAAGTTATTGTCTTCATAGTGCTCAAATCCCATTGCTACTAGTGATGTGTTAGGCATGAGCAAAGGCTACACTCAATGAGCATGAGAGATCAAATGAATAGTAATATTCTAGATGTCTTTTTCATCATTTCAGACATACGTCCTGAAAAATTCAGCCTGAAACGGGCGGAGTGGTGCTGAGGGGCCTGAGCACCGCAACGTTTTCTGCCCTGGGTTCAAAATAAAATCAAATATGAGATCAGGCTATTTGTGGCCCGATAGAATTGTGGTTACAGAGGTGACTGCCCATCAAAATAAAAACAGCATCTTGCCTTACTCTTGCAGCCCGGATGGCCATTCTGCTGGGTTTTTTTCTCAAGATGAAGGGAAGCTTCACCTCATTTGTGTGACGGAGGATGTCTGGACATACGGTGCTGGTTTTGTGTATAAATTCAGCTCTTATTTCTGAATACTTGGTGCACTAAGTGAGGAAGCTCTCCCTCTCTCTCCCCCCTGTCCTGAAGCTGTCCAGGGGTCTGATGTATAGCCTCCAAAACACTAATCTGACCTTTCAGCATTTGTAGGCCTATCAGCTGTATGCTTTGCTGTTTTTCTTCCTGTATGTATGCTGCACTTTTTAATACCCTGCGATTTCTCAGTGACATAAAACGGCTATAAGACAGATATGAGAGTGCCGTGGAGGCCCGACAGGACAGCCCCCAGCAGCCAGAGCTGTGGAAGGACTGTGCTGCCCTGAGATCTGGTACTTTTGACATAGAGGAGCCTGTCTAATCCTTGGTGCATCTACCTCTCCAGCACAGGAGGTAGAGCCCACTTTCACGCTTTGTGCTCATTCTGTGTAATTGGGAGTGAGTTCCTGCCGTAAGTGATGGAGGTCATGCATCGTGGGGTCTTTTTCACAGGTGGGGGTAAAATGGAAGGAAGGATAGGCAGATGGATTGGTGCTGAGTCGCTCTGTACCAGACCATTGTGGTGAACAAGAAGCTGAGCTGGAAGGCAAAGTTCTTGATTTATCAGTCGATCTACATTCCAAACCTCACCTATGCGTCATGAGCTTTGGGTATAGTGACTGAAAGAAGAGTTAGCATATACAAGCAGCCAAAATGAGTTTCGTCCACAGGGTGTCTGGGCTCAGACTTAGAGATAGGGTGGGGAGCTTGGCCACCTGGAAGGAGCTCGGAGTACAGCCGCTGCGCCTTTGTGTCAAAAGGAGCCAGTTGAGGTGGATCGGGCAACTGATTAGGATTCCTCCCAGGCACCTTGCCTTGGATGTCTTCCTGGCACGGCCAATGGGGAGGGGACCCTGGGACAGACACAGAACCTGTTGGAGGGATTATATATTTCATCCGGCCTGGGAACTCCTCCCCCAGGAGGAGCTGGTAATCGTTGCTGGGGAGAAGAACATCTGGAGTGCCATGCTTCGCCTGCTGCCATTGTGACCCAGCAGTCGATAAGCAGAAGAAAATGGATGGATGGATGGGAGGGAAAAAACAACAAACGAAATTCATTTGCAGATGCGAAATATTGCAAGCGACTCCATGAATCGTGATCTCATAGAGATGAAATGATTTCAGACAGAAATGTACTATTGTGAACAAACACTTATGCTGATAAAATGTACCTTTACTTTATCACTGTAACTAAAAGCAAACCTGTGCTCAGAGCCATTTTTTATGTATTTTATGTATGCAGACCAGGATTAGCTATCAGTGTGGATAACTGGGGAACAGTTGACTGATATGGCCCTTTGTCTCCAAAACCTATTTGACTTTGACTGTTTGTCAACACCGTTGAATTTTATGACTTCATTTGCATATTCATGGTTCTTGAATTAATACTCAATATGTACACGTGTACGGAGCATGCATCATGATCACGGTTTTTTTTTCGCACTCTGTAGCACTTCAGACACAATTTTGTCTGCATATATTTGATCTCATCCTCTCCCCCTTTATATATTTAGCTGAGAAAGTTTTATCACCCTCCACCAGCAAATGACTGCGGTCATTTGTACAATATTTCACATTTCAAATCAGCGAGGCACACAGCCTCAGATGACAGCCACAGTTTGTGCACTCCTCAATCACCGCAGAATGAGCACACAAAAATAATCACATTAGCATAGAAATCTGAAGGAGAAGTAGTGGTGATGACTTATTTGCCTTGAATTACCAACAACTGAATAGTTTTTTTGTATTGTGTGCACATTATAACAGGATCAAACATTTATGAGCAGTGAAAACAGTCACAATCAATTCATTAGTCAGCCCGGCGTGAGAAATCTCATGCAGGGAATTCGTCAGCGCTATATAAGTGAAATAAGTGGCTTTGGACAGGCTTTGAGTTTCCTGTGTTTCAGTCTGGCAGTTAGTTTGGAACTTAATAGGTATTTTTCTCTGCAATGCTGAGACAGTTGTATGTATGGTTTGGGGCTGTATTGACAACTACATTAAAGCCTTGTGTCAATATTAAATAAGACAGAGTCAGTCTCTCTTGGTGATTTTATGTTGTCTCTTAATTCACCTAGGGAAGAAGAAGACACTGTTGGGGGATCTCGTTCTGTATTGAACCAGTTGATCCACTGATCATTGGATCTCTGCTCACTACACAGCATGACACCCCACTAGAGGGAGTATTTACCTTTCTCCTCAGTTATTCCCACACATTCCTCTGCAGCCTCTGCAGGTCAATGAGAGGAGGTTGTTTTCGTTAGACTGTGGAAAAGCCAAGATGATACAAAGAAATAGACGCAATAAACTGTTTTGACTACTATAATGCCTTCATTAAAAGGACCTCTCAACAGCATTTAACGTCCTGGATCCTTGTCAGATGCCTCTTCCACTGACTTGGTGGCTGCAGAGTAAACTCTGAAGCTGCTCCTGTTCTTCAGCTGTTGCACTTGCTCCTGATATCTGCAGTCATCAGACCAATTAGGTTGATTCAGGTGATTAGTTGCCCTGTCTCTGTTGCTGGGCTACTGCAGGTTGTTTCCCATTGAGCACTTTGGAAAACTGTTATTATTTAAGTGGCCTGAAATGCTCCAATGGAAATGATTTTTTTTTTCAGATTCACAGGTTTGCATGCATTGCTGTATTTAAAGTCATTTAAAGGAGGCATAATATCCTGACTCATTCTCAGGTTCATAGTTTCATTTGGGTATCCCTCTAGCATATGTTACCATGCTGTAATGCTCAAAAAACACATTATCTTTTTTCATACAGTGCAAACTGTGTTCTGCTCTTTTCATCCTCTGTCTAAATGCTCCATTTTGGCTCCTCTTTCTGTAAGTCCTGGCTCACAAAAAGCCCAACCTGCTCTGATTGGAGGTCACATGTTCAACAGGCCATGCGTGTGACGTGACAAGTAGGGCTAAATCATGTATGTAAAACATGTATGTTTGGCACACATTCAAAGAAAGATGGAGCAGGAGAAAAAGAAAGAGGGTGGTCTTTTGAAAAGACATTAAGATATTAAGATGTGCATTTTGCAGGATATGTCCCCTTTGGCCTCAGTGATGCCCATCATAAGTCACAGTCTGCTCTTGTGGTCATTTGCAAAACGTGCTTTTAAGTCTTTGAGTGCGTCTTCAGACATGCATCTCACATTCTGAGACAGAAAATATTGTCGAATAGGTTGTATGACATTACAGGATATCTTATGCTGCACTTCATTCTAACTGAGTTTGGTGCAGAGAGTAATCACACAGCCCGTTATGAGATAAGAGGTTTTCAGACCAGGCTTAGAAATATAAATGCTGTGAGGAGGTCACTTGACCGTGACTTTAATGATACATCACTGTCAGACAGCCAGAATGATTCGACACAGTTGTGTCTGAAACAGTAGTGTGTAGAAACTCTATTTAAAAGTCATAAGCTCAACTTGACATCTTTTAACATTCATTTGCTAAAAATATAAGCTTAAACACAAGTTATCTATATATATATCTAGATCAAGATTCACTGGATTGCTTTGATCTGAGCTATGAAAATAGGAACAATCTGAACAGATTAAGGTTAATAGTAGTTTATAAAAGCTATAAAGGCAGTGCTTTCTCTCTCTCTCGTCTCTTTGAGGTCCACATTTTGTCAAGTAGCATGAAACACAAGCAAAACATGTCATCGCATTCTACTGTTATTTCTAAAACCCACTGCTTGTAATATTTAGCATTTTAAAATAGGTTTTAAAATTGTGTTTTGTGAAATGTTCCGAAATATTATTTTGTTATGACTCTCAGGACCACTGCATTTAATACTACCTACTACCTCTTTAAAAAAACAACAACAACCATCCATCCATTATCTATACCGCTTATTCTTAAAGGTCGCATGGGAAGCTGGAACCACCGCCATTGGGCGAGGGGCGGGCTACACCCTGGAGTGGTCATTCATGGTTCACATTCACACCTACGGGCAATTTAGAGTCACCAATGAACCTAGACTGCATGTCTTTGGACTGTGGGAGGAAGCCGGAGCACCAGCACAGAACCAACGCAAACACGAGGAGAACTTGCAAACACTTCACAGAAAGGCCGGTGACAAACACATTGTGCTACCTGTGCCATCCTGTTGTGAAGCAGCAGTAGTCCTGGTTTGCATTGGCTTAATAAAGCTGTCAGTGTTACAGTGAACAAGGAGCAATGAATTTGATTCAAATGACAACATGAATTCAGTTCAGGTATGGAAAACTCCGCCACTAGCAATTACAACTTCTGTATAGGAAGATTATTACAAAATGTAAATACATTGAATTTTCATTTGTACCTACAGGTATAATTTTGTGTCAGCAAAACTAGTTTGGAAGGCAGTTCTCCAGTTTGCAACAAGCACAGGTATGATGTGGAATCTTGGACTATTCAGTGAAGTAGGAGAACTCTTGTGTCCAGCACTTTTGAAATGAAAATCATTTGCATATTCATAAGGTATTTTATTTTATTTAAATGTAAGAATTTATAACAAGGTAATTGAACTTTTTCTCTGAAAGGACCATAACAAACACGTTATTTTCCAAACAGAAACAGGAAATTTGTACCAAAACTAGTTCTCAGCAGCATATACTGTATATATGGTAACAGGAGATGATTAGACTTGAGCCAGGGTAGCAACTTTACACAACTTACAACCTGTTTGATCCATGTAGTGTGAGTATCCAGTGTGTGTCCAGGCCCACCAGAGTTACTAACTCATATGATCACCTTCGGCGAAATCCCACAGGAGGCTGGAGGGCTGAAGGTAGTGGCCTACGTATTGGTTTATGGATTGTCTGACCATGTGTGCAGTTGGGATGCTAGCACAGAACACTAATGGAATGAAATGCTACACTAAAGGAAGTGAAGTTAAACAGACATACCTATATACATCATGAGAGGGTTGCCAGTATTGGTAAAAAAAAGGGTGCACAAAAGAGACAAATAGAAACCCACTAAGAGCAGGTTGATAATAGCCAGATTAAATAAAAAAATCCTCACCTGACAGTTTTTACATTGCTATTCGTCCTCTAGTGATGCCAAAGAAGAAGACAAAGAAGTATTCCATAACATTCTTCAATTTGAAATCAAACTTACACCTGCCCATGATCTACGCTTCATCCGTCGAGACTTAAATGCAAAGGTGGGAAATGAACAACGATGAGAGTGATGGGAAAAAACATGCAGAGAAATTCACAACAATGTTGAAAAGCTAGCAACCAATAACCAGGTTGTTGGGGGCACTCTATTCCCCCACAAGAACATCCACAAGGTGAAATGGTTTGGCCTGAATGATAGAGACAAGAACTAGATTGACCATTTGATGATCAATGGCAAGTGCAGACGTTTGCTGAAAGATGTCAGAGTGCACAGTCGAGCTGGAAGAGGAGGCCTACCTACCAAAGGAATGCAGAGATTTGATGTCAGCATGTTAAAAACCTTGAAAGAGCCATCTATCAAAGAAAAATTCACATTGCAAGTTCGAAATAGATAGGAAGCCCTCTCAAATCATGCTGATGAAGACGAGGAATAGGTGAATGAGAAGGACACTGACAAACAATGGGCAAATGTGGCTGAAACCTCCAATGAACGTAGTAAACAAGTAATCAGACACAGGGGAAAGAAAATAAAAGTGGAACCATGAAAGGTTATTGGGGACAGGAGAGAGCTGAAAAAGAAAGCCATTGACACCAAATCGCTAATGTTGGAACAGAAACTAGAAACTCAGCATAGAAAGACCAACACACAGGTTAATAAGCGAAAAAGGAAAGATAACTAAGTGCGAGTTTCATGAAATGAAAGAAATCGCGCACGTATGAAGACTTGTTCACACGTGACACAGTTGTATTTTCTGAGCTTCAGTTTCTAAACACTCTGCCACTGGCATTTAACCAAGTAATAGACCGTTGTTTTTCCTTCAGCAGGCAAAAGCAAGAAAACAAGCCTTAATCCCAGATGAAACATAACTGCAATAATGCTTTAATACCATGATGTTCATGAACCAACACTCCTTCAGTTAAGAAGAATCTGTGTCTCCAGACTAACTCCAAAGGTCACTTTTAACAATGGTTGACCCTACCTTGGAAAGGATCAGGCCAATTAACATCAAAATATGTTGGCAGCTCTGCAGAACTGCTTGTCATGTTCCTCACACATGAACCTGGATCTTTTGCTTAAAATGCATGATAAATCACCCATTAAACATTGTATAGTGCCTTTAGTGCTGAAGGTGATTCATTTAAAACACCTCGATGCTGGACAAAAATGTGGCATTAAATGTCACTCCTCTAACTCTAGGAAAGGAGTGGAGTCAGCAACTCAGGACCAAATAAATATTAAAGAAAATCCTTTCTGGGATGCTCTTTAACTGTAGATATTATCAATCTGCGATATCCGATACATTCTTAGAATTATTATGTGACAAAATATGGTAATTTACCTCTCTGGTGTATTCACCCGGCCTCATCTATTTCCACTTCAGTTAATGGTCTTTAGTTTTTTCTGAAATAACTTTTGACAACTGCCAGAGATAAGGGTGTGACCTTGGTGCATTAAAGTGGCAGTGATACTAAACCTATGCCAACTAACTAATGTTTGACTGTGCTCCATCTAAGTTGTCAAATATCACTGCCTGCTGTCAGATCCATGCCTGTACTAGCAGAAATTAAAATCCCTCACTGCATCCTTGTTTCTCCCATGAGAGCTGGCACCTGTGTGGAGCTGCTGCGACTGTCTACGATTGGATTTGCCCCTAGGTGAGCAAGAATGGCAAACAACGAAAGATTAGCAATGAAAACAGACAATTTCATGAATTGACAGAGAAATTTGCCATTATTTTGCCGACTGATATCAATGCTGTACCAATGTGTTTAATTTGCCATATAACAATTGCTTTATGTAAGGTTGCTCATATCAAGTGCCATTATCAGTCTAAACATGCTAGCTTCAGTGCAGCGTTTTCGCCTGCTAGCAGCGCAAGAGGATTACAGTTTTAAAGTCGTCTTATTCTAATGATCCTGACAGCTGCGACAACTGCTGCAGAGAAAGCCACAGCTGCTTCGCCGTGTGTAACCTGGGAACTAGCCAAAAACGGAAGGCCATTTGTGGATGCTAAACTTGTGAAAGTATGCAGCTTGGGAATCGTCGAGTTTTTTTTTTTTTGCAGGGAACAGGTTCAAGATGAACATCCTCACCTGTGTGAAACAGTTTCAGCTTCTAGATTCAGAAGCAACATTTATACTGGGAAAGGCTTGTATGGGGAAATTTCACCATTTTGCAACACTGGCCTCCAAGCATAGCAAATCAGATACCTCTGAGTTATGGGTTGTACTGGATCTCTGTAAAAGTCAGCATGATACTGGATGTTAGATGTTCTCTGGATATATTTCCTTTAATATTCAAAACCTCCTCAGCTCCGTCACATGGATATATTGATGATGACATCATTTGTTTGCTTCTGCATGTGCAGTCATCAAGTGCAAATGGCGAGTTAGAAATGATCCATCCATCCATCCATCAATCTTCAACCGCTTAGGGTTAGGGTTAGTCGGGTCGCAGGGGCAGCAGTTTCAGCAGAGATGCCAAGACTTCTCTGGCCCCAGTCACCTCCTCCAGCTCGTCCGGTGGGACCCCGAGGCGTTCCCAGGCCAGCCGAGAGACGTCCAGGAGGCATCCGAAGCAGATGCCCAAGCCACCTCAGCTGGCTCCTCTCGATGTGGAGGAGCAGCGGCTCTACTCCGAGCCCCTCCCGGATGGCTGAGCTCCTCACCCTATCTCTAAGGGTGCGCCCAGCAACCCTGCGGAGGAAACTCATTTCGGCCGCTTGTATCCGTGATCTTGTTCTTTCGGTCATGACCCAAAGCTCATGACCATAGGTGAGGGTAGGAACGTAAATCGACCGGTAAATCGAGAGCTTTGCCTTTTGGCTCAGCTCCCTCTGTACCACAACGGACCGATACAATGACCGCATCACTGCAGACGCTGCACCGATCCGCCTGTCGATCTCACGCTCCATCTTTCCCCCACTCGTGAACAAGACCCCGAGATACTTGAACTCCTCCACTTGAGGCAAGGACTCTCCACCGACGATTAGAAATGATATAGTTTTCTATTCTAAGGGACAAAAGCTGTCAACAAAACTGGCCCATGAATGTGAATGATAAATTACTATTTCTCAAGGAATTTAGAGTGATTTTTTTCCTTTGAAAGGGCACACTATTGATTTACTATTGTACTTCCATAAAGGAATGTGATTTTAAAAGAGACAGATTAAGAAAAGAATGCTAAATATTGATGCAGCAGAGCCCAAGATAACCCGACTTTTTGTCCTTATTTAAACTTTTAAATGCTATTTAATTGCTATGTTGTTATTACTGTTGGCACAGTTATTGCGGTGGAAGATTCATGTTGTGTTTAAAATTTAAACTTTGTATGGTCGATCTTTCATGGAGTTGGTCAAAATCAGTGTTTTGTCTCAAGTTCACCCTCAGTATTTGACTTTTGTCTTTTTGTTAAGGTATGTTTTCCTCAAAATAAACATCTGGTCATAGGAAATCTCTAAAGACCTCAATCTGCACTGTCCAAATCCACTAGAATTGGCTCTCTTAATTGATTTGATTTTTTAAAAGGACTTCATGTTCAATTGGCTTGCTAATTCCTCTTCAAATGATAAAAACGTGTCTGCTCAGAGGATTACTTTAATTAAACTTGTACCTAAGTCATCTCACTCATCATCGTCTCTGCTACATTTGATACTTGTTTCTCACCCAGATGGGTTTATTAAAGTCATGGATGCTTTCTGACCATCCTGTTATTTTCTAGGTTTGGAAGATTAAAATCCCCCAGCTTCCTCCAAGAAATGTAAGCATGAGACAGTGTGAACATAAACTTTGATCACTTTATTCAAGAGTGTGTGGAGGATGCATTTCAGTTTATAGCTTAGTTCAACTTTATGTTCTTTTGTTAACAACCATTACAGTGAAGCACTCACTGAAATGAAATTCTTTGGTCTCAGGCTCCCCCCAACAATGCTCTTACAGATCAAGACCTTATGTTGAAGATATTAATAATTATAGGCCTATTTGTAATATTGGCAATTCTCAATTATCACAATACATTAATTAATTTCAATATTAAAACGTACTAATGATGAATTTTTTTTTTTGACAAAGCTCAATTTACAGGTGCAGTTGTTATTCATTTAATCAAGGCCTTCAATTTGGTTGACCATTATTGTCTTCTTAATAAACTTTATGCTATTTGTGTTTCTCAACGGGGAACAATTTTCCAAAAATGTTATTCAGTTATATACAGATGACACTGCTATTTACACATCTTACGCATCTGTCTCAGAATACTACATAGACCAATTAATTGTTGTTGTTCCAGTTAAGAAAATGAATCATCTTACACACTGATTTCTGGTTATTTTATTTACCTGATATGTGTCATCGTCTAGCTGTGCCTTCTTCTCCTCGTGCTTTGTGTTTCTGCTGTTTCCCCCCTCTCTTTGCGTTTCTTGTTGGTCCTGTGTGTGTGTGTGTGTGTGTGTGTGTGTGTGTGGGTGGCATTCCATTGGCATCCATTGCACTCCTGCTGTCAATCTACCTGGACACCTAAACCAATCCACTCAAGCTCCTGCAGTATATATATCCGGACAACATATGTGCCCTAGCAAGCAAATTACATTTCAAAACAGTCTTGATCATAGCAACTCTACATCACAATGCTTGTCTGAATACCACTGGCTTTGTAGCTTTTAGTACATATTGCTCTGGCCTCTCAATTAAAAACTCCATCCAATCAATCCCTCCTGAAGTATGCCACTTAACTTGTGCTAAACTCTAGACAGTGACGGACAGTGGAGTAAGAGACATTGAACTTAAAGCCTAATTTTCCAGAGTAGATTTAGCCTCAAATTAATTTTTCAAATTTAGAGAGAACAGACAAATGGCCACAGGTGATATGAGGCTCACACAGTTGAAAACCTGCATTAAAACTAAGAAAATGGAGAGTACAGTGTAAAGCTTTGTCTTGTCTTCACTCTTCTGAAAAGACTCTTGGTGTCTACAGCTTTAGTCTTAAAATCACCAAGCTCTCTTTTAGTTTGCTGCAGAACCTCTTCCATTCTCTCAGTGTCATCCATGGTTAGGTCTGTCTGGCATCTTGCATCTACATACAAATTATGGCAGTAGTTACAACTCAAGAGGCTGAAATACAGGTTAGAATCTAACCAGAAGTGCCAAAGAAGCAATAAAGTGTGTGTATAACATACTGTGCATTATATAAATGTAAGTGTTATATATAAATAGATAAACATTAAGGGTAGATATGACAATGGTACAAAATATACACCATGGATATTATTAACATGATGGACAGTATTAACAGAGTGGTAGGAGTACGCCAAGAACAAGTACAAGAACAAGTACATTGATGAAATGCAAAGAATAGGAAATGCAGAAGGGGGGTTAGTTATTCAAATTACTCTCCCAATTATTAATGATGTGAATTGTTGTTTTCTTCATAGAGCGAGCCCAATTCAAAGTTTACATACATTGTTGTCAGAATCATGTCTGCCTCAATACAACTATAATCTACGATAATGGCTGCGTTTATTAGTACGATCCATTTACCTTGTCAATCACACCTCACTGATGTCCTCTGGCTCTTAGTTCTCAAATGAGGTTAACTTCAGGAACCCAGTCTACTAACTCAAAATCACTGCAATCTCAGGCGAAAGAGAACGACAAAACTGTAACCAATCATTTGTAGCACTGATGTTGCACCCTGCAGAACACTTTGTAGTTAGCTAGCACGTCGTATCGTTGCTACGTATCACTGTTCAATTACAGGAGATCAAACTCCAACAAAAAAAGAAAGTACAAAGTAACAAAACGGTAAGCCACATAAACATAGTAGCACAGTACCTTTGTTACATTAATCATCTTTTATTTGGAAGGAAACACAAACCAAATGTAGACATAAGTGCACGGTATATAACTGCTAATCTTTTAGTCACATTCCTGTTGTTAGTGCTATAGTCACTGTTAGTATTGCTGTTTGTGTTGTCTCTCTCTCTCTCTCTCTCTCTCTGTCCACCCTCCACCCAACGCGGACCCCTACAGAAGCCGCCCACATTGAGCCTGGGTCTGTTTGAGGTTTCTTCCCGTTAAAGGGGAGTTCTTCCTGCCACTGTTGCTCAATATAATATAATATAATATCTGATGCTGCTCATGTGCAAATTCTTGAATCCTTAATTTTGAATTCCTGAATCGTTGGGTCTCTCTCTCTAATTAAAGAGTTTGGTCTAGACCTGCTCTTTATGTAAAGCGTCTTGAAATAACGCTGTTGTGATTTGGCGCTATATAAATAAAGATTGATTGATTGATTGATTGACATTACCTTTTGAGGAAGTTGTCACCATACACACGGTTTATTTACATTCCAGATAACAGCCCTGGCAACGCATTGATGTGATGTCATATGCAATCAAGCTATTGAAGACCTGCTGACACCGCTCAGGGCTGTAAAAATATTGCAAATCATGAGTAATAATAATAGTGTGGAAAGCCTGACAACTGTTTCCATTATGATACTGTATGGCATTTGCAATATTTGTAAAGTTATTAATGCAGGAAAAAATCATTGACTTATTTACAGTTTTGTTCTTTTTTTTGTGGAAGAACAAGAAGAGCAGCATGGATGCACAAACACAGATAAAAACAAGCAGACTAGATAGCTAGTTAGGTAGTCATCCGTAGCATGTCAACAGCTTAAAAACGCACTGGCAAATGTCACAAAAATCACATTGATATGAATTTATTGCAAAGTTGTAATTTAAGTTAGACTTTAAACAGCAAAAAAAAATGTATTACAGATACCAAAGTGATCTACTGCAGTAGAATCTAAGCTTGAACAAAATAATAGCATATTGCTCTCAGATTCAAGCATAGTATAATTCAAGTACCAACATTTCACCAGACAAACTGGTTCTATTAAGGTTTAATGATCTTTTACTTGGAAGGAAACACAAACCAAATGTAGACATAAGTGCACGGTATATAGCTATTAATTACAACTGCATCCCTTAAAAGGCAGAAGACATGCATCATTAGCATATGATGACTGCATTTTCACAAGACTACAATTCTCTAAAGATTGCAGTGCAGTGAAACAGTCTCTTGTTTTCTGGGTAGAGAGAGAGAGAGAGAGAGAGAGGGACAGAGAGAGAGAGAGAGACAGCATGTTTACCAAAAAGTGCATCTTCAAAATAGGACTGATCATTGTCACTTTCTTAGTAAGCAGTTCAGACAGCGTTTGTGCATTCGGGTCAGCTTGCTTCATGATAAATTCATGAATGAAAATCAACACTTAAGAGAAAAACACTTGATGAATTCAAAGCTTTTCCTCTTACTTCAAATCTCTAGCCGCTGTGTATTTTCTCCCTCGTTTGGCTGTAAATACATACAAATGAATCCTTGCTGAACAGCCTCTGTCTCCTTCAGCTGTCCCCTTGTCTTTATGGGGATCCCAGTACTGCTAACCTTGAACTAGAATACAGAGCTATGATGTTGCCCCAGCAAATGCATGTAAGTGCAGGCTGTCCAATTTGGTTTTTCTGAGCTTAAAAACAAAACGATAAAACATCCCATCACGTGTAGTAACCACCGAATGAACTTTGTTAAGTATAAATGATACAACGACAAACAGCGGCCAGTGGAATTGTCTCCAAGAGTGAGGTGGTGACCAGTTCAGTCATAAAACAATGATGCATGTGGAAATCAGCAGATATATTTGTAAACTATATTTAAAGGATGAAGATGTGTTTCTTCTCATACATGATATTAACACTGTGAAGTTACCACGTAAACAAGTATTCATGACAATATCTTTCCACAATTTAAAAGCTTTCTGTCTCTACGTTTGAGTGAAATTATGAAGTTACGAGTCAAACATCTTTTTTAGCACGTTGATAATGAACCGTGGTATTACTTTTACCTCACAAATCCCTGTTCCATAACAGTTCCAAGTCACAATCCCTTCAGGTGAGGCTCCCATGTATGGCCAATTGGGATTTGGCCACTTGGGATTTAGTCACAGTCCACTTTCTATACAGTAGAGTCCCTCATGGTGTAGACCATCAACTTTTCATACTCCACTCTGGCTTGTTCCATGCAACTGTAACTGTAAATAATACACCGAAACAATAGATCAATAAAATATAAATAAATAAAAAGATAATTTAATATTGGAGTTGGAGTGGTTCAGTATTGTAGGCAATATTATTGTGTGCATCTGGATAGCATATGGCCTTAATCAAGCTCTTGGATGGTTGCAGAGGGTTAGTCCAGGATACACCCTGGGTAGTTGTAAGTTTATTTGCTATTTTGCACAATTCGTTTGTGGGTGTGCACTGTGATGGGGTAAAACAATAGCTACAAGCAACACCACTAACACTTAAATTTCAGTTAACAGTTACAGACTTATGAGCTGCTATGACTTCTCTGTCTTGTTTCATCGCACCTTTGAAAGTGGATAATCTAGTAAGGGTAAATAACGTCAAGCAGTCGTAAGATAACTGTCAAGAGGTGCTACAAAAACCAAATGATCATCATGGTGGACCACCTCAGTACCGGGCCTCCATACTTTTGTCTGCTTTCATTTGTTTTCCTGAGCAGAAGGATGTCTGGGGGATGAGTAACCACTACCTCGATAAGGATCACACTCAACATCTGTAATTATCCGTGTATACCTTTCTCTTACAATGATCACCTGAACTAGCACAATATGCACGATCCTCCATCATGTCCAGTCTGTTTTTCACATCCTGTCTTCCATGTGGATGCTGCGTGTCATCAGAATCACATCACAACGAATAATGTATTACTGTGATCACGCTCAAAGCGATGCAAAATTGTATTTGTGCTGTGCTAAGTCAATGAAAAGAACCAAGTAGATGCAACGTGGCGCTGTGCTGATGTGAGAGCTGCAGAATTTGTGTGTTGCTCAGGTTAAAATTAGTGTTACTCACGCAAGTGCCCAAGTAAATGCGCTGTCAAACTGTGCGTTACGCAAGGTGAAAATTACTTTCACTTTTGGTGTGAGCGCACAGTTAGAGATCAAAGCAGTAGTGTTTATGTAGCCGGAGAGGCGAAACCCAGGGCCCAGAAATACTGGAGATAACTTGCTGCTGCTTGTTAAGTATTACAGTAAACCCATGGTAGTAACTGAGGAGACCTAGATGAACATATCAATAGTGTTATCAACTTCTCTCTTCTCCAATCAGGATTTCTACAGCTGAAAGGTATTAAGATAATGTTTCGGGGAGATTTTAGTGGCTAAGAATATGTTTCTAAGTGAGGGGGGTCTATCTAACATGTTGAACGCTACCCCTACATTTCAAAATACTTTTTTTTTTTTTTTTATTGTTTTGAAACCTGCATTCTTCACATATTGTGTTCAGACTTTTTTTCTGTGGGCTAGCTGCTGTTCTGCTGCTGTGCCACCCTCCGCTCTGGTGCATAGCGAGGTCAGCCAAACAAAGGCACCATACTAAACAATGGAAAATATTCAGCTGCTGCGTCCTCTACTGCTAGTGCGTTTTTGTGAGTGTCGAGTGGACAGCAACTGAAGCCAGAAAAGATGATTTGAAGTGCATTAGTATTCTCTCACAGAACATATGCTTCTTTTTTTTTTCTTCGACAGCGTGACAATTCCTTAAGTTTTCCTGTCACGACAGCCCTGAATGAGAGCAGACAACAAAATAACGGAAAGAGAGGCACGTATGCTTGGGTTTTGTAATTACATGTAATTGCATTTCTCTCCCTTGCAATAAGAAAAAAAAAAGAAAGAAATTGCTCATTTGTCCTCCAGTGTGAATCCCGACATGATGACGCAGCATGTTAAACTGCAAAAGGGCACTGCTCCAGGGGTTTGCAAGGGAGACGGCCCCTGAGTATGTTACCCCTTGGCAGAGTGCCCCGCTGCCCAGTGATTGAATGCCACTTGACATATTTTCAATAGGTTCGTCACCTTTTTCCTGTACTCCTGAATATACATCACAGCAGCTGGTGTCTCAAGAGAGGCGGTGATCCTTCCTTTTCATTTGAGCTCTCTCATACTGTCTTTAAGCTGTAGGGTACAACCTTTTGCTTGACAGATGAAAACGCAGGGAGAGCTGATCTATAAACCCCCCAGTTACGATCGAAGTAACTTTGTGTTTAGCACACAGACAAAATACATAAAAATGTGGAAACCTCCAAGCGAATGACTATTAAAGCTTCACAATCACACTTACTGGATTTTGTCAGTGAAGCAATCTCAGTTTTACTGAAATGCAGACACATTTTTAAGAGGCCAAAAGGGAGGATTTTGAAAGTTTCTAACTGGGGCATTTTCCTGACATTTTTTGGTCCCTTGTTGAAGCCTGTCCGCTACAGACAGAAATAGTTTCAATGTAGCTTCATGTTTTATTTGCACTTGTAAATCTTTTCTTTTTTTCTAAAAGTTAAACAATACAGGACGCAGGAGGATCTGGAGTTTGGATTATATGAAGGATACAATTCCTCCGGAATGACAGGACAGCTACAAGAACCTTTACATGTGTAGCAAGGTGAAAGATACCAAAGGAAGCTGACTATGGCTATCACTGAGCCAATGGCCTTTGACAAAACACGTTTAGGAATGATAAATCTGGCTAATGAGGTCTGGCTAAGGAAATTACTCACCTTAAAGCCACTAACAGCCTTCACAAACGCTTGAGGCAGGCGATAACTCAGAAAAAAAGGTGGGGGTTTCAGTTGATGGTGATATTACACAGTAAATTAATTAAATGGCCCTCCAAAGGCTAAAGAATTGCCAGTTAAACATATTAAATATCTCACTTGAATACAGAAAACGTCATCTTTCCGGGCATCTTGTGTGTCATCCTGAAAATTCAGAGAAGATACAAGTGATTGTACAGTGACTAGTGACACATTTTCCCCATCCAACTGTCAACATTTCACTGAGTTAAACTTATACAGACAAACAGTGACAGCCAAAGTACATTGGCACATGGGTAGGACAGCAAAACCTTTATAAAACAAAGATTAATTTTCCCACAGTCCTATAGGGGAACCGCAGGGATCCCAGCTACCAAAGCACAGTGCTACCAAGGCACCATCCAGCTGTCAAAATGTTGGTTAGTGTCCGCAAGCTGAAAGCTCCTGCAACACAGAGCCACTTGGATGGGGAAATTATGTAGTTTACAGAAACAGCCGCAGTATTGTTACAGGATAACTGCAGTCATTACTGCTACTGACACAAACTCAGACGCAGGGACCTCTGGCTCCTGACGAAGGACCTGCTGTGTGTGGGTGGCACCATGACCTGTATTTAGAGTAGCCTGAGCAGCTGTGTTTGAGGCCTCAATTGAGTAGGGAGAAGAGGATTCCCCTGCTGACATGGCACAAGTCTTAAAGTACACGTGTTGTTTAATAATTAGATGTCTTCATAGGACCACCAGGGGAGGAGGGTTGGAGGCGTTGGGTTCATGGCTCACTGCACCCTGCAAACAGATAGCTGTTTTTAATTGTGTCAGCTTTTACACAAAAACTAATAATGTAATAATAATAATAATATATTATGTGTAAATGAACAAACACCCACATCTCAAGTCAATACTTACTTAACCCCCGAAGGGGCAATAAAACATTTATGACCTTTATCAGCCTGACATGGAATGAAAACAACAAATTCTCATATTTTATTTGTCAATACCTTCAAAAATGCCACCCATATGACGCCCAAAGATGATCCATATGAATGTTGGTTACAGTTTGGTTAGATTTAGCCAAAACTACTTTGTGGTTAAAACATATTTAGTTAAAGGAAGACTGTATTAGATATGAGAGAGTGATAACTCAGTATATTTTTAACAAAAGGTAAACACACTGTACCTCAGCAGGAGACATGTTTGCTATTTCCTCGCTCTCACTCACCTTCTTAATAATGAAGTCTTAAAAACTGCATGAAGTCATTTGTGGGCCGTGATGAGCGCAGTGAGAATGAATGAAAACAGTAAAGTTGCCAGCACTAAAACCATCACGCTTCAAGAGAGCTGAAGAGTCACACCTTAGCGTCAACTGAGCTATTGCTAATTGTTAAAGATATTGATTATTTAATCAACTGACTCAAAAGAATCTTTTGCAGGTGAATGTATAATGACATTAAACTTGCGCTCACTGTAACAGCTGTTCAGCAAAACTTTACAGTATCTCGCTCATGGGAAAACTCGTGATCATGTTTAAAAGAAACCAACCGTGACTGTTGGCATGAGACAGGATGCAAACTGTGATGTCTGTGGTCAGAGTCAGACACTTTGTGCTACCCTCACCACATTTAGGTAAGACTAAGAGACGGTCGCAAAATAAGGCATAAGGCATTTACACAGAAAAGCCCCTCCTGGGTCCCTGTTCCCTATGGATGTGAGGTGACAGTGGTTTGTCCTTTGCTATTATGACCTGATGTATTTGCCCTCGTAGCCCTGGTATCCATTAAGTCAGCTCCCTTCTTGAACTGAATAAAATGAAGGAGTTGGAGCTTCTTGAATGTGCAGTGGGTAGTTTTAGCTTGAAAACGCAGCATGGGCCAGAAAATAAATGCTTTTAAAAATCCTGAAATGTCAGCACCTGGCCAAGTAATCATTGAGTCACTGGTATTGATCAACAATTCTGTCAAACCCCTGCAGAGATATTTTTAGTCATTTTGCAGTATGGGGCAACACAAATCATTTTAATTGCCTCTTTAACTGTTGAGGTTTAATTCAATTTAAGTGGTGAAAATCATTAAATGTTTTTGAAAGGAAATGACAGTGTGATACATCTCTGTGAATGTGCTCTCCTTTTATCCAAGAACACAAAAATAACTGTCCCAGGGACCAAAGAAAAATGTTGACATGATGAGCCCAGCTAATGAATCATAAAAACACAATGAATCTAATAAAGCTGGCTTCAAAAAGCTTTTTAGCGACAGAGGGCAGACAAAATAATCTAAAGACTTTATGGAAAGTTACGTCTGCTGAAATATCCTGATCACAGACTTGATCACACACTGCCACAGGTCAGGTTAGGTTGAACGACAAACAGCAGTATTTGTCTGCTATAAAAGCAGTCTAGATATAAGCTTTTTTAATATTCTGGCAACATGACATCTTATGGGAAAACTGGGCTTCATTTGGCTGAAAGGCAAATTTTTTAAACACCTAAGTTACATGTAAACGTTCTTTCAACAGCAATTAAATGACTAGTATCTTAATGCCAACATATTCAAAAAAATAAAGAAAACTCAAGACAATATAAAAAGCACATATAAATAGGATTTTAGAAAGAGTGAAACAAAATTAAAAATAGACGATAAAAGATAAGATAGATGGAAAAAATGGAAATAGAGTGAGACAGATTAAACAGAGAATAAATGTTACAGTGCAGCTACACTTCAAGGTAAGATATAAATAAGTCCCAAATCTAACTTAAAATGGAACGGCTGAGAGCTGGAGAAGACTTTTGTCTGGGAATTCGTTGGGAGTTTGTTCCAGATATGTGGCATATAAAAACTGAATGTTGCTTCTCCACTTACAAGGGTGGATAATCCACCCAGAAAAAGTGGTTGGGACCCCAAGACTTTTGACCTCCAGGAGCCACAAAACTCCAGGGTTCACCGTGTATTTGTTGCTTTTTTGTTATTTGATTAATCTAACTCTCATACATGGTTACATGATCTGTCCGGTAAAGTGGCCCTGTGTTGTTGCCTTTGTGTTGTGTTCATATGATGTTTATTTCTAAAGAAACTATACAATAAAATAACCAGGTGGTATTCCAGTAAAGGAGTCCTGGGTTTTCTATTGTGAATTCAAAGCACTGTAACTAATTGGAAGTTCAATTAATCAAATCAATCAAAAAATGTCTGCCCAGGACCCCCAAAAACATTAATGTGGCCATGCTACAACACCGTCACTGAAATGATATTGAATGAACAGTTATATATTTCTGTATGTAATGTGGACATTTTAAAAAAACTCATCATTCATCCAGATTTTGTCCCATTTTGGGCTACACGTCAAGATGTACTTGACATAATCCCCAAATGATCAGATCAGTACTTTTTAATCAAGTAATGAGGCAATTGCTTATTTGTCTCAAGAGAGCTGTAAAATAAAACTCCATCAAAGATTCCTTCAAACAACCCAAACGCCACTGTACCTACATGTCACATCATCTGTATTTAACATATATAGAATCAGACAAGACGCTGATATAACAAGCAGCCAGGTACAGTTTGAAGGTAGTTTACTGACCACCGATAACCAGCCCAGGTAACTGTGCATATCCAGTGCCATTCTGTGAAAAGGCAAAGAAATCCATTATTGGCACTAATTTCATTACTTGCATTGTGCTGTTTGTGTTTATTCGCCCCAACAGCCAATGTATCCTTCCTGTTAGTTTCTTCAGTCTCTCTTCATTGTCCTCTCGTCTCATTTATGAAGTTGATTCATAAAGTCTCGGAATAAGCGTGATTTTATTTTATTTTATTGCTGAATTTGACACATTTTCTCCTCACATGAAAGCCTACAGCAAGTCTTCAGCAAACCCATGCCCTTACCTGCCCACTCAAATCTTTTTCATTCATATGTTTTGGGGTTCACGCACTCAACAACTGTGAACACAGCCCAGGTGATCCCTGTATGTTGCCCTACCAGTGGCCTTGTAGTCTGCTAAGAAGACACAAAATATGTAAATATGAAATTCTGGAGAAGGCAGATTCTACCTGCACCTCATGTACTGGTGCATCCTGTTACTGTGTTCTCTGTGTGGCATGAAATTAACATCAACACCTCTGAAAAACGAGCTCAGATCATAAATGTTTAGGTAACAGAGAGTTACGCTACTCATTACTAAAAACAATAATCATATTAATGTAATGTTTTACTCAGTAATGTCTCACTGCCAAACCCTTATTCTAGCTGTCCCCCCTTTGCCAGACCTCATGTGAAAACAAGCATTAAATTGTTGCTCAGCAACAATGCAGAACTGTGTTCCGTTACAGAGGATGTCATTGTGACCACCAAATTACTTTCCCACCACTTTCTCCCTCAGAAAGTCAGATGTCAACCCACAAAGGCAAACCTTAACAAGCTGCCTACAAAAAGTCAGGGGCTACTCTGGGCCTTCCTGCTTTGCTTGTTATGAACAGACAGTACAGAGTATACTCCGGGAGTTGTTGGTGACGTCAGTGTGACCACTAACTTTCTTGATCGCAGCTACTCTTCTCCTCTCCTTTCCATGGCTCCCCTTCTCGTCCAATTCATGGGGAGTATCTTATGCCCTTTTATCCCCTGCGGCCCTCTGCATAGCTCATTTATGAAGTCTGGAAATATCTGCCAACTAGGCTTTCCCACCAACCTCTCCCTAAAATAGCCACGGAGGCAAGTGTGGAAGGCCCTCATTTCCCACAGTTGTGCAACAACATAACCAGGTCATGTCTGTCCTCTAAAGAAGAAGAACAGGCAATTTAGAGGACAGGGGTGATTGTCAACAACGAGCCCAGTCCAGCACACAGACGATGATTGGTGATTGAACAATGCCCCTTAATGGAGGACAAACGAAGACTTCAAAAAAACGGAAAAACGGAAATTATGAAAGTTGGACGTAGAGAAATAAAAAGTAAAACTGATAGAGAGTAGAACAAAGTGAAGTAAAATGCTCTTTTGCTACAGGCTGCAGATACCATGAACATTGGGATAAACCCATTTGTACAAGACTTTTTCTTTTTGATTTATTGTGGAATATTATCGGTGAAGTCACAGGGAATTTACTGGTTGTTAGACATTCATCCTTTTGATACTTCTCAGACTAACCTCAATGTATTCGCAGCTCATTCAGGCCATCTATGGAATTCATAAACTGCTCAATATTCCAGTGCAATTTGGAACATCACAATTCAAATTTACTGCATAGTAACCGTCTTTGAGTGGAAGATAAATCACACTCAGACTCCTTACAGTAATTCATGTGCCTGTGTGGGTCCTTTATTCAGACCAGTCTGTCACTACACATGAACATCGCTACACAGCATGAAACTGGAAGTCTGAGAAGTAACAGAATGTTGTGTTCTGCATCAATAATTGCCATTTTCTGTCAGTGTCATCTGGAAGTGTTCACACTGGTTCCAAAAGGCTACTGGCCGCAGTCCTTTTTTGATTTTCATGCAAATTTGATAACTTGTGATTGAGCTACTGTTTTGTCAATAATAAAGCCTGTGGCCATACCCTGCCAGTCATTAAGACTTAGTCTGAAGACATGTTAGTGCCTTTCTGAGGCTGTGTATATGCCTAAGCATGCTTTGGGTTAAATTCTTCCATTAGCATGCTAATGTGCTCATGAGGATCATTTTAACATGCTAAAGTATAATAGGTAGAGTCAAACAAAGGTATTGCACTGTTTCCTTCCTTTTTGTTTTGTATTTATGTCTTTATTGGACAGTTGATAGCAAAGAGCCAGGCAGGAAACAAGGGTGGAAAGAGAGGTATGAAATGCAACATAGGTTTCTGGCCTGATCTATAATCATTTGGATACCAAAGCACTCCTACAGTTAGCAAGTTTGACATTTAGATGGGCAAATTAAGTCCGTCCAGTGGGCAACACAAATGTCTAATGCAGATTTCATCCAATATTTGTTGATAGCTGGAAATGTCAACAGAGGATCACTAAGCGTAGATGTCGAGATATTTCAGTTGACAATTTAAACTTTGACTTCCTAGAATAAAAAAAAACTAGAATACATTCAAACCCCCATAGTATTTTTAATATTATGAGAAATATGTCCTTGCAATCACTAGCATGAGCTTATTCAATTCTGACTGTGACATACTCCAGCATATGATCCAAAACTACTTTCCTTACATTAAAGATGTTCTTAATGGATCCAGCTTGGATCCAACAGGCCCGCGATGCTCAGCAGGTCAGATCTTACATGTCCTCCGTTGAAAGTGAGTTATGCACACCACACAGTCCCACTCAAAGAGGATCTTCCCCACGTAAATATAAGAAGAAATCAGAAACATTTATTCAACAGTGTTGACAGAAATGAACTCTGCACACCAAAACAAATGGAAGCTTATGAGAGTCTTTTCACACAGCAATCAAAACTCTTCAAATACTTGCCTATATAATATGGAATGACACTTCCACAAAAGAGCAAGGCTGCAACGCTGCTTACAATGTGCAACATTCAGTTATATATTTGTAAAGCTGTAAATCCAACCATGAAGGTATGTGTCTCTATTTTGCTTTTTAATGCTCTGTATAGCTGTACACACATACAGCAACAGCAACAAAATCATGTTTTTTTTCTCCCTCCAGCATGTTAAACAGAACAATTTAGTGCAATGTGACTGGGAATCAAAATTTTAGCAGGACTAATCCTGTGGCTTGATATATGGCAATGCTGGTCTGTCAGTTAGTCTCAATGCTGGACAACCTACGGGGGCAAAGTAGACAAAGGCCCCAGGTGTATTGGGTGGCATGTTGGTCTGATTTAAATCTTGATGAGTCCTGAAGCATAATGCACTGTGATACACAGGGTTTAACTCCTGGAGGGTGCCGCGATGGAGAGCGCAGATCATCTCCACTGTCCTTGGCCTGGAATTTATTACTCAGCTGCAGAGTATCTGGTGTGCTCGGCCGAGGGAGGGAAGTGTGGTGCCTGAGCAACGGCTACAGATGAAAACCCAGGATTAACTTATCCTTTTCCTTAAGGTCCAGTTTTAACAGTCTGATGTCCTCCTGTAGCTGTAAGTAAGCTGGCGGGCAAAGTCCACACATAGCCATGGTGATGTGTCATTAGTCCACTAGCAATAGCCACAGGAAGTATTTGAAAATAACTTCAAAATCCACTTCCGATGACTATGATCATAAATCTAATTGAAAGATATTGTTGAGAACAACCAGGATCCAGGGAGTGTACTGTAAAAATGTGGTTTAAAGTTTCTGATGGAACTTCTGGCGACGCCAACGCATGCGCATGATTAAATTGGTAAGAGCCTGAAGGTGGCCTCATCCTATGTAGGGGCCCTATGTTAAAATGTAATTATAATAGCTTTAACATTTGCCTCTAACAGGTCAAAGATCCTAAATTCAGAACACCAATAATTTGAAAAACAAATAAACAGAAAACGGATAATACTAATAAAAACCCAGTACAACTTATAACCAACACAATAGCATGCTCATTTGATGAAACAACATCAGCTCTCTTCACTCTATCTTAACTCTCGTGCACATGCAATCACAGCTTCAGGAACAAGCTGGGGTTCAGAAGGGATACTTTGACATGCAGACTGAAGGAGCCAGGAATAGTGGAATATCCACTACCACTAAGCCACAGCCACGGCTTCAAATGATCAAAAAGGAATCTTCCATTTCAAACATGCTAACACTACACATAACAGAAAACAAGATAACGTGCTCAATCTTAAAAAATCTTGCCTCTTATCACGCTAACTTTAGGATTATACATTTTAAATGCTAAAGCAAGTTTGCCAGAGACAGGTGACAGCGTGTTAGAATTCAGGGAAAACCTTTTCATCCGAGTGTTTATCACAGTTTCATACAGAACTATGCCAATCTAAATGCACTGGTCTACAGATGTCAGTAAACACACAAACCCTGAACCCAGAAGTACAAATTTCAGTACCAGCAATATTTCTTACAGTTGGCTGCACCAAGATGATAAAAAGTTCTCCATGAACAGATACCATCTTATGCAGTGCCCCTGCAAACCTACATATTCATGTGAGCACTTGAGTGAACCTCACAGTGTAAAACCACCCTCCAACAGTCTGTGAGGGCTCAGTCGGCGAGTCTTAATTTCAATAAAACATATCCCCTCAGAGGTTAATACGGGCTACCATGATCCAACAGTCTAGAGCAAATGTGGCCAATTAACACATGCTAGTGGGCCATTTAAGGTTGAAGAGATTACATAAACTTTAATCTCTTTGAATGTTATTAATCCAAAATATTGATTAATAAACTCAAGCAGATCAGACACATGTAAAGCTGCCAGATTCTAGTCTATTCTGCAGTGTGTTACGATGAATGGCAGATCTGGCAGATGTAGCATTACCTATTATTGGGCAGGTAAAATTTTGTTTGCAAAGGCTCACTGCTTGCTCCTTGATGTCTGTTACATTTTATGTCTGCAGATGAAAAAAAAACTACATTTTTGATGTGTGCAACACTTGTACTTTTGCTGTCAGACATTGCGGCGTACACAGTGATTAATAATGGATGTCAAGGGTACCGTTTGGAGGTTTTGATCACTCTTTCTAACACTGTGTGCAAGATGTGTGTTCACGAACAAAAGTGTGCTGAGAGAATGAGAGATTCTGTCACAGTATTCTTGGAAAAGCAACGTATCCGATCGGTCTTTTGCTATGGTGAAATAAATGAAAAAACATAATTTCTTTGGCTGTAGAGCAGCATAAACTTAAACACTTTTTGCTCCTCGTGTCTTGAATTAATACTTAAAGAAGCTCTCAATCAGTGTTCACTTGAGGATAGAGTGAATTCTAAATAAACCTTAAGTACGGCTTTATATTGTTACAATCTAGTAATAAATTGAACAATTTTGAAAAATTTTTGATCAACAAACATCATCTGTGTGAGTTGATTATATCATTTGCATTTCCTCATTTTTTTTTTTTACAGACTGCCGTGTCTCCCTTATCTGTCAGTAATATTATATTATAATCATACGTTGAAAATGACAACTTGAAAGTTAGAAAAGTTAGTCTGTGCAGATTTGTTTTTTTTAACAAACTGAGGTGTCAATGCAGAATACGTGTTTAATTCTACTTTTATAAAATATAAAGGCATCAAACTTGGCAACGGTGTGATCCATCTCAGCAAAATAGATTAATTCGATTACTTACCACAGCTGTCAGCTTCAATGAAGTGCATGTCTGGTTGAAATGTCAAGCTCATCTACAGAATGTGTGCATCAGCGATATCGTACCTACCAGCAGCTCTAATCCTTGTTGTCACCGCATTATACATACAGATGACAGCAGTGTGGGCAGGAGGTTAATGTCTGGCACATTAATTTGTTTCATTCTACATGTCTGGATGAGAGTTGTGAGCCAAAACCAGCACATGTCTTCACATTCATTAACAAATCATGAACCCAGAGGTTTGAGCATCTCATACTGCGGTTGGACAAGGAAATCAACATCTCAACAACCTCAAAGGCCATGAATGGCATTAAGATCAGAGAAGGAATATCTTATTCAAAGGCATCAGTGACAAAATGCAAGCATCTTGAATATGGAGCAATATAAAAATTGATTTGGAGTTGTGTCATTGGCCACCTGATGAATTATGGCTCCGTATTCACTCTCCTTTCAGCTCCGTTTTTGGTCTCCTCCAGATTCGAGGTAAAGACTTGACACTAATGAAAGTGGTGAGACTGAATCTAAACTGTCAAGCTGGTTGCTATAAAACCAAAACAAGTCTGTAGAGCAGAGGGTAACTGCAGAGTCATGAGAGAATTATCTGTGGGTTTGTCACTACAATCAACACCTTTCACATAGACATAGTCTTTTTATCCATTGTTAATATAAAGATATTTATTATAGCAGCTTTAATCACAATTATTTTGTCAAAAAATTAGTTATGCGCTGAAACATACTAATTGTGCACACGCTAAAAAGCAAATAAAATGCTAAACCTCATAGAGAGTCATGACATCAAGTCTGGGTCGCCTCTGTTCCACTAGCTTCTGTAACTAATTGCAGTCTCTCATTCAGCATTTCATTCATAGGTAGTCATGAAAAATGAAGCGTGTTCACAGGATTTGCTGTCCGTATTCCAAGACAAATCGGCATCCACAGCACTCGCTATTAGAAATGGAAAAAAATGGTGATTTTTACAATAGTAAACAATGTTTTACCACACTTTTTAGCTGCGATCTCTGCTTTCAAAAACAGTGTCAATACTGCTATGAGCAGAAGTCATGTTTACCTGTATTTATGCCGATGGTAATCCATCTGCCTCAACTGGAAAGCATTGTGGGTCAGCCCCAGTTGTTCTATATGTGCTGTAGAAATAAGTGACTTGGCTTGATTCGAATAAATCTCTGGAATAACCCACATGCCTTACTGCTGAGTACAATTCAGAAAAGTGTGTTATTACAAATGTCAATCTCAATTTAGCATAGATCATGGGCGTAGGAGGCACTGATAATGCGGGTGGGACATTCTTCCTGTATTCTGGTGGCTTCTAATAGGTGGTTTTGATTTGGCTTTTATCTGGTTAGACTAACATGAGAAAAACTATGACTACATTTCGTAATTTTAATCCAGAGGAAATGTTTGAAGATATTAAAAAGCTTAAAGTACAGAAAGTGATTCGATGACTAATTCAGAGCCATCTTTAGAAATAACTAAACATTGTTTATTTAACCTGTTGGACCTTATTATGCTTGCATGCAAATGCAATTCTTGATAGTTAATTTCTTTAATCTTATCAAATCAGTGAGGAAAATGGAGAAGACGTCTGTAGTCAAAGTTTCCCCATGCATTCTCCAATAAACTACATTTATCTTCCATCATTTCCACTACTATGAAGAATCACCAGGACCTGAGGCCTGTGTTTCAAAGCTACATTATGTCAGGAGGTCATCTTGGAGGCTTGGTTTGAACACGCATTTTTACCTTTCAGGATAAACAATAGTCTTGAATTCATAAATAGCGATTCGAGGAATTTGTGTCAGCAAATCCATCATGTTAGCTGCTACACATCGGTATCTTTGTGGTACAGGCCCCTAATATATACTTTATATAAACTTACTTTTTATGTATATACATACATATATATATATATATATATATATATATATATATATATATATATATATATATATATATATATATATATATGCTTTGCCTAAAAATAAAACAGTGAGGCTGTGGCCAGTCAGTATAGAATACAAAATAAGAACATTGACTTCAATTCCAAGCTTTGATTTTTTGTAATTTCCTTTTCAGTAATTATCAATTTCCTGAACATTTAGTGGTGTCAGTGTGACCCTTCTTAAATCAGCTGTCATCCACCCATCACTGACTCTCGAGTCAGGGATTTTAAATACCTGCACCTACCTGTTATGAGAGCCAGTGATAATGAGTGGATAGACACTGCACGGATTTTCTACATGGTAAAAACGCGGTACAATTTTTGTGTATGTGTGTGAGTGTGTGTGTGGAGGGGGTATCTAAACTAATCATTTAAAAGAAAAAGAGGTCATTGGGAGGCCTTGTTTCCAGGAGTTCATGGCAAAATGTTATTTATTCCACACAAATATGGGCATATTATCCCAGATGTGTTCCTGACGAAGCCTCATTGTTGGCAGATGTGATGCTGTGAGAAAGATGACACTCATCCATTTCCCCATCCTCCCCTCTTGAATGGTCAGTTACCTCAGGCGGTTGACACAAAGCTGCAGAGGAACATCCGATTTAGCTCCCCAAACTGCTCGAAAAGTTATTTTCCCAAAATACAAACATCATCCTCAGAGAAATCTCTCTAATGTTACAAAGATCATTAGGATTACTTAATGACCAATGATTCTTTTGCTAATGGAGTGAATTCAAATGAAGGCAAACGTTCAAACTGATAACTGATTGTGTGGTCATTAGGTACGATGTAACAAAAGATGAGTCTCCAGCATCCAACTGTAGACACTATTATTGAACACATGCTGTCAGTTTCACAAGCCCATGCTGACCCATGCCACTTGATGAACTCTTTGTCTACCCAGACACTTGCTTCGTCTTTCTTTTAGTGTACTATAAAGTGCCCCGTCCAAGCTCACGTGTAAAACCTGTACCATGAAAGCACCAGTGAGTCCCACTTTGAAACAAAGGCTCGGCAGACTGCTGCTACTGATAATTGGACTTAAGGTTCCATCTTATTATGTGCTTGTCGAACAGCAATCTAACACTTTGCCATCTGTTTGTGTTAGTGTTAATCATATCTATTCTCCTACGTTATTGTTCCAGATGGCTTCTATAATTGCATTGTTTCTTCTGCAGATGTTTTATGGTTTGGTTTCGGAGCACAGCCAGCTCTGGGTTGATAAAGCACTGGAACAGTTAATGGGAAAATAACTGTTTTCACCGACAGATTCCAAGTTTTTGTCACTAGTCACACAAACAGTGTAATTGCCACTAATGGGCCAGGGTAACCATCGGATGACTGGAGGCTATATTAGCATAGTTTTACAAAAACAGTGGAGGAGGAATCCAAATTTAGACCACGGCAGTGGCTGGAACCACCAGGATGTGAAAAAATGAATCTCTTGGCACTCGAAATGTAGAAAGCGCTCCAAATGTACATTATGCAGGGACTTCTCATTATTTTGGATGGAGGAAGAAAGCATATACTACAGCGGCAGTGATAGCAGCTGGAACAATAGCAGCAGGAGTTTCAGTTCCAGGGATTAAGTTCTTGTAGAGGTTCTCTTGCTGCTCTGTTTGTTTTACAATATATCAAGTTGCTGGAAATATCCAGAGCATATGAAACCGTTTCACTCTTATGGAGGCAGTAGCAGTCCAATAGCTGCCATACTTTGTAACAGATTTGCCATTAATTTGAAGAGTCACATAACCTTTAAGGCTTATGAGTGAAATACGAGATTGTGGCTGTATGGACTGCCTCCACCTCGAGATGCTGAACCGCAGCCTATTTCCCTAATCGCCTGTGTGAGCACAACACCGCTGATTCAATCTGAATTTGACAAATGCTGCTGACTAGAGGAGGACAGCTCTGGCATCCTACACGGCAATTTTGAAAACGGCCTCATTTTCGTGCGCCATTGTCTGCATGGCAATAGTGCCTGCGATGAACTGGAATCACATTATCCTGCTGATACCTGAGCATCAGCTGTGCAGTTTGAGACACCGTGAGGGGAAATGAGGGTCACTGAGACTCCCCCAGTCTCTGATTCATCTACTCAGATGAACCAAAGGTCGGATCATGATTCCAGCTCATCAGCTGAGCCGCCCCGACGAGCCAATCAGTAGGGAAATTATTTTAGGAAATTGGTGGGAAACAGGTGTAGCAAGGAATAGAGCGTTTCAGTTAATGCTTTTAAAATCTGGAGTTTACACCGGACATATTTTATTATTCATCGTTCACAAGCAACATTAATGTATTCTGTTTGTTGTGTACTGATGTCACTGGGCATCTTTTAGGGGGCAAACTGAACTATTAGCTCTAAATACCTGATGAGAGTCGTCATGCATGAGTAACAGCAAGTGATTATTACAAGCAAAAAAAAAAAAAAAACCTTGGCTGTTGAGGGTCCAAGCTATCTCCAAAATTTAAATTCAGCATATTTCTCTGCTCAGCACTCATTATTTAATGACAACGAAATTGTAGCTATTATTGTCCTATTCAAATAGCAGGCAGTGACAAAAGGAATACAATGCTAATCTTACAGTGAAAAGGCGCAGCAGGCCATCTCATGTTAGTAATCTCATTTCCTTTGTGCTCTCTGAATCAACTCCCAAATCTATTTAATTAAATCATGTATAATTCAGAACCTCGCGGTCCCCGCGTGTTTCCATGAGGCACAACTGCTGTAGTCGGCATTACACTACATACAAAGGGGGGTGTAAATGGCCATGTAGCAGATAGAGAGTTTACACTACATCGCTAATGAAGCTGCAAATGTCTGCGGGATGAATGAGGCTGACAGTGAGGAGGCTGCGTCACGGTGGCTGGTAGCGCTCGGACCTGCTCGCTGTGAACCGTCCTCTCGTACGCGCGGGCCTTACAAAAGGCTGCCTACGATATGCAGGAAATAAAATACACACATATTATCTCCACCCTCGTGTGAACACACACAGAGAAAGCAGCCTGCTTCCAGCCCCTCGTGCCAAGGTTTCAGACCTTATCACACAATGTGGCAGAATCCTCTGCAGGCAGAAAAGGTTGCTACATTAGAAACAGCGAAACATGAGTTGATCAGAGAAGACTGAGGAAGGACAGTAAAATGAAGCGGTGCAATGAAGAGCTGAATATCTTTGATGGGTCAGGGCACGAGAAATGGACGATAAATAATCGCTGGCATTGTTATACCCGCTTCCCGCTTGTTATACGCTTCTGTCACTGTGCAGAGCAGAGATAGAATCCAAGCACTGAAGACAACATGATGCCTTTGCAAAAAGCCTATAGGCCGGGATGCTCTAATCTATTATATATACCAGTGTGATTCAAGACAGTAATTTGAGAAATATCATCAGCTAAACCCAGAATATATTTCAGCATCTATATGTGCCTGAGGGCCATGTTTTTCAAGCTTCACCCTCAAAAATCAAAGGTTTTTTTTTTTTTTTTTTTGTACCGTGGTGTGTTCTTTTACTGAATCAGCGTTTTGGTTTCAACAGCTCAATGACCTGCTGTATTTGCCTTTTCCAACCAATCGGATGAGAGAGCGAAACATGCTTACAGTACCACTTTTAAATCACTTTATCGTACACTACTTTGAGAAACGCCAATACAATTGCTGTCAAAGTAATGTTGTTACATCGTTTTTGGCATCAACACAAGGGAGAACAAACTAACATTGGGAGCTATGTCGGGGGGTGTTTGGAGAAATTTTCTTGTTGCTATTTCTGTTACTGCTGCTCATTGACGATGGTTCAGAATCACTTTCATCTTATTCAACACATTAGGCGAACGCCACGTCAAGGTCAATGCCGCAATGGCAAATTAACTGCCCACAATATTTTGCCTGAAATTCCTCAGAGGTATCAAAGTAATCAATTATCAAAATCCTTTTTAAATGAGCGCTGTCCTTTCTGGATCAGGAGGTAGACGGTGTGACGTATGACTGGCTTGTCTATGTCCTGTATTAGCCTTAATTATTTCACTTTCAAATGTAATTTTCTACACCGAATTGATTGTTGCTAAGCAGCTTGAGTAGTTCAGGTTGAGGTTACTGTAAAAAAAAAAAAAAAGAAATCGTGAGATGTTGACTCACCATTCCTTTACTGGAGCAACAGCAATCGGATTAGTACTGACAAGGCGAGAAAGGCCATGTGTTTTTAATGACAGAATATGGATTTTTGTCAAAATTAGCTCGTGTGAATCAGTAGATTCTGTCAACCGCTTTCATTTTGGAACTATGAGAATATTCCCTGTCTCAGCTAAAAGCATGGCGGAGGTAGAAACAGCTTTGTAGAAAATCCTCTGAAAATCCTCTGCTTTTGAGAGCACAATTGCAGGAATGAGATGTAAACACTGAAATGGCTTGTTTCCACAAGCATTCATTTTCACATTCAAGCCTTAAACTCCCGGGTCGTGTCATGCACTTAATGTCTCTATAACGACCTCTTTGACTCCCCTTGTTAGCAGCTGCACTCTAACTATGTGACTCAGATTTCGCTGATGCCCAGCTAGCAAACCTTGACATTTGTTCAACTCTTCCCCTGTAGTGTTTCCACGGGTCGTGTGTCATATTTTAAATGCATATTCATATAGAAAGAGACGGCACAGAGACACAGAGAATGAACTATCTGAGAGGCTGAAATGTTGGCAGGTTTTTCTAAATGAGATTATTAGCAGCAAGACCATTAGCATACACAAACATGGAGCCTTATTACAAGGCAGCTGGACCACTTGCAAAAATGTGAGACTTGGTCTGACCTCATTAGTGGGAGCATATGGGAGGCAGACCTGCGTATCAGTGCAGTTGTCCAAGTTTCAATGTGAATGCCCAGCATGAGCTCCACACTGCACTATATGGGCACAGTCTAATGAATATGCATTACCAAAAAAAAGAAAAAAAAGAAAATGAGTCTTATCTGGCTCATCTACTTTGTTTAGCACTCCTCTAATCTACAGTAATAGCCCAGGGACACAGGGCTTGTTGTCACATCATGCCTGGATGCTCTCTGTCAGATATTTGCTCTTCTTTATATTGTTTGTGATTTTGACAGTGTGTGAATTTAAAGCTGATTCTTTTGGGTCCACTTGGGGGCAATGAAACAAGCTCTTTGTTTATAATTACAAAGTATGACTTTGTAAATTAGTTATGACTGCGTGTAATTCGTCAGTATGCAATTGCCCACACATACAGCAGGCTAAAAGTAAAATCAGCAGTCATGGGAATTTACATTTGTCAAATTTAAGTCCAATATTTACCAAAAGAGGCCAAAAGAGGCTTTGTTGAGCTGAGGGGAATACATTTTTTTACACTTAAGGCACGTAAGGCCTTTAATATATTATAACACAAATGAACCAGGGACTGTAACAGAAAACAGAAACAACAGAAAGCCAGCTGATGATGCTTCATTATGATGCTTTCAGGGTTCAGATAGACGTCCGTCTTGAAGCAGCAGCTGTCAGTACTGCACAGAGAACATGGGAGGCCACGGACATTCTGTGTCAACCAAATAAGAAAATGCTGGCAAAAAGCCTCCGGGCAGCACAGAACTCTCTCAGTACTTTTAACAGTGGCTATTTTTCAGGTAGTTCTGGACTATTTAAAGTGAAGAAATGTACTATTATTTTGTCTGCCATTAATTTGCTATTTCCTATGCGCAGCAGCTCCTCTGAACTTTTAGATGAGATGAAGGCAGGCAGTCGCATCAGGATATTGAGTTGGACAACCATATCTATGTTTATCCTTCAAATGTACCCTATTGTCATACTTGAACAGAATAACACATCCACAATCTCTTGAAAAGTTGACTCCATTTCACTTGGCAACAAGGGGGCTACTTTAAATAAAAAAAACAAACAAAAAAAAAACAAATCAGCTGTATCAAAAGAGGTTACTAGTACCACTGCTGGAGAGAGCATGCTGCATACAGCCTTCTCACTCTCTTTCAAGTGCTGGACTTTCATTTGCAGACAGTAATTAACATGTGTTTTGATATTCAACGATACACTCTTTGGCTCAGCTGTTTAGAGGAAAAGCTTCCAACTGACTCGACATCATTTAATTGGTTTAATTATGGCAGACAGTCAGACATCTGATCATGGGGCTACAGCATCGTTTAATCTTATTTATGCTTAGTTTTAGCATTTGGAATGTGAGGGTCCTCTGAAAATATTGTGGGGCTCAAGTCCATCAGCAGCCACAGTTCTACCATCTGGACGTGGTCCACTCATTCAGAGGAACAAATAGATACAATAAAGGGCAAAACTAATTTATCTTTCTTTTCATACAGGCCCTTTGCAAAGCTCATGCTCAAGCAATTTTATTCTTGTATGTGCATGCACAGGAGCGGACTGCTTCAGATATTATTGAGGTATCTAGGGTAAAGCTGTTTAAATCTTTAAACCAGAAGCAGCTTAACTCCTACACCTTCTGCTTCACGATGAAAGTGATTCTGGGTTTGTCTTTGCACCTAGGAGACATATAGACAGCAAAGCATATTATGACAAAGATGGTAAAAAAAAAAGGTCATCAGAGCCTCACATAGCTACAAGTCAAAGAAACAACACAAAGAATCCTATAAAAACGGATAATGTGTGAGGCTCCTCCTACTCACCTCACCACTTAACTAAACAGAAAACTGAGTTCTGTGTCCAGCACTAACTATAAGTCCACGCACACGATCCTCATGGGGTGCTGTCAGTTAGTCATATTACTGTCAGCTTACCTCTTACAGGAACCAAGAGAATGACATACAGGAAATAAGTTACGAGAGAGTAAAGGCAGGTCATTTGGGAAGCGAAATGGAACTCCCATTACTACCTGTAGTGCTAAACTAGCAGACATTTCCAGGGCGATCATTGTCGGGGTGCATAGCCTGCAGAATATGGCATGAGGTGCTTCGATGTCGGAGACTTTGCAGAAGGGCTTTGATGATGCCCAGGGCTGCAGCGCTGTCAAAAACCCCAGGGGAGCTAGACAGAGGTGGGAGGCTTTTTGTCGAAAAGGTCGAAAATTGCAGGGGAACTACTTTCAAGGTCCCTAAAAATCATCTGGTTGAGAGCGATGCAGGGTGGAGCACAGGGCATTCATTATGTGGTGCAACAAGTGTGACATGAATGCACTGGTTTTGGTGCAAAAACTGATTCCGCTTGGTTTGGAGCTTGACACTGCCATAAAAAAAAAATATCCAAAGGTTTAATTGAAATGAATTAAATACACAGTGTTACAGGTGTTCTGTATCCTTCAGCATCCCCGACTCTCTTCCTTACTCCCATTATTTTGCTGACACACATCATAGCTCATATGTTGAGCTAATCATTTCCAAGGCTATGATTTATAGGCCCCTTTTGCTAATAAAGACTGAGTAAGCTGTCAATGAGAGCTCAAGGTTATTTATGTCCCATGTTTCCTACTCACCAGAACAATAAGACCCTCTCACCACTGATATTTGAATCCCTGCAGCAAGGACCAGCAGCAATGGGTGCAGCATGACAGGCAATTGTTTGCTGAGATATGGGTGATTAATTCTGACAAATTTGCTAGGACATTCTAGATCAAAAAGGGGCGCATGTTTAGAAAGTGGTCTCAAATGTACAATTATTACCGCTATAAAATCTGTTAATCACCTTATATTGAAAGATTTTTGTAAGATTGGAAAATGTATGAATGTTATCACATTTGTTGCTCTCTGTGGTCAGGGCTTCCTACCACAGCAGCCATTTCACCTTTAATGTAGGAACAAAGCATGTGCTACAGGAATCAATGCACTCGTCATTCACAACTACAGTCAGATGAGCAAAAAGGTCACAAAGCCCCAAAATTTCCCTTATACAGTATGATAAAAAAAACCCAGAGCAAGCCTGTGAGTATCACACCAGTCTCTCCAAAGTTTCCCTTTATGAATCCAAATATGTCATGTCATCTGTGTCAGTTTTGGCTCTGATATTCATTACTTGTCACCTTTATGGTTCTAGCAGTTCATAATAAAAAGGGTTGCTGTGGAAACCCGACCAAACAGTTTCATGCCATTTCACAGCATATGAGATTTATTAGTATAATGAACCCTAAATGGCATGAATTCAATATTAGTGTTCATCTTTCATTAAGTTATGACCATGCTAAATGAACTAGCTAGGGGCAGTTAAGAATTCTCAACTAGACCTGCATTGTATTAGTGTAATTAAATGCATTTCCATAAGGCACGGGCCTGTTTCTTCATGATTGCAGTAAATTAATCATGGGCTATATTAATGGCCATGCAGCAGGGGTCAAAGCATTTGTTCAAGGTGTAAGGGAAATATTTCTCAGTTTAGAAAAAAGCAGAAAAGATACTACAGTTGCAGTTTTCTCTACTCGTGCACTGTTATTTATTTCCCCCCACGGCGCAGAAGGAGTCACACAAATACTGAATAGCAAGGCCAGGCTAATACATAATGGGTTACTTACCAATTCCTCAGTGTTCATGCTTTCAAAAATGTGCTCCAGTGAAATTTACATCTATTTTCCCCTATAGATTATAATTGTTGAAGACTTCCTTGGTGGCCATTATTCATCCGTAAGATAAACATTAGACTGGTTCTATCAAAGATAACAGTAGACAGATTTAGATCTGACTCAGTCTGTGGATAGATAAAGGACAACACTAGCAGCTCACAGACTTCCTGCTCTGAATTCAATAATATTCATGTTGTGTGTGTGTCTGTGTGTGTTTGTGCTTGTTTTAGGGTGGTTCAAGGGAGAACTTGGGATAAAAGAAAAAGTAACCATGACTAGAGCCAACAAGACAGGAGAAAATAACATAATGTAAAGTTACTATATTATCTTATTTCTCAAGGTCATGTTGGAGTGAGTGAAAGTCGGTGTCCAACTCCACCCTTACGGAGTGAGTTATCCAGCACAGAATCATCCTTCACAACGAAGCAAACATCACATTTGTCCACTGAATGGAGTGCACTGCACTGTGACTTTAGCTAGTGGACTGACTGCTGGCTTGGTCTGGCCTGGATGGGCAAACAGACAATAGATGAAACTGGATCTGTAGGGACTATAACAGCACACCCCCACCTCTGTCTAGATTTGGCCTTATGATGTGTATGATATGGTATGGTATGTTGGTTGCCACATAATAGCAGTGTGTTTAAAAAAGTGAGTAAAGCTCAAAATCCTTATAATAGTTTTTATTTCCATAAACCCATAAATGCATTGGGAACACTGCACATTCTATTCCAAATCAAAACATGAAGAAAAATGTATCAAATGTGTTATTACTTTACAGAGAGTGAAGAAAGCAGATAGCAGTCTCTGCATTTTTCTTTACAAACTCAAACATTTACTGTATAAACTGAAAAATGCTTGAAGATTTAGCTTTTCTGTGAATCACTGAACTAATATTTAGTTGTATAACCACTGTTTCTGAGAACTGCTTCACATCTGTGTTGCATGGATTCGACCAACTTCTGGCACCTGTGAACAGGTATTCCAGCCCAGGACGATTAAGATAAGATTGGACTACATTCCACATTTCTTGGTTTTGCCTCTGAAACAGCATTTTTGATGCCACCCTACAAGTTTTCTATTGGATTAAGGTCCGGGGATTGGCTGGCCACTCCATAATGTTAATTTTGTTGGTCTGGAACCAAGATGCTGCTCGTTTAGTGGTGTTTTTGGGGTCGTTGTCTCATTGAAACACCCATTTCAGGGGCATTTCCTCTTCGGCAAGTATTTTGATGTATTCAAACTGATCCATGATCCCTGGAATGCGATAAACAGGCCCGACACCATAGTATGAGAAACATCCCCATATCATGATGCTTGCGCCACCATGCTTCACTGTCTTCAGAGTGTACTGTGGCTTGAATTCAGTGTTTGGGGGTCGTCTGACAAACTGTGTGCGGCCCCTAGACCCAAAAAGAATAATCTTGCTTTCATCGGTCCACAAAATGTTGCGCCATTTCTCTTTAGGCCAGTCAATATGTTCTTTGGCAAATTGTAACCTCTTCAGCACATGTTGTTTTTGCAACAGTGGGACTTTGCGGGGGCTTCTTGCCGATAGCTTGGCTTCACATAGGCGTCTTCTTATTGTTACAGTACTCACAGGTAACTTTAGACCTTGTTTGATCTTCCTGGAGCTGATCATTGGCTGAGTCTTTGCCATTTTGGCTATTCTTCGATCCATTCAAATGGTAGTTTTCTGTTTTCTTCCACGTTTTTCTGGTTTTGGTTGCCATTTTAAAGTATTTGAGATCATTTCCGGCACTTCTATATACTTATTCTTTTCAGTACGACCCAAAACATACACCTCAAAGAGTCAACAAGTATTTTACTCCAAAGATGGCACAAACTGGAAATGGCTGATGTACAATGAAACAACTCACTCCTTGTTCTATTCAGTATGTCTTATATTCACACAGCCTTCAGCCTCTAGCAGAGCATTTGTCAAAGGAGGCATACATGCTAGGAAACATGGCCATCAGAGGCAGAAGCATGACCCATACGGAAAATGCAGAGGCCTATTTTCTAAAGGGCTGGCAAGTCGACATCTGAAGGCCACTGAGTGACAAACAAATGTGAGTACAGAAAGATCAGGTCAGAAATGAGCAGGACATGTGACCTGATGCTGCTCATGTGGGGATTCTTGAATCCTTCATTTTGAACTCCCACATAAATCATATTTCTGGAACTGCCTTTTTCCATCTACGTAACATTGCTAAAATCAAGCCCATCGTCTATGAATGATGAAAAATGATTTCCATGCATTTGTCACTTCCAGGTTGGACTATTGCAGCTCCTTATTATCAGGCTCGTTAAAGACTCTCCAGCTGGTCCAGAACTGCTGCTCGTGTTCTGTCGAGAACTAAGAGAAGAGATCATATTTCTCCCGTAGTTGCTTCTCTTCACTGGCTTCCAGTAAAATCTAGAATAGAGTTTAAAATCCTTCTCCTCACCTACAAGGTTCTTAATGTTCAGGCTCCATCATATCTTAAAGAGCTCATAGTACTGTACTGCCCCACTAGAGCACTGCGCTCCCAGACTGCAGGCCTACTGGTGGTTCCTAAAGTCCTCTAAAGTAGTGCAGGAGGCAGAGCCTTCAGCTATCAGGCTCCTGTCCTGTGGAATCTCCTTCCAGTTTGGGTTCGGGGGGCAGACACCCTCTCTACATTTAAGAGTAGACTAAAAACCTTCCTTTTTGAAAAAGCCTATAGTTTAGAGCTGACTCAGGCCTTGGAGCAGCCCCTAGTTATACTGCTATAGGCTTAGACTGCTGGGGGAATCCCCATGATGCACTGGGCTCCTCTTTATTCTCTCTCCTCCTCTTCCTCTCCATCCTTATGCTTCATGTCTCTTTAATGTCTGTTACTAACTTGGTATCTTCCCTGAAGCCTTTCTGTGCTTTTCTCATCCCTTCAGGTTCCTGTGGATCCTGGTCCTGGTTCTCCTGCTGTGGTTCTCCGGCTTCATGAATCACTGCTGAGGATCGTCAGCTTTTCACTGATATTAGTCGTGCTATTATTATTGTGAATGTATTAATTATTGTTATGTGTGTCGATGTCAGTGCTATAGTTGCTGTTAGTATTTTATTTGCTGTGTTTTCTCTCTCTCTCTCTCTCTCTCTGTCCAACCTCCACCCAGCATGGACCCTGACAGAAAGCCGCCCACATTGATCCTGGGTCTGTTCGAGGTTTCTTCCTGTTAAAGGGGAGTTTTTCCTGCCACTGTTGCTCAATATAATAGAATATCTGATGCTGCTCATGTGGGGATTCTTGAATCCTTAATTTTGAATTCCTGAATCGTTGGGTCTCTCTGTGATGATGGCACGTTTACAATTCTCCTCTGCACTCTGTATCGCGCACAGCGGAGTTCTGCCCTGATGCACGCACACACACACGCACACACACACACACACACACAGACAGGTGAGCACACTCCCACCAGCGGACAGAGAGCATGCGTCGGATAATATGTCGCATCAACCACCTGACAAGACTCGAGACAACAGGCAGTTAACTTAAGTTAAGTAAAAGTCTTTACTTGCAGTTCGGTACACGGGTAGGCAGTCAGAGTAAAGGCAAACAAATTCAGGAAGGACAAGGCAAAGGACAAAACCAGGAACATAACACACGAAGAAACTGCTGGAACGCTTGTCACAAGGAACAAAGACGAACTGGCACAGAGGACAGGGGAGACACCGACTAAATACACTGGGGCAGGCAGGTAAGGGGTGGAGACACAATCAGAAAACACACAATGGGAGGAAATGAATCTACCTGAAACGAGAGCAAAGGGTAAGAAACCAAAATAAAACGGGAAATAATGAAACATGAAGGACAGACAGCCAAAACCAAGAACGGGTAACTGGAGTAGCTCTCCTGCAGAAAAGAGCCCCCCCCCCCCCCCCGTAAACCTAGGGGAAACACTGTTTGCTAACTTACTGGTGTGCTCTTGCTGCTCTGAAAATCAGCTAGCAGACTTTGGTTCATACCTGCTGCTACACACTGAGGCTGGGCTGGAGGAGTAGGCTGCAGACCTGTAACTGGACTCTTGGGGGTCCCAGTTAGACGATGCATAGGAGTCCAGAGGAGAGGTGAGAAAGAGAGCCAAGCTGGACCCTCAGGGGTCAATTGATTGATGGATGTGATGTGTGATCTCCTACTACTGTCCAATTAGGTTTCTCTTGTATGTGTGAGTGGGTGAATGTAGTGTTACAGTGGTCGAAAAGACTAGAAAAGTGCCGTACAAGCGAAGTCCATTTACTTTGAAATCTGGACAACTTTCCTCCCAAATGAATGAAAATGACCAAACGTATAACTGATCTTGTACCTGTTAAATCGTGAAATACGGCGAGCCTGTATCATTTTGATAGTTGATTCAGTGGTGAGACACAAGTGTTTGTGACAATATGGTCCAATCAGCAACGTGTCAGCAGCATTTGAGAAAGTATGTCCTAAGGAAATGAGCAGGTTTTAGGCTGCTGCTGCTGCTTTATTAATATGATAGCATTCATGTATCCTGATTAGAATGATGAGGATTTGATTAGGAGCATCAACCACAGCCGGGTTCCTCCTTAGCAAGGTCTCAAAGAAACATGAGCATTAATGTCACAATCAAAACAATAAAACAATAAAGTTAATATGTTGCCATTCAGTGAGACGTCAAGAAAGAAATGCAGACAAACTGTTCAACAGGTCTTTATTTAGCTCACTTAAAGGTTACTTAAGTTTTGTTCAAGCAGGGAGAATTGCGTAACGCCGTGCCATTGTCCAAGATACTAGCAGACCATGAAATTAATACACCGTGATAAATTATTCATTATTCCAACCCCTTTTTATCCATTACATCTCAAAGGAATCCTTGACTGCATTCATGTTGACAATGCAGAACTGGACACTGCGTGGCTGCGCTCATTTGTTTTACTTTCAACACCAGCGTTAACAAGCTGAACGTGACATGTTAGATTAATTATGCTGTACAGCAAATGACCCCCAGGGCTGTGCGTGTCATATCATACCTTTCGCTATGTCCCGAGGCCTTGAGATTCAGGCTCCCGCTTCACCTGAGAGAGACATAACTGGATTAGTACCCTCAGGCTATCTTTGCTTCATCTCTCTCCACTTTGCAGAAACAAAGCTCTTAAGAGTGTGGGAGGTCACATAACTGATGTCTATTTTATGGAAGCCAGTGGTGCAAAGACTGGTATCTCTAAAGTTTGGTTTTGGGTGGAATTATATTACATTTCAACCCAGTCTCACGTGTCCCTGAGCACAAAACCAATGCATTTCTATGGGATTAACTTTTCATGTCTATATCACGCCTTTTAAACTATAATCACTACATTACTCAACATTTTATCCTTGTTTTCCTCTCTTCATTCTATCAGTCCATGGCGGTCCAGTGGGTCCACTGCCACTCAAAAACATGTGTTTGCTAAGTCAACAATGCTATGACCATCCCGGTTTATGCTATGACCATCCCTTTTAATTAATTCCTCCTTCTATCCTGAATAATCATTTATAATAATTTAGTTTTCAATAAAAGAAGCGACTCGACTGTTTCTATGTAGACGAAAACGCTTCACTTTTCCTTCTCGACTTTGCCAGCAGCATAATTGTAGGGATAGAAGTGTTGCATGGAGTAGCATTGAAATTGGTACAAATTTTAAATGTCCCCAGAGGAGTAATCCCAATACCTTTGGTGATTTCCTGACTTTTAATTGAACCTCAACTGTACTTTGTGCTGTATTTAAGGCTGATCTTGCCAATACACATATTTTACCACGCTAAATAAAATGTCTGTAGTCTGTAGTTCCTGTTCTGTGGATCCTGGTCCTGGTTCTGCTGATGTGGTTCCCTGGTTCCTATGGATCCTGGTCCTGGCCCCGCTGATGTGGTTCTCCATCAGCCAATGGATGTGCGTCTGTCCAAGGCTACAGCCTGTCCGTCCTTGGGAGCTGGATCTCTCCTTCACTGTGGTGCTCCCGGAGGTTTCTCTTTTCCCACTGGGTTTTTTGAGTTTTTCCTTCCCGAAGAAGGAGGGTCATAAAGGGCAGGTGATGCCTCGGACTGATCCATCGGACCGATCCATTGGCCTCATCGACTGCTGGACTCTTTATTAGATTGTTTGTTCACTTACACTTGTTTATTTCAGTGAACTTTGTAAAGCACTATGAGACTCTGTTGTGATATTGGGCTATACAAATAAAATTGAATTGAATTGAATTGAAATTGAATTGTAGTTAACTGCCATTGGAGTTCATTCAACAAAACAGTAAAATTAGGTCTAGATTTATGTTTTTTTTCCCTTCGATGGATCAAAAAGTTGAATTCAATTAGAGTTGCCTGTTTTACTTGCAAAAATAACTGCTCACAATCTGGGAATGAAATTGCTGAATCTTCAATCTTCATATTGTGACATTAATGGTAATGATCCACAACTAAATCAGAAGAGAAATTAAACATTTTAACCTCAGCACATCCTTGTCAACACCAAAATAGAATCCTCTGATTCGCTTTTATCAGAAATAGAGAACACTGGATTTAGTTCCCTGAAGATGAATCATAATGATCCCCTGACTTTTCATCGAACACCATTTTGAGAGTGACATTTTAGGTTGCTATTGAAATATCTTTGCAAATATTGAATGAATTGCTGTGAATTTTAGTACACACATTCATGGTCTGCTGAGGATGAGTTGTAGCAGACCTCTAATTAAGCAGCATCATCAAGACACTATTTTAAACTTGCCTGATATTTTGGTTTATGGCCAAACTGTGATCAAATGAGAAAATTAAATGGTCAAATTATTAATTGATTCCCAATAGATGACTATTTTGTTGTTAAGTAAGTTTCTAAACAATTAGAAAATATTAACAGTACAGCTGTCAGTGATGTGACATCAGAGCAGTGTTGCACTGTGACAGTAGTAAAGAGCAAATGGTTCAACATGGATTGGCAAGGGAATGTAAATTTAGATAAGAGAATATTAGACTGTTGTCTGCAGTAGGTGATGGGACACTGTGGGATGCAACAGAAGATGATACTGGACAGAGACTTGCAAATAGACCCTAAGGCACTAATAATTGCAAAATAAGATGTGGAAATATGCCTGTAAAGATTGTCTACAGCATTTTAGTTTCAGTATCATATTCATACTCAGACTCAGATCTATTTATGACTCGTAAATCACGTAAATCATCTGGCAGACTAAGTCACACTGCAGCAGAGCTACTGATCTACATCACACACCCAGTAACTAAACCCAGTTAAGATAACGTCACATCGGGAAAAATAAACTTTCTCAAGTGCAAAACTTCAGCAGATCCAGCTCATAAAAGAAGACTGTCATGTAGTTAAGTCTTGGGTTTGTTCTTCAGAATACAGCCTGTATAAAGAGAAAAGAAAGAAGGAAGAAAATAAATGAGCTTCTCTGGCGAGTATCCATCCACTGCACATCATCAGGATTTTATATGATTTCGAATCACCCGTGTTAAAAATTGCCTGTAGATATCGGCTGGAACAAGGATCAAACAGAATTGACTTTAGACATTACAAGCAGGAAAACTTTCTCTTGCAGTCTGTATCAAACTCACTTTAACCCTAAAATTTCTTCAAAAGAAATATATCTATTGCATGAGAGTGTGTCATCATTTTCTATTAATCTCAATGTGGCATGGGGCATATTTGGCACTACAATGGAATCTTTTAGACCTCATGTGGATAACACTTACTATTACTTGAATAAGGTCTTTATTCCAGTAAATTAACTATTGATGGGAGCAACTGGTTTGTCATTTTATATGACTTGAATTTACATTAATTGAATCTAACAATGCCAACGCCTGCATTTCACCACCTGCCATTAATGAATTTCATTGATAGAGAATGTAGTCTTCAACAGCATAGACTAGTGACTCCACTCAGTGATTTATGTTTCATAAAAAGCCTCCCATCCCTCCTCCATGTACACTCCATGTCCTCATATTTGAGTTTATGACAAACATCTTAATGCACTCTCTTTTTCTCTGCTGCAATTATTGCTCTGCCAAGTGAGCCACCAAAACATAGTCCTCTTTGTCATTACAACACGAGCAGATAATTACAGGTTTGTTCTCCAAATTAAATTCCCGAGGGACAGTGTACTATAGAGCCTTTTACTGGAGGATCAGAAAAGGCTGACATAGCAGATCCCTTTGCGATCTCTGTAGCCTCCGTGATAAGATTCACACTGCAGTGTGTAGAGGACAAAGCCCCACACCTACTTGATTGTAAACAGCCTCGCAAGCAATGGCTCCTTTTTGATCTTTTCACCTGGACAACACAATGCCCAGGATGCTCTTTACTAAGCGTGGCTTTAGCTTACGCGGGTCAGCTCGATTCAGTATTAGAGAGCAATTAATGTATTAATGTAGTACCTGCGGGAGTCATTCAGAGCCTGCCTGACCTTGGCTGGAAAGTTGACCCTGTAAAGAATGATGAAAATCCTTAGCCGTGATCAGATTCAATGTTACTCCACACTTAACACACTCTAGGGGACTGTTAATCTGTTGGCTGGAAAACATTTCTGGTAAATAACTAACAAAAAGTTGATTTTCTCTGCAGTGGTATTCCCATCTCTTGCCACCCTCGAAAAACCTCCAGAGGATTAGGGGGGCTTTGTATTAACGAATCTTAGATTTTTCCGATTCCTTATAAACTCTAAAAGGCCCACAACTGGGAATTTGATTGAACAGCTGCTTTTATGCTGCAAATAAAGATGTCCGTGTACAACCACAGCGACGGACAGCCCACTGGACCAGACACTCGATTATCATTGAAGGATATCTTGCGGAACAGCATTTTCAGTCTAGACAAAGTCATCATAAACTCTAAACCAAGGTTGTCCTAAAGTCAGCGGCAAGTCACTTTTACTCGACAATCACTGCCAGCCTTAGCAAACAAAATGTCTTATCGTGGCCTCATCTGAATGACACGGAGATAATTATCGAGGTGGGCCTCATCGGAATTCATTAGAAGCCCCTTTCTCTATGAGACAATGTGACTATTATGTCAAAATCCCTGTCAGCTATTTTTATCATATCTGCCGCAGATCTAGTTGTCAGTGAATTCATAGGGAGGTAATTACCTCACACTCAGGAAAAATAGGGTGGAGACCGACAGACAGAGGGAGGGGAGGTTTGGCACAAACCAACACCCTGGGGTTGTTGGACGACAGGAGCAGTATGCAGGAAGAGAGTTAAAATGTATGAGATAAAATCGGGGAGGCAATATAATTTATGATTACTGCGTCATTCCAAAGAGAGCTGTTGTGAAAAGCTAAATGTCAGCAGCAGCTATGAGTTCGATTAACCACATTCCTCAGAACCAAGCTGAAGGCAACCTGTGTGCCACTGCAATTCAGAAAAAGGCAAACCTAACTCAAGCTTTTCATTAAGCAAGTTGCCTATAGGTGTGAATTTGTTTGACTGGTTGACTGGCAACATGCCCAGCGTGTACAACCCATGGATGCATTATGAGAGGTGCAAGGTCCAAGATGTTGCCATGTAGTCCATTGAAAGTTTCAGTTTTCTCACACTCAACAAAATTAAAAAGTTACACATTTACAATAATGGTGTTTTCTTAAAATCATTTTTTGAAACAACCACAACCCCAAGGCATCTCTGGCTTTTGGTTTGAATGATCAAGCCTCAGTTCCTCACAGTCAGGAATTTTCATCAACTAACTATAACCAACTACGGCAGTGAAACTACTTTATAGGAAATGACCTAGGAATTGAAAGTGTCTCACTGATATTAACATTTGGATGAGTCATTGGTCTAAAAACAGAATCTAAAGAAACCTTTCCAGAATTAGACCATTTTATGCTCAATGCTGAAGTGCTGAGACAGTCCCTTAGATTATTGCAACTCTCTTTTTACTGATCTTTCTAAAAAGTGTAAGACTTCTGCCAAGATTTTGACCAGTGCAAAAAAGACATCACATTACCCCTCAGCTTGCATCACTGCACTGGCTTCCCATATGTTTAGAATTGATTTTAAATGTTATTTTGCGCATCACCTTTATATATCAGCAGCTGCCTTTCATCTTATGTCCCAATGTGAGTGACTTGCCCTAGATCTCAGAACTTGTAATTTGGCATTTAATTTCATTTAATTTGCAAAAAAAAAAAGAAGAATTCCCCTTCTCACCTCCCCCTTCTGGGGTGGTGGTGTGTCTTCCTCAGCCTCAGGTCCTCTACCAGAGGCCTGGGAGTTTGAACGTTCTGCACAGTATCCTAGCTGTTCCTAGGATTGCGCTCTTCTGGACAGAGAACTTGTACCTGTTGTACCTGGAATCTGCACGAGCCACTCTCCCAGTTTGTGGGTCACAGCCCCCAGTGCTCCAGTCACCATTGGCACCACTGTTGACTTCACACCTCACACCTTTTCTAGTTCCTCTTTCAACCCTTGGTATTTTTTGAGCTTCTTGTGTACCTTCTTGCTGATATTGCTACATCTGCCCTCGTCTGTTTGCTGATCAACACGATGTTGGCTGGTTATAGCCATCGGCAGTTTGTCAGTGTTTGTGTATGTGTACAAAAGCACAAAAAAACTCAAGACTTTGTGGTATAAGGTTGCAGATGCACACACCTGGTGGAAATAAGAAGCCCCAAAGGAAATGAGGAGGATGGGCCCACCAGATGCATCCAAAGACCAATAATACCAAGACCTGTGGTTGATAACTTCACTTCCCCGTTTCTACCGACAAGGGAAGGTATAGGTTCTGAAAAAACAGACGAAAGAAAGAAAGAAAGAAAGAACAGACATGTAGTGTCCATCTGTGCATCGTCACATGGAAAAGCCCAGACCACTGCTTTCAAAAATTCCACAAAAGATGAATAGAAAGGAAAATTGAGGCATCGTGGTTTTTCATTTGCATGTTTCTTGTGCTTTTTGAATCAGTTTAAAAAAATGGAATTACTTTTGTTTTTGCGTTCAATTCAATTGGATTGGAGGAGCTGAAGGTTGTGGGAGGCTTGTACTTTGACAGAAATGATAAAAATCAATTTAAATGTTTGCATCACTTCTCTTCATCAAATAAAAATTGTTTAAATATGCAAAATATTTTACCATAGGCCCATACAGGCAGCAGTGGTTGTATTATACAGCTACTCCTGCCTGTTTAGGAGTTAAATGGTAGGTCAGTCATGCTCCACTGTTGCATACCACTACTCATTGTCGTCTACATCCACTACTTATATTACGTCGCTGGTCCTCAGCCAACATGAGGTACGTGAAAATGGATCGTCACTCTTCTTCCACATATCACTCCCCAGCAGCTTATGATGATCCTTTACTGGCAGAGGCCACTGCAGAATATCAGCTTGTTTTCAGTTTTAACAGTTTTCATGTGGCATATGCCGGTCAAACAGCAGCAACATACCAATAGTCAAAGTGGCATAGCACTAAGAACCTGATACATGAAAGGAATTTGTGTCAAAAATAGCACCCTTTCTTCACACCCAAAACACAGTCACATCGTAATGCACAGACATCAAACACACACTTCACACACACCGCAACCCCGAACAAGCGGTTTGTAAAATGGATAGAAAAACATGCACACACACACAAACAGAAAAATATCATTAATAACCATTCTCAAGTGTTCTTTGCCAGTTATGATGTACAGGTATGAAGAGATATTAACATTCTGCACATAATGAAGCTTCACTGAACTTTCAAAATGACTGCCTTTAATTTAATAATCACTGTCAAACTGTGGGTAGGTAGCTCATGGTTGCGCTTTTAAACAATTTAGCAAACTGATGGTGATGATTTCCAATTAAAGCCACTATGTGCAGACTTTTGGAAATGTGGCAGACAACATGAGACAAATGAGTTGAAAGCAACACACAGATGGCACCGAATGTCTCCAATATCGTTTCGTCTTTCTGCAGCTTGTACCATCGAAATAACTTACATAACACACGAAGTAGTGGCATTAAGACGAGCTTTTTCAGTATCTTGCCACGCTGCACGGGGGAAGGACAGAACAAAAATAATGGCCTTTGCATCAGCGAGGGAGCAACCAGCACTCAAATTTGCTCATTTTCATGACACGCAAGAGAAAGAATTGGTTATTCAGGCTTATTTCATCACATCTTCCCCATCACCAGTCAGGTGCGACAGCCTTTTAATTAACCTGAATGACATCAAATGATCACATTTATCATGGAGACGTTCAGTGCTCGCCCAAGTGTTTTGAAACAGAGTGGTAGGACGAAGGAAGACATCTCTTGCTGCGTGTCTAGCTGTAGTGAGAGGAGAAGCTAATGCTAATGTTTACTACCTTACACATTAATAATACATGACACGAGCTTTAGGGGATTATTTTGTATAACAAAATTTCATGCATGGATTAGTTGATTGCTCTGGTACATCAATATCATAAAAATGTAAATAATCATAATCACGTGTTCCTCACGGGATCTTGGTGTTTACACAGGCACCCCAGATACGACATCGCTTTCACAAAATATGGGGAACTGTGTATAATATATGGCACAAGAGTACAAGCGAGTGGTTTAATCAATAGGATTATAGTATGAAAGTTTTCTTCACAGTGGTGATATGCACAGACTTTGCTGTACATCCCAATCCACCCGGTGTAATCCCGTCAGTCCCGAGACGCGTATGTGTGCTTCTACTTAATCAACTGGTTGCTAAATAATCTCATGATAAACAGCCTCAGCTGCACGTCCCCCCTGCAGTGAACGATGCTCTCCTATCTCTCATGCCCGATCAAAGCATCCCGCTCTGGCTCGCCTCCAGGTAAGATAGTAAGCCCTGTCTGCCAGACAGCCACCACCTCAGTCGGCAGAAGCCCACCCTGTGTTAATTCACAGTGGAGGCCAGCCTGGCAGACACACTACTGGGGAGATTGATGATATTGCTGTGTTTAATTACTTTTATTTGTGTTTTTGGCACAGGGATGATTTTGAACTTTTTTTTTTTTTTTTTTTTTCTAATCGCCTTGTCAGACAAAAACCAATCACAGTGACAAGGATTTGCAGCCTCAAGTTTCATCTCGTCTTCCTCTCTTAACTACTTATCATTTGTGTATTAAGAAGCGCTACACTGAAAGGAGGTCTTACTCAGAGAAAGCGTTTACAGCCAGAAAGACAGCTCGAGTGACCTTGTGGTGCAGTTGGAGTGTTGAGCAGGACAACAACTACTGAGATCACACACCAAAGACACCCACACACACACACACACACACACACACACACACACTCACCCCCCATAGCATTTATAAGCAATAAACACTTATTAAGTGTTTATGACACATTATAAAATGCTCCAATGTAGTTGTGAGCAAGTGTAAATGAACAGCTGTCAGTGTAGACTATAGACAACTGTCAGGGTTCTATAAGCAGCGATAGGGGTAATTTGACTGTATGGGTGGATAGATCATATTTCTTCTTGTTTTTCCTTCATTTATATGTCAGTCAGACATATTAGTAACCCCCTGTGCTGCTCTCTATCAATAAAAAAAAGTGCAAATAACTCATGAAGATATATCATTATATAATGTACATGTTTTAAGATATATAAGAATACTCTATCATTTAAGTATTGACTTGATTTTTAATATGCCCTCTCTCTGCTACATAAGTTCCAGACCGGACTTTAACTGGTTTGTTGTGATAGAGTGATGAGTTTACAAAACCCTGCTCATATATAAGGCTGGATTACCGACTGGGCAAAACTGACAACTGCCCTGGGGCCCGATAAAAGCCCCCGGTTCACTCAGTGAGACTTAGAAATTTGCACTACTAAGCGCCACGTCAACAATGATGGTTCTTCATCATACATTTCATGGCCCCCACAGGTTTGACCATTTTCAAGTAGTGCTTGTTCTGTCTGACCAACAAACATCTGGGAAGCTCACGCCAATGCATTTTTAGAAAAAAAATAGTTCATGAATTAATGAATGATCAAAAATGTTACCAACTAATTTGTTGTCAATCCTCTGTTCAATTAACCAATTTATCACTTTAGCACTACAGTAACTAGACTCTCCTTTCTTGCCTGTAAAACGCCTTTCTGGTCTTTCCAACCGCTCAAAGCGCTTTAACACTACATTCACACTCACACATCCAAGACACTGTTCATACCCTGATGGAGGACACTCTTACTTAAGGACACTTTGACATGTGGACTGAAGTAGCCGGGATTTGAACTGCCAAGTTTTGGAGTGGTGGACACAACCCCCATGACCACTGACACAGCAGCCCGGTATTGGTTTATTTGTGGGTGCCTGGGGAAATAATGAAACTGCCATATATTCTAGAGGTCAATAGGGGCCAAACAACAAAGCGTTCACCCTGGAAGATTAATCCGGCCGTACTGTACATACATGCAAGTCTTACACTGAGGTTTAAGGTGAGCACAGTGACACGCATGTCAGTTTCAGCTCTATCATGATGACTGACACATTGTGTAATTATCAGCAATCAGTCACAATGTCAAGCCTCACGAAGGCGCTGCTCGAGAAGTTGGACAGATGCCTCAACTATCATCTTCAATCATCATAATGTGAAATTCTTTCCATCATGTGATTTTGAGTGAAGTGGTGTGACAGTCCTTCAAATATTCAGCCCTCATTTTTTGAATCTGATGCAGCTAGACACTCACCGGAGTAATGCAATATTTCACTGAATCAGTGTTTGTGTTCTGCGGGTTATGATGCTCTCATCACTTCTGAAGACAACAAGCAGAAACAGAGGGATTATGCACTCGCACACAGAGAGATAAATAAGATATTGCCCCTTTCTTTGGTGTTTATTTTTAGAGCAGAGAGTCTACAGATTACTGCTTACTTCATGAGAGTATCAGCGCCCCGGGGGTAGTTTGCTTCTCCTCTCGCTGAGCTGCCATTTTAAAGCAAAAAGCACTCACTGTCAGATTCCACTGCAGTGTGCCACTGCTCATCCAGCTGGAGTGGCACTGGACGATGGAACTCCAGAACACCAGTCTTGTGCACGAATAACACATTCTGATCCTCTCTTAAGATTAGATGAGGACCTGCTGATTAGGTATCATCGCCATCCCTTAATGAAAGAGTGACAACAAAAAGCAGGACTTTGAATAAAAAGTTGCTGGTTGTCATGGAGATTAATTAAAAATGCTGATAGAAGTGGATCATTTTATTTGAGAGTAAAATATAACCCTTGCCTGAAAAGGTACAACTCACTTTATTTTACTATAATTGTTTTCATAAAGCTTTTTTACACTTGTTTCTAGTTCGATATATTTTGAAATAAACAATCCTGAACTTCATCAGCTGGAGTGAGTTGTCTTCTTTTTTTTAAATCCTTTACCAAATCTGAACGAGTGCTCTGATGTGATTCATCTCAGGTTTGTGAGGTTCCGTGTGTTTTCCTGTGACGGGGAGGCTTCACCATAGCACCCTCTCAGGAAGCAACTCTTCAAGCCTGACGAATTCATGCGGTGAAAAAAAGCTTTCCATGTGCTTCATTTCCCAGTAAACCAGATGGATGTCTACATCTTACGCCGAGACAGTGACAGACTCTACAGACAGTCGCTCAAACACTCGCAACAAACAACCACCCACGCAAACCTCCATGCCCGCAAGCATTCTTCTCGCACACGCCCCAAACACATGCATTCACAAACCAGCAAATTTACAAAGTACAAAAGTAGAAAGGTGACTGATAATTCTCCTATGGAATTTCTTTGAGGGAAAGGATGACTGATATATTCATGTAGCTGCGCTCATTATTGCTCACTAATTATCTGGCAGGACAAATCATATCTCCCCTGCAGTAACTGTTTGGAGTGTGTCTCAAATGATCACAGTGTCGTACCGTGACCTATTTCTCCATCTTGTTTGTGAACATCATCCGGCAGTCTCCCACCAGTAATGAAATGCGACAGAAGAGACAATTTGCAACAGATTTATATCTTGAGGGCATAGCCGCTGCCACCCAATTTCTATTCTTTATTGTTTTGTGCCCAGAATCAAGCCACGTTTTCTGTAGCTACCTAGCTTGACGCCGAAGCGCTCGGAGCTTGATTGTGAAAAAGTGCAGGTCTGTTCTGGGAGTGTGCTCTGTCCCCTCTGTTGGTGATTGCCTGGCACAGCCTAAAAGAAGAGAGAAATACAAGTTGAGGAGTAATTCCAGTTGATGACTTCTGGTGCTTTACACTGTGTTCTTTTTCAAAAGACCAGCGTCTGTCTCTCAGTCTATCCTTTATCTCTCTCCAATGGGAGAAGTCATCATTATCTCAACTTGTTTGTCTGCTAAAATACAAGGGCTCCTTGTTCTTCAAAAGGGGGCTGTGGTCCATCTAACATATGTGGAGACGATTCCTTGTATCTCCGCATATCTCCAGCTGAATGTAAAATGAAAGTCTGCTTCCCTGCGACCCTGGCAAATCAACAGAGAAAACCTTTTATTTACAGGGGAGGAGGGCGCAAAAGCATCATGGCAGATGCTCACATAATACCCAGCATCAGCATGTGCAGCATCACTGTGTGCCTGCAGCCTCGAAACGCGCAAATAAGCAACACCATGAACACCTACCATTGTGTTCAGGTACACAAATATGAACAAATATACAATGAGCATGGACGGCTGCGATGTTCGGGCCCTGCACGTGCTCCACCACACTGACTGTTGACGTGAAATATGGACGTGGAATAGCGAGGCACAACAGCATGAAGAGCAGCACTGAGCTGCTGGCAAGAGGGACATGGTAATATTCCACATACACGCAGAACTGCCAGCACCTGCAGCACTACTTCAATGATGAGCTGACTTATTGATTTCTAGCCAACTCCTGAGGTCAGCTTTGATTTAAGAAGTTGCATCACAGGATTACTTAATCACAGGAAACAGAAAAATATGTGCAATGTCCTAAATGTGGCTAGAAAGTGAGAGTACCGCTCAAAGCTGCAAAAAACACACCACCCTTTTCATTAAAGCATTAATTAGACATTTTGGGGAAAATGCTTATCCGTTTAGAGATAGAGTTATTGGAGAGATGAGAAGATCAAGACTACTGACTTGTGCTGGACTATTTTTGGCCTGGTAGCAGCGACCTTCTGATGTCCTGCCAGGCAGCCTCACACTAACATTAAGACTTAAGGAAGTTACGGTTCATGGCTAAGAAATAATCTGACAGCATTGTGTTCACCCAAGTGTGTAAGAGATAAGAAGTGAGAACATGGTAAATGGTCTGTATAGCCACTTTCTAGTCATTTCGACCATTCAATGCATTCACACACATCATTTATACAGGAGGAATCTGAGTTAGCTGTGCTGTGCTACAGAAGCAAGTTCACGTTCTCGCCCGAGGACACTTCGACATACGAACCGGAAGAGCCGGAGATCGAACCGCCGATCTGCTGATTGATGGACGACCCGCTATAACTCTGACCCACAGCCAGCCCAGTGTACCGAGGTACCAAGCACTAGACATCAAACGATCAGGCTTTAAACTAATCCTGATGCTTTTTGAAATGTGATAGAAAACGAATGAGAACAGTTGAATTATTACTAAATTATCAGGACCCATAAGATGTTTCAATAACTGGAACATAACATGACATTATGATCTGCCAACACATACATTGTACAAATACAGAACACTGTCAGACGTTTTCACTTCATCGCATTTACAGCTAAAGATGGTAAATTATAAAGAATCATTATCACTCTTGAGAGACTGGGTTTGTTTGTTCCTACAGCTGAAATGTATAAATTAAATCCTGATCATTGCAAAAAAAAATGTGCAGTCTTTATTTACTGTAGATCAGAGAGTATGAGATGCAATTTGTAGGCAGAAAGATTCATCATCAGATACGGTGGCATTTGAATTTTTCAGCCTAGACAGCATGGGAAAGTGGAAGTGAGAGAATAGCACAAGTTTCTCTATAGAGGAAGAAAGACAAAATGAGGACAAATTTATCTTTCTTATCAAACTTTCACGAAACTTATTAAAGCATACATCTGTGCAGCTACAGTGCCTTTATTCCTAATGTTGCTATGGGGCACCAGAGTTGAAATTGGTAGAGATTTTACACAGTGGCTTTGAAAACACAAGAATTCTGGAACATTTTGACAAATACTTTGATCCTTTGCATTAGAGATTACAAATGGTTGCATTAAAAGTCAAAGTTTTTGACTTGATATCATAATTGTGTCTCAGTGCTTACCAAGAGTTTTTTTTTTTTTAAATCGTGCCTAATTTAAAAAATTTTTTTTTCCTTGTCTTGGCAGAACTGAGTAAAAATTCATGTTGTCTACTTTAAAACCTTTTAAATCCTTTCAGGCTTTGTACTCCAGTGAACACACACCAAGGCTTAGTCCATCACTTTCAGAGTGGAAAAAAAAAAAAAAGGTCTGGTTTGCCGATTTTCAAAGAATAAACTGTCAAAAGATAAGCTGTAGCCACAGTCAATGGTCATAAAGGTGCCTTTGAGGAAGGCATCAAATTTCTACAGATTTTTCTATAATTTCTACAAAGTCCATGATTGCATCAGGGAGCATGCAAAGTGTAATTGTGTGGAAGTGTGTGAATGTGATATTGTGCAAATCTAGAGAGCAGCGATTAATTTTCTCTCAATAAGAACATTTGAAAGAGGAAATAAGTAAGACTTTTACTGCCTCACACCTCACATGACACATTACACCTGTGGGAGGTTGATAGCATTTTCTGATCAATACTGGTGAGTCCAAATTTAGTTTGCAAGGTGCTGAGGCTTTGAAAGCTTACTCTTACACTCTGGAGCTACTTTAACATACATCCTGTGTTTTTCAGCTGCTTATCAAAGCAATGTGGTGCTATCAGCATCAGACTAGACATTACAGCTACACCAGGTAATAAGCCTCGTCCTCAAACCACAAAAAAGCAGACGCTCTACTTCCATGTTAAGATGGTACCTCTTTAGCAAACATTTCCACAGTGCTTTTGCTCTCTTATCTTGTAGCTCCTTTAAGTTTATTGTCTGAAACAATTAGAGGCCCAGTTTGGATGATGTGTTGTTTCAAGTAATCGCAGTACAGGTTTAGTTATGCCATAGATCGTTTAGTGACATTCAGTGACAATTTACACGAAAAAAAAAAACAGAAACAAAACCCACTCAATGTAAGTCCGTCACTCCAATATTAGTAACGATGGAAGAAACGCTTATCTCTAAAATGTCAGCTATTTGTTAACTAACAAAAGCTTTATCTTAATAATGCTTTTTGGCATCATCCAAAGGATTTAAGAGGTTTTCAGGGGCCTAACAGATTACAAAATTGTCTCAAATGATAGAGCAGCGTGCAATTGTTCAATTTTGTTGAAAGCTTTAAAATCATCAAAACTACAGACATTAGGTTTTCATCTAAAAGCTCTAGCATATCTTTATGACATGTACAGTCATGGATTTCTATATAGTTTTATAGTATTCTCAGCTTTTGAGGATTGTCCCTATGTGTTTCTGAACTCAATATTCCATGTATGAGGCTATGATATTGAATTTGAGCTCTGAGATTCTTTTTTGTCAAACTTTTCCTCCGATGAAGGTCTAGTTCACGTTGGTTTGTCAATAAATACACTTGCCGAGAACAATTTTTTTTTAAGGTATCATTATTTCAAAATAATTTCCAAACATCCTAGAGAACCATGGCATTTGGAAACTGATCAATCGCTAGACTTAATGAATAAACCGATGAATTAATTGTAAATAATTCCAAGTGTAACTAAGAGAGTCTTTGCACACTAACCCTTTGAACTTGTAAATGTGCTTACAGGTGTTAATCTGCTTCTGCCTCTCCTCTTCTCTCCTCTCCTCTCCTCTCCTCTCCAGCCTCATTTCCACTGCTTCCTAGGCCATGTGCCTTCCTCCACTTGTGTCTACGTCACCCGTAGGTTTCTGATGAGCCAAAGTACAGCTCAGCGGGTGGCTCCCACCATCGCCATCTTGAGTGCCCCATTCTGACTAACTCCTGCCTTATCCAAAACTGGGCAAAGAGGTGGAGCTGTGGCGGGCAGATTGAAATCTGGTTGATGAAAAAAAGGCCCATCTAGCTCTATGCTACCAAACTAGCTAAGAAGCTAGACTATATTGTTTATTTCTGCTGTAAAGTTTTGTCATTTTAACATGGAGTCTGTGGGGTTTGACTTGTTTTGGAACCAGCCTTAAGCAAACATTCAAGGGGACCGCCCTTGCCTCATCAGACTCCCTATTGTGCAGTTCTCTCATTGTGAGACACAAAAATGTGAAAGGGTGAGAATGGTGGTGGGGTAAAATGTGGGGTTTATTTGTTTGCAAACTGTGAGGTGCAACACAGTTTTGCAAACAGTGCTAGAAGATTACATCTTGACTGTTATATTCTGTATTACACTCTGCATTTTACAACTTCACTGAATTTGATTCAATAGGAAAATCCTGAACAAAACACTTGAATGTCAGGAGAGCTATGCACTTATTAGGTGGGTGACCGTGGACAAGAGCACTGCATCAGGATTGGGGCCCAATTTATATCTTGCGAGAATGAGCAGTTTGAACTTTGCTAAGTTTAGTAGTCTAATTTTCATTGAATTAATTAGACTCTTACTGTCTCTTACTGTCTTCTTACTGCTGGTATACTAAAAATGAATGCCACGTGAACAGATTGCACATTAAGCAAGCTCTCTTACATGACTATGAATGAAACTGAACCTGAGCATGTTCACTGGCATTACCATGGATACTCACAATGACCAAACAGGACAATCCTCTATCCAAATGACCTAGAAAAATTAAATCAAAATGTTATGTTGAAATGCAGAGGAGCATAATCTCACTACATTATTACCAACTGGGGTATGCATGAGGGATCCTGCAGCTCCCGCGAGACCCAACACAAATCTTGGTTTCAAATTGGGCACATGTGAGCAGTATGTAAATCACCCTTGTGAGCCTTCCCATGCTGATGGACAGGGACAGATTCCACACCAGAGAGAAGCTGCTCTAAATCATGGGCATGTCTCTCTAGAAGAGACACCCTGTCAGTAACAGCGGACCAGTCAGAAAAAACACTATTGTAACACTGATTTGACTTCACTGCAAATGCAAAACTGTTACTGGTATGCTAGTCTAGGTAACGCTACAGTCTGAGTTAACTTTAACAGCAGCAGGCTAACCCCTGTTTGAGAATGAAAGTACCAAGTCTAATGTGATCCAGAATTAAAAAGTTAAAGTTAGCATCCCTGGAGAGACCCCAGTACTGCTGTCAGAAGAGCCATGGACTGAGTTTATTCTGAGCAGCACATTATTATACTGTTAATTACAGTAAAATATAGTTGAAGTATTTCTCACTTTGCCCTTGATGGTCTGAATAAGTTGCTAAAGCTGATGCCTAGCAGACACCTATCGCTCAAAGTTGTCATGATCATCCTCTAGGCTCTAGAGGTCAAAACTATTTTTTCTACAAGACTGTAAACATGTTTATTTCTGCTGTAAAGTTGGACATTTTGACACGGGGGTCTATGGAGACTGACTTGCTTTAGGAGCCAGCCTCAAGGGGTCTTTTGAGGAACTCCACTTCTGTTATAAATACTGTCTATGCTTCAATGTTGCCTTCATTTTTCATGCCCGGAGGTTGCTGCTCCATCCATCCACCACATGCCCTTGGACTTTCCGTCCTTTCCCCATTACTTTGCTGCCCAAGTGATCTCACTTATCTCATCAGCCCTGCAATCACCTGGCCCACTCCACTCACTCTAAGGACTTCACGTCTTTGCTCTCAAGCCATAATCTGTACCTGAACCCTGAACCTGATCCTGACCCTGTATCGTACCTGATCCCGTCTTTGACATTTTACCGGACGCTGGATATCTGTCTGCTCCTTGTCAGGTTTGTTTGCCTGTTTTGATGCTTGCCTTGCTTATGATCCTGTAAGCCTTGCACCCTTGATTTGTGAATCAAATCATTGAACTTTACCTCAGTCTGCCTCTGCCATCTGTATTTGTGTCCTGTCCCCTGTATTCCAAATACTACCCTGCTAGCACCACGTGGGGCAGCAGTAAAAGAGAACAAAGTTTCCAATACCAAAATAAATGATGAATAAAAAACACTCGTATTTTCCCTACAATTACTGCCAAATTCCATTCTTTCCAGAATGAGATTGCAGTGTGTGTAAAACTAAAATGACGACCACTAAATCCTACTTGGAGCTATTAAACACTCCACGCTTTACAAACATCGTTAAACAAATTTGTGTGCGGCTGAAACTTTTCAGAATATCACCGGCCAGATGCGTAGGCCATTTTATAGAAATGTCAGCTTGTTGAGGATATATTTACCCAGTTGGGTTGCCCATTACAAGCTGATTAATTAAAAGCATGTTTCTAAATCCCGGAGACTATGTTGTGATCGGTCAACATGACTATTTAAGAGAGTTTGAGGGAAGAGGTCTTAAATTGTCAACGTGTCCTTGTCCCAGCCAATGGAGGGATTAAGCGGGGGATCAGGGAGTGTGTCTGTGCATGAATCAAAGCCTTGTTCAAATACAGCCGCACTGTTCTGATTTCAAATGAGATAAGAAAGCACCAACTACTTTGATAGTAGAATACACATTCCTCTTTTGTAGTTTTCCAAGGACCTTGGGGAAAGCTGGCTGTCACCAAGCAACAGCTGGGACAATTGGAATAGCTTGTCTTGTTTGAAAATGACGTCGCCAATGAAAAAGGAAATAAAAGATTCTGCTTCATCTAGACAAAAGATTGCTTTGATTCGGATATGTCTGTCACGAGAAAGGTGCAACACAGCACTGGTCTGCATTACCTGCATACCTAATTTCCCACTGGGCGATCAATACAGTTTTATTTCACACATCATTCTGTGCTTGTGTTTTAACCATCTCACACATGTCAAGGATGCTCGTACTCCCACAGAGCGAAGTACCGCATCTGCACTTAAATGCAGTGCAATTACAAGGGTCAACTGTAAATCACTCAAAGTTTATAGAAGCATTTTATGGCTGAGGTGCATAAGGTCTGTTTGGTCATGCGCGCTGTTTCTCCATAGAGCTACACAACCTATTTATTTATCTATTTAAACCCAGTATGGTAATTATCTCACTACAGCGCACTTGATGCCTCTGTACTCTCTGTGCTCGTACTCACCTGCAGTATAATTCAAGCAAAGTGGAGCTCTTGTGTGAACATTGGAACGCGCGATGAAAATAAAGCTGTGGGCCGCTAATTGGTGTTACAATCATAAAACTATATAATTTCACTCTGGAGTAGTGCTTTGCTTCAAAATCCAATGAGCCTTGAAACATGAAATATCGCTCAGAAACAAATCCCTCAAGTGAAAATGACACAGCATTCAGCGACCAATAAACTTCAAATGTTTGTTGTGATTATTCTTGACACATTTTTTTTGTGACAGCTCACCATGGCATCTATTTTAGTGCCCATCCGCCTCATTGGTTGTTGACATCTGATGATTAAAATGTCCTGTCTAAGTCTCATCTCCTTTTCTCAGCCTGACTGGTGGCCCCATCCTCCATACTAAACAGACTATGGCTTCTCGATCAATTAACTGCCGCTTTTAAGGGCATTACATGTAATTGCATGTAAATTGGGTTCAATCCTATTTGACGGACATCCCATTCACCTGACCCATGTACATCTATATGAATTAAATTTAAATTCTATGGCCTTATTTGACGCTTCTATTTCCTCAGTGAATTAATCAATTACCAGCTGAATGACCTTCCACGTGCAATGTGGGGTGTCCACGTGCATATTTTATTTACCTGCATGGCTTTACTGATGATACACTACTTGCAGCAAAATTGCCATTAAACCAAAGTGTTAGTACTGTACCATATTGATCCTGGCAAATGTAACCTCATTGAATGGCTTAGTTAGGGATCTTAGAAAGTGTGAATCAGCAGAAAAACTGGGGGAAAGAAATTGTACAGAGGCGGCAATCTGCCTGCTGCTCCAACATGATTCTCACCCGTTTATGAATTCTCAGAGGTAGAAAGGTTAAGAACTGTCATCAGATTAGCCATTGATTTCAATTAGTGCTGCTTGCTGCTAAACAACCTTTGTCTGTCTGCGATCACTGACTTGTATTGATCCTCAGGCTTGTTCCATTACATTTGATTGCCACTGGCCCACTGTCACTTCTGCAACCCGATTACCAGCCCTCCATTGCATTGTTCTGCCCGCGGAGCTGAGCTGCATGCTGAGCTGGGCTGCACTGTGCGCCACCATGTTCAGTCAGATTCCTGAGGATGGAAAGTTTACTCACATAAGAAGGTTAGGCTATGCACACGTTCATATGGGCCTCAAAAGGGCCAAAGGGCGATGTTCCTTCAGAGGAATGAAAATGGTGCAAGAAAGAGTCCAATGGTGCCAAACAGCGAGGAAGAGGAGGAAAGAGTCTGGATGCAAGTTGATTCCAGTGGACAGCAAAGCCAAGAAGAAGAATCCATTGCTGACAAGCGACGTGACGTGATGTTGATACTGCATGCAGTGCTGCATGTAGTGACAGTGCTAAAGGAGAGGCCAGAGTGGATTCCTGATCATATGGAAAAAACCCCTACACACAACAAACTCTCCATGTTCTGAAACAAAAGCTGCATATCTAATGCAAGGCTGGATTGGCTGTGCGTGGGCCAAGACTGACAGGGTCCCTCAGAATGCAGCTGACCACTAGGCCCCAGGGTGTTTAAAGCGTGAGCTAACTATTAGAGCCCTCCAGACTGCTCAGTGCTTTTAGACTTAAACACAACAGTGTGCATTATTTTGCAGCAGAGAGAGTGGTAAGAGACAAAGACACTGAGACAAATGATGGTGACAAATTGTTGCTGAATAGTTTTCTTGGATTTGGAATAATTTGTCATGTTTTTGAGCAGTTTTCCTCTTTCAGATGATGTAATAACAGCCATGAAAAAAAATCTTACTTCTTGGCACTTTTCCAAGATTATAATTATCTTAACTATTATAAGAAAATAATGATCATAAAATACCCGGTTGGATTGTATGAATTTGAAGTATATAATGCAAGAAGTATTTGTGATCTGATTCAAAATCACAGCTCTTAAAATATCCCCATTCACTCTGGGTTCAATGAAACACAAAGAGGCAATTATTACCTTCAAAATCCCTGTTAACTCTCACTCTCTGAACACTAAGGAGTTCTGAAATGTCTCCGATCAGTTCATTGATTTCTTTAGAATGATACATATGGGTGTTTTTCCTTGAGAAAGCTTTTGTAAAATATAATGTTGCTCTTCAGCCACTGAGAACCTTTAGGAGCATTTGCCTTTCTCCCAGAGTGGAGCTATTGGGCTACTTGAACGGCTGTCACATTATCAATCATGTAAGGAGACCATGAATCATTCAGTCCATCTTGATTGAATTTAAGAAATGTCTAGTAGGGTTATATTGAGTGCCACTCAGGGACATTTCCAGGGTTTTAATCTTGCTGGCACTGCCCCCCCACCCCCCAGCAACAGAGGGGAGGTTGGGTGAGAAGGTAGGATAATGTTAAGGACCAACTCCCCTGTAAAGAGAATTCTAAACTGTATAGAAACATGTTCATACTGAGGGCTGAATGGAGGGAAATGCGGCGTATTTGAAGGCCGGAGTAAATGTTGCAAACAGGATTGTGCTTCAGCCGTGTAAAATATTTCAAACATTGAGCAATTGTGGGTTTGTTCATTTCGGCCTAAAGTTAGAGGATGCACATAATGGTTGGCTCATGAATACAAACGAATAGCAACTGCAATGACATATATATCAGATTCATTGAAAAAAAAAAAAAAGTTAACCTAAAAACATCAGAAGCGCACATAAAAACACAGGAAGCATAATCGGGTATGAAATCCCACAGTGTGCTGCCCCAAGAAACAGCAAATCACAGAACTCCAGATTCAGGAACCTGTGGCTCCTCCCACTTTGCAATCATATTGGAACAGAGTAAATAAAAAAAAAAGATTACTGTTGTGTGGCTGTACCTAAGAAGAGTGGATAGGAAGACTTACATGCATCTTGATAAGGGGAACAAAATGCCAAGTCTTGTGTTTTGAACAAATACAGATTATCCTTGTTTTCCTCTCTTTGTTTTATCAGTCCACATCAGCCCGTGGCAGTCCAGAGGGTTCGCTGCTGGTCCAAAATGTGTCCTAGCACCAGTCAGTGAGGCTCATTAATAATGACGGCGCTTCTGCTATAAAAAAATGGACAACAAAAATGAACTGAGGTAGAAGTAATTCAAACGGATCCTACTGAAGTCCTACAGACAGGAACAAAGATGTGATGTAAACATGAAAAGATAATCCCACAGAAATATGTTCTCAAGGACATGAAAAATTACTAGATTACATTTCGTGACTATTTCACGTTATATTGTTCTATTCTTATTTTTACCAATGTAATTTATTGCCGTGTCTGTGATTTAAGTTAAATTACCACAAACTCATATAGCAAATAAAGATAAAGATCGGATTATTTATTTCCTGAAAAACACGTACAAGCCATTTCATAACTCAGCAGCAGTTCACCTGAGTCTTGTCTTATGTGCGGCCAAAACACCATTCACCACTCAAAAGGCCTGTTTGCAGCCTAAGAAGATGAAACTCAGGACAAAAAGTCCACAGAGCACTTGCTGTTGCTGCTGATAAAGAGTACTGCTGTTGGAACACACTGTGGTGGACTGAGGGGAACTATTTCAATTTTAGGTTTGATATTGTATTTGTCTTATCAAGACGCATTTACAGTAATATCAATCAATCTTTATTTATATAGCGCCAATTCATTACAGCGTTATCTTAAGACTCTTTCCATAAAGAGCAGGTCTAGACCAAACTCTTTAATTAGAGAGAGACCCAACGATTCAGGAATTCAACATTAAGGATTCAGGAATCCCCACATGAGCAGCATCAGATATTCTATTAGGCAACAGTGGCAGGAAGAAACGGGAAGAAACATTGAACAGAACTAGGCTGGGGGGGGGGCTTTCTGTCGGGGTCAGTGTTGGGTGGAGGTTGGACAGAGAGACAGAGAGAGAGAGAAAACAAACAGCAACCAAAATAATAACAGCAACTATAGTGCTGACAACAGGAATGTAACTAATAATTAGCAATATGGTATCATTGAAAAACATGACAATAGTTAATATCTGAATAATAATAACACGACTAATATCAGTAAAAAGATCCGCAGCAGTGATTCATGAAGCCAGAGAACCACAGCCAGGAGAAGCCAATATGACCGGCTGTGTGCACTTAAAGCAGGTTTATATAATAGTTCAGGCGGTATCAGGCAGGAGACGATATCAAGTGCCAATAAATATTAATGTAAAGCAGGTGACATTTAATCTCACATCCAGTTTTAGCCCACTTCCACAGGTAACACAGTAATAAAGTCATAATCAGTGATGCTTACTGTATATTATTTCACACAGCAAGAGGAATGTACAAAATCTGACACCATGGTTCCTCATGTAGTCATTTTTACAAAGCTGATGAAGCAGTGCCCCTGCTGCAGCATAAAAATAAAATAAAAATGGAACCTCTGTGTGTTTTGCATACTTACAGTAGGTAGATCTCAAAGACAAAACCTCCTCCGGCAAAGTGATTTAATGTTTTTTGTGAACTTCCCCCCTGCGAAACAGACATGTTGCTGTCACGAACGCGTGTCCGAGCCTTCGTCCGCTCTCAGAGAAAGATCAATTGAGAGTTACTAATTGGCTTGTATATTTTTTTTTTTTTGATGTCTTCCTCTGACATTTAGCTTCAGCACGTTTTCTCTGCTTCGTTTATCAGAGCCGCAGTGATAGATGGATCTGTGCCTCTTACATAGCTGCATTGGAAAAAAGCAATAAAATAATGAAATAAATGAAAGCCACATATAAAAATAGTCACCCTCGCCTCAGTTCTTTGCTCAGTGCTCATTTGAAGTAATTATTCATTAAAGAAGGCTGGGTGAGCCAGCGTAGAAATCAATTACAATATTTTTTAGCCCCTGCTTTTGTTCAAGAACAGAAATACTACTAATGAGCTGCATGGATTCCATCTGACTCCGGTCTAGGCCGGAGCTTAGCTTGCACTCTCACTTTCTCTTTTCTTGATGCCTCTCTTCTGCACATGGATTCTCACACACACGCACATGCGAAGCAGTTCAAAGCTGCCAGAGCTCTAGCAGCAAGTTTCAATGCAGAGAAACGCCAGCAATTAAAAGCAGGAAGGCTAATTAGGGTTTTTGACTTTCAAAATGAACACAGAGACAGTGGAAGTCTTACCATACCACCCCCCTCTACCTTTTACAAATTACAAAATGGCAAGAGGGCCTTGCTTACCTTATATTCTCATTAATAACACAACAATCATCAATGCACGGCTTTGATTAATCCTTTTTTTCCCCCTCATCAAACAGATACGCTCAGTATTCTGAGCAACAATAAAGTCAGAACTGACAGAAAATGTCTGCAGCTTTAGAGGACATCCTCAGTATGACTGTCCATTCAGTTCCGCCAAATCGATATCCTCGATATCCTCATGCAACTCAAAAAAAGATGAATGTTTTCATCCATATTAAAGCCTTCTGAAAAGATCCCTTTGGGGGAAAATAGTTCACCTCTTCAACTCTGCTGGGGGAAAGTGGTTAGTATTCTCTGTGATAGATTATAGGCTCTATCATCTTCCCCTTGAAAGGCAGGCACACAGCTTGGTAGGGATGCCACAGTATTAGATAAAGGGTTCCGGCTGTCTGGAGTGGTAGCTTTAATTTGAATACGCTTTTACACTTAAAAAGTGAGACCAAGGGTGGTCTGTAAGTCGGCTAATGAGCAGATTGGTAATGCAATTATTACCGCTTACTGAATATGTAACATCTAGGCCTGTTATTATGCATCAGGATCAACAGGGCAGGCTTTTTAGTCTTTCAGCTGTTTATTATAAACTCCTTATGACATTGTCGTCCTATTAAAATTGTTACCTGACATACCGTGTGCTAATCAGCGTTAACCACACAACCTCACAAGACCGTGAATGACGAATAATGCCTTTGTTAGGGTCCTCAAAATGAGGTTCAACTTTTCTGAATCTGTGCAGAACATATTTAGGACGATTGTAAGAAACACTTTTGATATCATCGTTTGCTGTTGCGTGCATCAGCTCGCTGAACGAGCTGTAACCCCCCCAGCTTACAACCCTGCTGCTAACACCTCACACAAGAAATCTAAACATTGAATGAAAAGAAGTTTCTCGGCTCCACGCAATTCTGTTATCTAAAATTATGCAGTTTGACAACCTCATATCACACCTTTAACTGCATTTACCTCACAGTAGACGTCTTGTTTTGTCATGGCAAGTCCAGCACAAGTGGAAGACCTTTTGTTAGCAGTGGCCAATAAGCAATGACAGTGTGTTCCTGCTCTGCTGTTGCTCTAGAATGTGAACAGTGAACAAAAGGCCAAGCTGAGAACACCATGCTAGCTCCATGCTCCACTGTTTCATTGAAGGACCACCGGTATGTTCTCCAAACTTGAACTGACACAACTGAGGGAGTCTGAACACTCATAATATGCTCCCATTTCTGCTGCCACGCTAACTTTAAACTCTTCTCTTTTTTTTTTTAGAGGTCATGAAGGTCTGAGCTGTTTCTGTTCAGCGGCAAAGATTAGTCTAGTATATGTGTCACGAGCTGCAGTAGCTTTGTGATTTTACATACCGAACAAGAGGAAGTTTGATTCGCACTCCCCCAAGTCTATCAAGAGATGTTTACGCCTGGTTGCTTTTAATACATCAGCAGTGTTGAGCTTCAGTGGGAGGATTTTTGCAGGTCTAGGGGAGGTGTAGATTTATGGCTAATGCCGCCACATTCAATTCTCTCTAGGCCTGAGATTAACTAAGTCCTAATGTAACAGCTCAGACGTGGCTGCATCTGTATGGAATCAATATCTCATACTTTGGAGAAATTGAGTTTTGGGAGCGCAGAGGCGAGGTGTGGAAGGCCGAGCCACTGGAGAACTTCGCTCTAGTGTAATTTCAGCACAGAATTAAGAGTGCTGTTTTCTTTTGCAGACCTTACGAACTGCTGATGTACATTATGCTTTGCATGCTAAGATGGTGACCTCTGTTATAACACGAAACAGGGATTATATTATTTTCATTCCCTAATAAAGTCAATACATTTTCCTGTTACTTCCTGTTTTATTGTGGTATTCAACTTTTCCCTCTTGTTTCAGGCCCCTTGACTTGTGTGTTTCCCGCTCCTGTGATTGTCTGCCCCCGCCCTGTTTCCACCTGTGCCCCCCTCCCTGGTGTATATATTGCCTGCATCTTCCCCTGTCTTATGCCAGATCGTCTTGTGCCCCTGTGTCCAGCATCTTTAGTCAGTGTTAGTGAGAGTTTCTTGTAGTGAGTGTTTTTTTTGAGTCTGGTCAGGTTAGTATTTATTCTTAAGTATTTTATCATAGAGTCTGTTTTTTGTGACTTGTCCTTGTTGTATCTTGTGCAACATTAAACTGCACCTTTTTTAATCTATTTTGCGTTGTATTGAGTTTTTGAGTCCAAACCTTCTGTGTGTGCTTCTGGTCGTAACAATGAAGACTTTACAAGTCGTAACTAATGGTGTTTATTAGTGGATGAAAACAGTTGAATTAGTTTAATCCAACAGACGTCTACTCGGCATCATATCTGTAAACTTTATACTCCACAACCGAGGCCACAAGAAAGAAAATCTAACCAATCATTCATTCTTTTAAAAAAATAACTTGTGTTTCCTGGGTTGAGTTCATCCTGTAACAAACGTTTGCCCTTGAGAGTGTGCAGAAGTCATCAACCAAGCAAAGGTTGAAAGTAAGATAACATTTAATAAAACTACTTGTGTGCATGATTTCTGCAGGACAGAATAGGAGCACCCTCGCCTTTTATTTACAATTACTGTATGTTATGTTAAGACCTAAACTCAAGACACCACATAGCTGGACACAGTGGTGTGATGTTGGCCAGGAGCTACCACCCTTCTGGAGAAATGAACACCATCAGTGAACTATGAAATGAAAAGGGTTCTTCTCAACTGGTGTGAGCTACCCGCAAATGACTGAGCAAAATCAATCGATAGTGCTTTAATGTAAGTAAGTAAGTCATTAATAATAGATTTCTCTTGTTTCTAAAAAAAACCATCAACAGTTGTAACTGTTTACATGTTTAAGCGATGCAATACTCTTTAATAGTATATATATCTAATATTCATATTCCTACTTTACTGTCAGCTTCATCTTTAAATTTCTTCTTATCAGCAAACTGAAAATACTCGGTGCTAAAACCCATTTATCTCTTTCGTTTTATGAAGTGAGTGTGTTTTTCAGCCATTTATATTGTACTACTGTAAGACCACAACAGCCGAAAGGAAAGACAAGACCCCCCCCCCACCGGATTTACATAGTTAAAACAAGTTCCTTGTATATTTACACTAAGTTACTAAGTTGCCAGCGAGTTGCTGTATTTCAATTTACAGTGAACTACTGTAGTTGTACTGTAATGCAACTTACAGTTCATAAAAGGATCCTATAACAATGTAATGTTACTGTATTTCTACTGTATTATATAACATTTTATTGTACTCTCAGTTATATTGATATTACTACTAATTATCATCAATTATACTAATTACTAATAACTATTAGTACTATTACTGAACAAACTAAAAATGTGGCTGGAATGTCTTCCTGAGAAACGGTGAAGACCAGACCCCTCACTGATGATCAAAACTGGGTGGCAACGGTGGAACTACGACACACACAAAGACAGTACAAAGTACAGGGAGAGGGGTACGGACAGCGTAAGAAAGTAATGGTGGAAAAAAAACTTTATACTTATTATACTACTAAAGCCTTGCTGCAGGAGTGCAAAGTCAAGTGGACCGCACTGTTGCAGACAGAAACGAGTAAAGTAATTTTCTGAATGTTTACGGTCATCCACTTTGTAAGGCGAGGTAACTGCGGTCATGAAGAAGTAAAAGATAAAAACTCCCAAACCCACAATTGCGTCTTTTATAATTCTGAGTATAAATTATCTAGAATTTCAGTTTTTGTGAGTTTTACCAAAAATGTAGATTTCTACATATCATAGCATCATGTCAGCCAGCCTGGTTGCTGGTTGTTGTACTAATAATTAAATCAGTTTATTGAAAATAAAAACAAGACTATTTCTACTCCCCAGGCTCCAGTTAACAGAAGAACATCTGCTCTGTTCATCCATTTTCACCAAGGCTCACAAGATAACCCCTGTGCTTTAGGATGGACAGATTCCATTCCATAATGTCCAACACATTGTAATTCCCAAATGTTTAATTTGATCTATATTAATTCAGTTTAGACACTGACACATAATATAATATAATAGAATAGAATAGAATAGAATAGAATGTTCTATGTTCTAGCGTAATTAAGCGAGAACAGTAGAGTGAGTTACAGTAGATTTCCAGTCTGGATCTGTCATTACAGTTCATTAGTGGATCTTGATCCATCCATGGGTGTGGATGTGGATATATGCTCAGTATTGCACCACTGATCAATACTAACATTCAGTAACACAGAGGAGCATTATGATAATCTTGGCTTGACAAATGCTTTGCCGTGTTCACGTCAAAAAGATGAAGAAGTGTGTTCAGAATACTAAAGCATTCAACTACAATTAAGAGTCTGGACCACACTGTATGACCCCTCCCAGATATCTTTTTCTATTTAATTAAATCAAGACAAAGCCCATACTTGTGTATTTAAATTCAGTGCTTATTATAGCATTTCATAGCAATTCCTTTTCCACTGTATCCAAAAGTTTTCATAATTATCTGCAAATTATATAGTTTTCAATCTTTTGGAAACTTCACATATATAATTTCTATACAAAATAAACAATAATGGGCCCAACACTGAGCCTAGGGGGAAACCCACAAGTAGTTCCCACAACAAGTAGTCGTAAGTAGTTTTAAATTATAATTGTTTATTTGGACGTATTGATGTCTATTCTCAAACATGTTTTTAAGATTGAGAAACCCCCCCACTGTATATTCTTTATTTTCTTTTGCAATTAACATTTCCTCCACAAATTCAATTAGTGTAAACAAGGCGCTAATTTAATTTAGTTTTAAACCCATATTGCTGTTCATAAAATACATTTTGTTTAGTGGTGAAATTGTTTTGTCTTTCATTGAATATTCAATATTTTTCCAATGACTTAAGAAACTGCTTTACAATTTGAGAATACATATCCATTTCCAGCCTTACATATGGGCATATATACCAGCTTGTAGAGACTGATTACAAGGTGGTTTCACCACACGCAATAATATATATGTACTTTTACATTATTTCCTCTGGTGAATCTCATAATACTTGTTTTTGTATGTCTTGTATGTATGTTGTATGTTCTTCTATTAAAAGAAGTAATTGCATGTTGTGTTTTGTGTAATTATTTTAATTTCAAGATCTTTATTGGTTCTAATACAGGATTGCAAAGGCCGGTAGATGGTCATTTGTGTCGATTACAAGTAGCCCATTCACTACTTTTCCATGAACAACATCAGTAAATATATTCTCAGTTAGTGAATTCTACTTGGTCATGCAATTGCGGACAACTCACTATGCATGACTATGCATGTAGTGTTAAAAACTATTCTCAGAATTAACATCTCTCTCCATATCTTGTCATTTATACTGTGTATAGTCAAACGTTTTCAGTTCCAGGCTTTCGTATAAGAAAAGATAACAAAAATGGCTTTTGTTTCAAAAGTTATTGAGGTGCTTTTATTTACAAGTTGGACGTAGCAAAAACAGAAAGACCAAAAAAAAATACCTGTCACCTGTCTGGTTTACAACCTCCCTCACACTGACTCCTCATGAGCTTTGGTGGCCAGAGGCTTATAAATGTTAAGCCCCTCCCCCTAGACCAGCCAACCGCTGATCAATCAATTATCTTCCCTTTAAACAATCAACTTCACTGCCAGTTCTTACATGAATCAGAAATATCACCCAAATATCACTACTTATAAGCATCACCACTTCCCAGTCAAAGGCCTTAAATAAACCCCAAAGCTTTGACACAACTTCATCAGTTAGGTAACATCCCCCATAACCCGGTTAGACATGGTACCTTCCACCATCAGCACACCTGCACGGGACCTCTGTAGCCTCTATATAAGCCAGCACTATGCATCGGCTCTGATTCAGACCCTGAAACATGTGCCGTCCGCAATCAGTGACAGAGTCTTTGTCACGCTATCTCAACATGGAGATAAATTACATCTTACAGAACTTGTCATAGGTTGGATGTGTATATGCAGTAAATAATCAAAATGCACAACACGAAAAAAAAACCAGAAGGAAAGAGAGAACAACAACCAACTTAAGAAACAATATTACAAGACAATCAACAGCCCCTTGCTCCATCCCATCTCTGCAGAGTTGTGACACACTTATACAAGTAGAAAGGAGAGAAAAAAATGCTGTCATGCTGCTACCTTAAATAACTCCCCAAATGTACCATCCCATGGCTCTACACTCTTTGTCTCGCTCCTAACAGGCGCTGGACAGTAAATCTTACCTCAAAACTGTGGAGCAGCACGATCATGCAGTGGACCCCATCTTGAGCGGCCAGTCCAATACGGAGGGCAGGGCTCACTGGAGGGAGTCGCTCCAGTGTGTCTTCCTCAAACAGTTTATACACATTTTTGGTTGGTTCACCTGCCTCTTGTCCTTTCTGTAAACCAATAACGCACAAATCAAATTTCCTGCTGTGATTTTTGAGAACTTGTGTGTTTCCTTTCAATTTTTCATTTTCCACCAATAAGGTCTTATATTCCTTTCCCATTGTGGACGAGCGTCCTTTCATGGTATCTCGTTTCGAAGCCTTCCGCTATTGAGCTTCACGCTTTTATTGTAAGATTAAAATTACTCGCCTCACTTGCATCAGCTTCAGTTTGCTCAAATTAAATACAGTTGAGGTTTCCTCTCGCACAACGTCTCTTATCATTCTGGGTCCATTGTTCCTCTATGGTGCTTACATGGCATAAAAGTGACCAGAGTTGTTTGGGGGGAAAAAAATCAATTACAGGGGATCTAAAGTTCAATCTTTAAGTTCAATTGTTTGAAAAAGTGGTGTGGTTGGCGTTTGGTATTCTCTCTGCTTACCACCTGAAGGTATCTGAAAATGAATGTATGTCCTTGTATTTGTAATTTATCTAATGTTTAACTACTGGCATTAACATTATTAGGGTTCCGATGTCACAGTTTTGAAAGCACATATGTGAAACCATGCTAAAATGGGCTAAACTGACCTGCTGGTGACTAGCACAGCGGGAGCTTTTAGCATTTTTTTAGTGTCCATTTTCAACACAGTGCTTCAGAATGAATCAGGTAGCCCTATGCAGCACATGTTGCTTAATATTTGTTCTGGTAAACACAGGTATGATTCATTCATTCCCAACAGTGCTTCTGGGACTCTATTGAAGGTCATGTGTGAATACCAAAAAATGTTTGAAATTCCAAAATAAAACTGAAGCCTACTGCAACATCGCAAACATTCCAAGGTGAGAAATCTCATGGTCTTTGAAAATGTAGTATGCTACATTCAGCAGTCCCTTTAACAACCTTTATATCATTTTCATCCAATTTCCCCTCACAAACAGCTTAAGCATTATTCTGCCTCCATGTTTTCAGTAGTGGTTTCAATTACCTTTCAAAATTGCAAATGAACTTTTTTGCACATAGCCCACCAAAGAACTTCAAAATGCACCCATACATCATCAGTAAATCACTTCCACTGTGATAGATGATGACCCCCAACTTCTGCTCTCGCTTCTGCTTTGTCTGTGTCCTCCAAATCCTGTTTATAAGGATCAATTACTTCCTCTCCTCTTGCAACATCCCACACTCCTCCCAAGGCCGCTGACACTGACGACTGATGACAAATCAACGACAACTTTCACAGCAACCTTCCAAATACAAGCAGCTTGTTGTATGCCTACAAGACCTGCCAACCCCCCCTCCCCCCCCCCCACCACCACCCCCACCACCCCCCCGCTCCCTCTCTGTGAAACTTCAGCACGAACGCAGGACAGGATAGGCATTCTGTACACACTGACAGCTCAAGTGTCCAATTTAAAGGGAAGGCCTGGGAGTTGAGTCTGCAGCAAAGGACCCATAATTGGCATCCTTCTTGTCTTATTAAAGGGGAAAGCATTGGGATGAATCGCCTAAGCCAGATCTTGGCCTTTATTAGATCTGTGTGTAAGCAGAACCACACAGAGACGGCTAAAAGCATTACTCATTACAGTGTTTTTGTTCTCAAGCAGCAAATTAAAGTAATTAACCATTATAAATGAAACTTATAGCAGCATAACTGAGAATGATTTAGTTAGCAACAGATTTGCTACATTGTGACGAGTAATAGTAAAAGTGAAAATGCACAATTTTGTCATTTGTCATGCTAAATAATAAATGCTGCAAAAGCCAAACAATGCACAACTTTCATTTTGAGCTGATTTGCTCTGTATTTAACAAACAATTATAGGAATATCTCAAAAGATCTGAGTTTTTTTTTTATATCAGAAATGCAAAACTATGATGCAAAACAGCCTTTGTTTGTTGCTCAAGCTTCCAAGAGCCTCTTTTTTTTAATTTTTTTTTTATTAAAGTATCCCTTTAATATGTGCTCAACCTTGAACGCTCTTAATGCAGTAGTGTGCAGTTGTGATGCCCCTGGACAAAGAAAGGGTTGATAGATTCACAGCTCCTCTCTGCAGCCTCTTCTGGTTCAGTAAAGCGCGTTGGTTTAACAAGTCTGTGCCATTCGATGCTCAAGGACTTAATCCCCCACGGGAGGAAACAAAGATATGTTCCAAAAAAAAGAAAAAAAAAAAAAAAGTGTTCTCACTACTTCTGACTGCTCAGTGATTCTCTTGACTTCTCATTGCATTGTTCAGAGTTGTACTGGTGATAAAAAAAAAAAAAAAATATCCAAGATCTGCCGCCCCCACGAAGCTTGCAGCTACCAGCAGTACTATGGCCACTGCAGCTCCACCTCTGCTACCACTCTTGGCTGTGCTGGCAGCTTTTTTCCCTTCATGAGCCCTATTTAGAATACGCTGACATGTGAACAAATTTGACAATAAGCAATTTGCTGTTTTAGAAAGCGCGCTGCAGTATCAGTGAGTTAATATTTCCTTCAGCAGCTGAGTAAGAGGGTGGAGACCCTGAAAAAGCTCCAGAGAGGCTTTGATGAAGATGGCACATGCACAATTATCATGTTACCCCTGTGGCTCTCCTTAACAGCTTGCTTTTCAAATGGTGGCTAAATTAGCTGTACGAGCAAATTGTTGGGCTCTAAACACTTATGTAATGTATACATCACCCAGTCTGCAGTGAAGACAAGCTTTCTGCATCACAAGTTGTTTAATTGCAATTTGTAAAAGTAAAGTGAACGTGTTAATATAATAATTTTCTTTTGGGCCATAGCTCTGAGGATATTGTCAAAACCGTTTTTCTAGTGCTGCAAAGTCACTACATTGTCTGAAAACCAGTGTTTGCTTAATTCTGGCAGTCTGGCCTGCAAAAGACTGACCATAAGACATTCAATTATCCGGCAGGGTGACTGTCTGTTCATTGAGAGCCAAAATAAAGGACCATGTTCTTTAGAGGAGAAATTCATTCAATAAATAGGCATTTAATAGTTGAGTGTGTGTACATGCTTGCTCTCTTCAAAAGAACACTGTCTCTGACACTGAATAGAAGAAATCATTGAAACTGCTCTTCAAAGTGGCTTATTAGAGTACTGTGCTCAATGAAAAATTCATATACTGTGTATGTATATGCAGTGCTTAACAAATGTATTAGACCACCACCCAGTGTGAGGTGTTTGCCTCCCCTGCCCTAAATTAACAGTATTGCTGATCACCAAAATATTTCTTTAGTTTCTGTGATGGTTAACCCTCCAGTATGTGCAGCTCTTTAATCACAATGATGGATTTGAAATGATGTAAAAGGAATCTGGAGTAGAGGAACTGATGGACTGGACAAGTCAAAGTCCAGACTTGAATCCTATCGAACAGATCTGGGATTTATTGAATTAAAAAATAGATCACACACAAATTTAATCCAAAGCAAGTCTGTGGGAACAGCTAGGAACTATTTGGAATTCAATATCAAAGACGGTGGAAAAGTCCATGAAAACAATCAGGGCCAAAGGAGGTCAAACAAAATATTAAGATTTTTGGTTAAAATATGTGAATAAGGACTATTTAGTTGTTCCAGTTTGTTATTTGCCTAATAAATAATAATGCAATGTTTAATTTGAAACAAGTTTTTGACAGATTTCTAAAATATTTGTGTTTTCTCGTTTTTATGACAGGTGGTCTGATAAATGTGTTAAGCACTGTATATACAGTGCTTAACACAACTGTGGAGGTATGTTACCAACTGTATGTACCGCAGGTTTGTCATTCCAAAAAAATTACCTCAGAGGTCATAACTGCAATTTATCTGCATCGTGATAAAAGCTGTTTGGATGCAGCCTGGCAGTGACGTCCTCTGTATAGTTCCAACTCATCAAATAACGTGTAACTGCTCGAAGCAAAGTGAGTATTTGGACGGCATTAAGTACCACTTTATCTAAACAAAACCATGCCTGTGGATTAAGGACTGAATTCCACGTCAAGGGGTCTTTTTTAAAAAAAAAATAGTAAAGCCTCCAACAGCAACAAATACTGAGAAAAAGAAAACATACAATTAAAATTCTCCAAAAAAGTTTTGTCATTCATTCCATCAAAAGAGTGTGATTAAAGCAATGCTTGCTGTTAATCAAATAAGTGTTTGTCCACCAGCCAGTATGTGCCAAATGTTGTAGCACACGTTTGGGATTTGAAGTTTGTCCACCAGCTGTTTCTGTGTTGGCAAGCCACATCAGTGCTGCGTATTATTTTCAACATTAAAAGTGTTATTATCTAAGACACTTAATCGCCCTGCGTCTAGTGGAGAGGAAAAAGTGAGAGAGGGGAAACGGATGGATGGTCAGGAAGAGAGGAAGAGACAAACAGACATGGTTGCTGGAGGAAGTTGTAGGAGATGCAATGCCTTGGCCCAAGATTTTGATCTAGGGGACTTGTGTCAGAGGCAGTGACATAAATGATGTATCTCTACAGACCCATCAATAACACCCAAAGAGGGCCTAATGGAGGTATAAAACTGGACAGATAAGAAGTTTCGCTTGGAGCTTTCATAAATCAGCCACTCAGAATGACCTATATAAAAGTGAACAGCACTGACAGGCTGCATAAATTACAAATGGACACTGTAGGAAGTATTACTATTATTGTAATTATCATGACGCTCTTGGACACCTAAGCACATGTATTAAATATCCTGGTAAAATATATGGGGTTTTACTGCACAGGGGTATGATTCATAAACGATTTATAGTCTCACTGATGCATCTTTATAATACAGTAACACAGACCTCACAGGCAATCAGTTCCTTGTGTAAAGAGCTCTATCTCCGGTTATTACTGATTGTTTTCACTGAAATTAAATTCTGCCAGGCCGATCAAACCATCATATTAGATATTAAATCATATAGAACACATACTGTGTGCTGTAGTGTGTTTGTGTCTGGGTGGATATTTGTGCTCTCCTGAGTCTGACCTTGACCTGGTAGTGACTCTGCGTCTGAGCTAAATATTAGCAGAGTCTATTCCGTTTTGGAACCTGCTGCCATTTACCACGCAGAGGGATATCAGGACCAACCTCCTCGATCTAAGTGGAAAATGACCTTTCAAAGCCTCGTGTTCCCACAAAAAAACAAGAGGTTGATGATGAATTGCATAAGTGTGCCCCCTGCTTTTATACTGTATTCCTCATCGTGCCTATTGCCTCAAGTCACCACTTACACCGTGAATGGGGAAAAACCTCCTGATGGTCTGACATTGGAGCATTCATACATTATCATAATAGCCATATAGTCATATCAGCTAAGTAGAAATTACGATATAAATTATAAGTTAGAATATTGCACATTTTCAGTGGTCCAGTCCAGGGTGTTCCCCCCGCCTCGCATCCAAAGTCAGTCTGGATAGGCTCCGGCCCCCCTGCAACCCTGTCAGGGACCAAACAGCAAAGGCAGGGACACAAGAGTAAATTTCCAACAAATAAGGCTTTATTTTGCCAAAACAAAAGGAAAATCAATATTACAAACTGATTAAAATACATAAACCAGAAAAGTAACAACCAAATATTTAACTAAGGGCCCTTTGAAGAAACTGAGGCCAAACCCATAAGACAAAAGAAATCCAAAATGAACAAACCTGACCTGACGAGAGACTGGAAAAAGGGGTATATATACAGACAAGGCTAGCCAATTGACAAATGAGGGGGTACAATTAACACCAAAATAAACCCAACTGCCATCTAAATACATAACACATACTACCAATATACATACATACCTAAACTAAACAAACCAAAACCCAAAGAAACACTAACTACATAACACAACATGTTGGTAGATTTCTACAACTCTGAGCACCCCTGCCCAGCACTGGGAGTTGAGACTGTCCAGTTCCTGGTTCCAGCATAAAAGGGCACCTTAACTGCTGCCTCCCCCTTTTCCAGGAACTCAGGCACATGTGAGGAAACAAAGAGAAGGTAATATTAACTCAAACTCAACTTGATAACCTTATGATAAATGTTAACCAAAATGCGTGCACTCAAATTGGAAACTAATATCATAATGTAAATCAAGGAAACTAAACTCTTAAACCAAAAATGTGTTGTGATTATTTACCAACAAACATGGTGCATGGTGTTAACTGTTGATGAGTCCATCACAAACCCTAATGGATAAGCGGTATAGACATGGACGGATATTTTCAGTGCTTTGTTGCCAAGTAATGCCACTTAGTCCTTAATGATCGAAGTCAATTGTATCAGTGTTTAAATCTAGTTTTTATTGTAATGTAGCTGCCAGTAGTGGTGAATTTGCAGCCATTTTACTACCAGTTTGAAGTGTGTATGGTTCCTTATTGTCGCTGTGAGAGATTCCCAATATCTCCACTTCTGAATTACACCTAAATTACAACTAGCAGGCAGACATAAACATTTAATCTAAAAAATCTATCCCCCATTAATCTGTTGGTAATTATGGTCTATAAGATATAATGTGATTATCCAATTTTGACAGTCTTGTCTAGTGATTGTGCATGCCACGTAGTCTAACGACTGAACATACAATGCTGAAAAAGGCACTAGACATTTTAGATGTATTCTTTATAATGGTACTACAGTGGCCTTGTTATCTCTGGAATAACTTACTTCTGCAACAAGGAAGAGGAAGTAACTGAAATCAGTTACCCAACAGCTTAACCCCTTGAAGGTCCTCAGAAATAATCACGTTAAAGATCCTTACACACATAAATGTGTATGCATAAAAACAAGCCATAAAAATGTTAAAAATCTTTCTTTTTTTTAAATTTTTTTTAAATAGTTTTTTAGACCAGCATCAGCCCTAATCATACATATCAAATTTTAATTAGTTTTTTAAAAAATTAACCCTTAAATTGCCATGTTTTTGTCATGATGCGCATCATTTTATGGTCTAAAATACACAAAAAATACATGAAAAAAATTGAGAACTCTGAAAAATTCACCATCTTGCAAAATTATAAGCAATATGCATGAAAAACTGATAAAATGTGCTAAAAATAAAAATCATAACACACTAGAAAGTGCTGAAGACCCTCAAAGGGTTAATGGTATTAACAGTAATAAAGCTACTTACGCAGACACGCTGCTGTCCAGAAATAACACGCATAACCCCGAGCCAGGCAGCATCACATATTCTCCATAGTCATAACAAGATAGTATTAAACTCCATTTCCACAGGCTTTGGATCCCACGGTTCGACCATGCTGTGGTGTGCATAGCCAAGCCGCGCCGAGTCGTGATCGTCTGCATGACGCCCTGCAGCTCCCTCTCACTAGGGGAATAACTGTGAGATGCATCAGTGCATTTCCGTGCCCTAAGTGACTGATGAGGCTACAAGAGGATTGCTATTTTGAGTTTGAGAACTTTTCAAGTTCCTGCGTAACATAACGATTTACTTTGGTTCAGAGATTATTTTCACTTATATATTTCTGTTACTTTTACATAACAATTGACCATCTCTCCTGTGACGGGCAATCAGAGCTCATTTCTTCTTCTTTTTTTTTTTTACTTGAAAAAATTCAAGGACTGTGGCTACTTCACATTTAACACAAACCATTGGAGAGCTGTTGTGAAGCGGCTACAGAAAAGTGCTGACCTCAGAACAGTGTGAACAACACATTTTGGACACTTTCATGGATGATCCTAATTCAGATACAAGTCTGAAATGATTTAATGGAACCTCAGTCTGTACAATCATATCAGAATAAATGGGACTTTTACATCACTGTAGACCGCCATTCACTATTCTGCATCGGCGGTAGTCATTCAGTGAATACAAACATGGAAGGGCCCTAATTTAAAAATGTGGCTTTCTTTCTCCTCATCCTCACCGTTGTTATCATCTGATCATGAATTTGTTGGCTTTCGTGCCACATGAACTTATAGATGGAATTTAAAGATGAAATTTTAATGAATGAACACAATTTGATGAAGGATGAAAAAGGGATTGAATCACAACTATAGGTTCAAACACTCTAGATGTCTTTGTAATGCCCACTTGACTGCTGTCAGTGGCGCAGAAAGGTTGGACGGGATAACATCAGTATACTTACTTAGCTCCCAGCCATTAATTTATCTTCTTAAACGTGACAAGTAATACAGTGTTTGTTCTCATCTTTCAGATTGCTATGAATTAGACTTGTGGTGCGCCTGGCTGTGGTTCTTTGGCCACAATGGATCACATGGATTATTGTCATGTTATTCCGTGTCATATTGTTTATTATTTGTCATATTCCTAATATCAGTAATATAGTTAATATTGTTGGTGATGCTTGCAGTGATAACATCCATTAACAAGTCTTAATGTCATGATTTCACACTGTGAAATAACAAAGCACCTGAACACCAGAACACAATGGGATGGCATCAGAGCTGTCACATCACACACAAAATAATGAAATAATGCTGCAACTCTGATGCTTATGTTGTTATTAGTGTGACATTATTAGTGATGCAGGCTTCAAACGCCTACGTCTGAATCAACTTAATACATGTTGAATTCAATTTTGCCGTGATATATTTAGCCAGTATTGGGGCCTTGTTATTTGCTTTATTAAAGCAGCTGAGGGAGTGGAGCAAACGAAAATTCGTCTTCTCTGTTCAAAGACCTTTTAATGTCAGAGAGTCAGCTTGGTTAGAGAGAAAGGAGATGAGATGCAGACACAGAAGATGATGCTACAGAGGATGTGACAGATTAGATATGCTTTTAAAAGTAGATGGAAGCATCTCTGGGCTGCGGGAAATTCTACCACTTTTTCTCCACAACACCCACAACTGCCGGGGCTCTTCAGCTAAAAGTTTTACAGCTCTGGCCACAGCAGCCAAAGATAGCATGAACCTAACGATGATTTCGTTAGCCATGCTAGTGGCAGGGCTCTACAGAGGTCAGTCAGTTTGCCTCGGACTGGTGCTGTTTCAATATTGAATTATTTACCATGAGGCCTGGTGCTGACATTCATGGTCTCCAGAGGTGAAGTCTCACAGCTTTCCAGTCAGATGCCAACGTTTTATGCTACTAGATGTCTGCTTCGTTATTTCTGTCGCTGGTGGTTAATGTATCTCGCAGCAGCGTTCATTTCTAGCAGCACAACTCATTTTCCCAGAAGGCTGAGGAAAAAAACTTTATGGACATGCCAGAAACCTGTGATCTTCTTCAATATATAAGGCTTTAGCAAATGTCCAAAGTTCTTCTCCACAGACACCGCCACCTTTTATCTCCTTGTTCTTTAATCAATCAAGTGAAGCTGAATGGGAGAGCTGTTTTACCCTAAACTACTAAGAGGAGAGAGTGAAAGGGTTGTATGCTCACTCTGTAACAAGAGCTGACCATTCCTGAGCAACTGGAAAGGCAGCTGTTTTTAGCCAGTCAGGATGCAGACCATGGCTTTTTACACCGAGGAATTAGGAGTGATGGAGGAGGAGGAGGTGGGGGGGGGGCGAGAAGGAAAGGGGAAAGAGATTTAATTAGCGAGCAAGACAGAGAGGATGAGGTGAAGGAAGAAGGGAAAAAAGTTGCTAAGGGAGAAAGACAGAAACACAAAAAGGGGGCAAAATAGAGGAGGAGAGAGGCCGGCTGAGCCAGAGAGACAGTTCGAGCTGAAAATCATTTAGCGCTAAGCTAAATGCCAACTAAGAATAGACTTTGAATCAATCAAGTCCAGCTATCTAGCTCGAGAATTAATACATCCCCTACAAAGCATAGCCTTTGCCCTGAAGGCTAAAGGAGGGCGTATGTTTCCTGCAACCTCGCCTCAATTTTAACTCTGTCAAAAACCAGAAGAGATCATGCACATGTAGACACATCACTTTCATGTTGTGTGCTGCAGAGATGAATGTGTTCAAAACAACATCTGATAAGAAAATGACAACCAAATTTTTCGTGAAAAAATAAACAAAACAAAAAAAAGAAAGAAGCAAGAAAATACATTAAAAGCCAACTTGTATCCTCGTCTTCATATGCTCATGCTTGCTTTGATATGCTTTTTTCCGTTCTAAGTACTGTGCTGGAGTGTGCTCTGGAGGTTTGACAGCTTGGTTTGGTCGCTCTGCATCTCTTCGCAGTTAGTCTGATCTACGTGACAAACATGGACCCTACAGACATCCATCCTCACTAACAAAAGCTCCATTTGAACAATAGAAGGGAGTACAGGATACAGCAGTTTCCCTTCATGTGCAGCTGCATTTAGAGATAGCCTCCATTTTTTTTAGCATCTGATTACATGCAAAGAAATGCCAAAAAAAAAGAAAAAAGAAACAGTCAAACACATTCTCACACTGTCAACTGCTCCTAGAGCTAGTTCAGTTGCTGATTATCATGGCCTAGGTAAGAAAAAAACAAAAAGAAAACAATTGGTGCTCTTTATGCTTTAAAAATGTGAGAAATTGTTCCCTAATTAGTTAACACATTTTTTCACTCAATGAAACATTCATCATAGACCTCTTATTATTGTCAGGGCTTGTTCTTAGAGAAAATAGCTTCAAAGACAGTGTTGCGTGCACATGCAGAAATTCTGCGAGCTTATACAAAGATCGCTTAAGCTGTTGCCACCATGTGCTTTGAAAAGCCAATTTTTGCCACTGATGCTGTAATGGATATCTCATGAAACTTGGTCCTGCAAAAATCCTGTGTCCCCATTTATCACTCTTAATCATTTCCTGTAGATTTCTCAAGACCACATTTATTGAATGCATCTATCTTTCTCTTGTTGAGGCTGTGGACAAAGATGGATAGTCTCACCCACAAGATTTAAGGACTTCCTAAGCTCAACAGAGCACAACTGACAGTACTTTATTCTTTTAAATTCTAACCAGTGCTTCATCTCAAGCACACTTTTTTTTTCCACCCTGTACACACACATGACCATGCATACAAACACGCTGGAATTTTGAAATTCTTGGCAGCATTTTGATCCAAAACACACATTTCAATTTTATTGGCAGTGTTTATGGTTATTTTGCCATTTACCTTGCTGCACAGGGCTGAACCATCAGCTGGGCAAAGTGAACAACAGCCCCCGGATCCCAGGGCCCCATTTGCCCAAAGGCAACATATTAATTGTGCGTCATTTTGTTTGTCTCATTATTTGCAAATTGATGTCAGAATATGCACCAATAAATCAGCTCAAACTAAAAGAGCTTAAAGGAATATCTTGACATTTTGTCATGGCTTTATGGTCTATTACAAGCTGGAAATATATCCTGGGCTGGCCAGTAACTTCCTGGAGTCTCTGAACATAAACCCCTGTGGAACCACAAAATGGCATTTTTACATTTCAGTTTTTGCATGAACTAACTATTAAGGCAGGTCTTGCATAATTACCCTATCAAAACGTATGTCGTGCATATTCCTAAATAATATGTTGAATCAAATTATTACAAAATGGGGTCAATGAGAAAATTGGAGTCACCTTAATTTATTACTGTGTGCTCAAAGCAATAAGCTAAAAGAGCAGCAGCATGTGCTGTGCACACTTTTTGCTCTGGTTTTGCCTCACAGACTACATGCCGCCTGCCCTACCTTGTTGCTGTATATTGTTGCAGCAGTGTGGTGACTGAGGAGAAGGCCTATAGACACTAGTACCTTACACCCTGCATGTATTTTGGGTTTTTTTATTTACTATCAATATTTCCTGTAAAAACAAGACAATGAAGCATGTGTAACCTGCGCAGCATGCACCTCATGTGCATCTGCAGTCAGCTTTCCCCCTTGTTCAGATCTCTCACCATCTGTTAGAGCGACATTACAACAAGCGCATTCACAGGAAAAGAGGGTCTAGAGGAGGAGTAGGAAATCAACTAAGGAGAAGAGGATACTATTACCTGTCATCACACTGTCTAGCAATCTATATCAATCTAATAAAATTCCACACTGGTCCATTTAGACCGAGACTATTGGCACACTAGTCTCTCTTGTTTTACAGAAACATGGTTGTTGGACGACACGACTGATACACGTCTTTACTATCATATGTCTTGACAGGGACACATAGTGGCAACACAGAAATCAATCAGGGGTAGTCGTTCGCAGGACTGTCACCAACGAATGGGCAACCAGCTACATAGTGAGAGAGAATGAGTGTGCACCTCACTACCTACCCTGTGAGTTCACCTAGACCACTTTGATATTAGCCTCTGTCTGTGGGCCTGATAGTAATCTAGTGGCAGGGCAACACGCAGCCTTGTGTTCCTGCTGGACGACTTCAACAGGTGTGATGTCGCTAAACTACTTCCAATGAGGAGCGTTATGTGTCATCCGCCCCCTGTAACAGGAATATACCATTACGTTTCCAAGGCCAGGCCACCCCTTTGTTGTTCTGCTCACAATGTTATCCTTTTACCACCACAGTGTAGACTACCACTTAATACAGAGAAGAGCCAAATACAAAATATGGGATGAGGATTCTACTGAGAAAATCAGAGGGTGCCCAGAGCTGACAGACTGGGATGTGTTAATCCAAAGTCTGACCTGAACCTGCTGACAGACTCGATCTCTTCCTACCTGACTTATTGTGCTGACACCGTTCTCCCATCCAAGCAGGTTAGGCAATGCCCAAACAACAAGCCGTGGGTTACTAAAGATCTGAAAGCATGTCTGAACAAAAACAAACTGGCATTTTATGTGGTGATAGACACAAGCTAGGATGTGTCAGAGAAAAAGTTCAGACAGGGGGCAAAGCAGGCCAACGTCCACTATGAAAATATTCACTGGAAATGCAAGGGAGGCATGGCAAGGGCTCAGCACCATGATGGGCAGCGACCAGGGGCCAGCCCCAATCAAATGCCCTGATCACACCTTGTTAAGCACGGGGCTCAGAGACAGGGTGGACCCAAAAGCACGAAGCGAGCAACTCACAGACAGATTAACAAGCTTTTAATTCAACACAATACTTACAGAAACAAGATACTTACTACAAGAAGGCATGGAAAACTATGGCTTGGTTCAAAATACTTTAGACCATTGACGCTTGGACAGGACAAGACAATCCGGCACAAGACAAAGGGAGACGCAGGCAATATATACACAAGGTAATGGGGAACAGGTGGAGACAATCAGGGCGGGGCAGACAATCACACTGGCGGGAAAACACACAAGGGCAGGAAGTCATTAGCCTGAAACGAGAGGAGAGTTTTAGTTTTCAAAATAAAACAGGAAGTGAGAGACGGGACAAGACAAAAGTGAACATAGACAAACTAACACACACGACGAGACATGACACACCTCTTTTGAGACCAGCTACATATATATTCTTCATCAGGTTCAATAGCTCACAGCCACAAGAAGACTGGAACCCCAACAGTCCCAGCCCCCCATATACAATAATCACAGTGGAGAAGAGGAAAGTGGTCTCCATCTTGTCCAGAGCAATGACAGAGTGCTTTGGGAATGTACCACTCAACTGGTAGACACCATTTCTCTCCTTCAGCAGCTCGTGGACTAGATTTGTTTCCCACACATGGAGAGAGTCCACCATTATACCTGTACCAAAAATACTTAAAAGCCAAATGACCACATTGCAGTAGCAGCATCTGTGCTGTGTAAATGAATGGAGTGAGTGATGTGTGACCAGCTCTCCGCCTCAGTTCCAGACAAACTCAAGCCTCTCCAGTTTGGCCGTAGAGCAAAGTGAGGGCTTGGGGATGCCTGCCTGACATTAGTGAATGCTGCGACCAAAAGTCTGGACGTCTCTCATTCCTACACCAGGATTTTATTCATGTATTGACTTCTCCTCAGCTTTTAATACAGTGATTATACACACTTAGCTGTTGAACCTCCTTTCTGGAGTACAGATCAGCCCAATACTGGTGCTATACATTCAATACCTAAAGGCTAAAACATGTAGAGGGTAATAGTTCAAAGTCCAAAAATATTGCTTTAAACACAGGGGTCCCACAGGGCTCTGTCTTATCTCCCATTCAGTTTTCCATTTACACAAACACCATAAACTGCCACACTGACTTTTTAAGTATGCATTTGACAATTCTCTTGGATCACAGTAGTCACTATGAGCTCTCTACACTCAAACGGTTAGATGTAAATTCATGACAAAGGACCCTTCACACCCTCTCCACAACTTATTCCAACTCCTACCATCAGGCTGGCGTTATGCACACCTTTGATAGACCAGAACAAATGTCCAAAGAATCATACATACCAAACTTCCATTAACATGATGATCTAAAATAATATATGATAGCTATGATTAGCTATGATTGAATCAGTACTTTAACACAAGACAAGCTTAACTGTATTTACATTTATTTGTTGCCTGTATAGGTTTTTCAGATTCTGGTTCTACATATCTACGTAGATATAGTTATTGAATGTTTGTTTTCAAACTGAGAATTATTGGCGATGTATTGCAGGTGCTAATTTTACTTCAATATCAGGTTTTTTGCCTCTGATCACACAGTACTAGAAGGCCCTGTTCCTCGTCAGTCATATAAAGAAAAGGTTCCTGCTGGCACAATTGAAGCTATTGACCAAACCATCAAACTGAAGACCCTCTGTGCACTGTTAAAAACGATTTCAGCTGCAAATCTCCATTATTCATGCATCGCTCCCACACTCCCCATACACAAAAATCTTCTCCTGCTGCATGCGCCCAGCCAGAGGTCACGACCCTCATTAGAAGCTGCAACAGAGCCTTAGCAGGGAAGACATTTCTGGATGCCTTGAACTGAATTAGAATATCTTTGAAAATGTTTTTTTTTTAGCATGTTGGGAAGTCCTCTGCTGTCTTTGACACAGTGCTGCTAATGCTGTGA